>NC_136261.1:416749173-417294173 GCF_964187855.1 Myxine glutinosa
AATAAAAATAACCAGATGTGATATTATATGGAGAGCCCCCATAACTTGGTTTTGAAGGTGTCGAGGGAGGATGAAGTGCTAGGGTCCTCCTCCAGGTGGTTCTAATCCCTGCAGATGTCGGAGAGGAAGGATGAGGCAGATACCTGAATACTGCAGTATCATAAAGCGGAATTCCATGTCCTCTGATGTGTGAGGATGCTCCAGTGAGGTATGCACTTCCCCTGATGTCCACAAAGTCGTAGCGAATGCGGTACATGAAGGCAACATGGCTTTGGGGTCGTCTACTCTCCAAGATGGGCCATTGTAGTTCTTCAATCATGGCGGTGACACTGCTGGTGCAATCATAATTACCGGTGGCATTCCGAACACCTCTGCACTGAACCATCTCAAGCTTGTAGATTTTCCATGATTGTGAGGATCTCATGCTGTTGCAGCATATTCCATGATTGGTCAGACGGAAGTTGTCAATGTAGTCTTCTTTATTCTACAGTTGCATCGGCTGAAGTTTTGATTCAGGGAGACATTGGTGGAGTTAGATTTATTTTTTTGGGGATACAAAATCGAGGCTCGTGTAAGAGCTAACATTAATCACAAAAAGACAACCTGACACATAAAACATAAGATAAAGGGAGCGGGAGACTATGGGGAGAGAGAGGGTAGCACACAAGTACAACAGTTGAGAACAGATACATCGGGAGATCTGTGGATGGGGGAAGGAGATAACTTGGGGGGAGGAGGCACGGGAAAGGGGGGAGGGGTGGGGTGCATCTTTTTTTTTGTTCCCCCCCCCCCCCAATCTTTCTTGACAGTTGCATCCACATGGATGTCGAAATTTAGCTTTCAACCTAGATTTGTTCACAGATCTGTAGAGGGAAATCAGTGGTCTTATTCCTCAAAGAACACCGGCTCAAAGGTTCATTGAATCGTTTTATTAAAAATATCCACCAAAGAATAATTATTTGGCTTATAATTCTCCCAAGGAACACTTTAAGAATCTTAACAAAACTGACTATTTAGACAAACTGGAGAGTGACCAGATATTACAAATTTGACAGGGAAAATCTTTATTTCTTCAAAATCATTTGTCACGCACACATCTGAAATTTGGCGACATTGTTCGAAATAAGAAAAAACAAAAAACGATGTCTTAGATTTTTATTTGAAGTCGAGAGATATGACTTGTCGAATATATAACTCTCACTCTCAAAAAATTAGAACATTGACTTTGGAGCATTGAAGCGGTGCCTGGAACCATCTTGCACTCTCCTTGTCAGGATTGCTGGTCTTACTTTCTGTCTCAATCAAACTATATCTAATGGGCTCACTTTAATCTCTCTTTCTTACAAACTAACACCATACACTTTTCATCACACTTTTCGACTTTTATTTAAGGCCTGGCATTGATGAGGGCTATACAGTCCATGCTTGCAGCCTCCAACATAAGAAATAAATAAATAATAAAAACCATTCAAACTGACACTGAAAAAGCTCTGAAATTGGTTTTAAAAAAACATCGTGAGCTATTTTAGTTCATGTCATTATCCAACGATACAGTGAAAAATAGACAAAAACTTGTATTTTTTTCATACTGTCGGTCAAAATCTGACGAACACGATGTTCTCTAAAATGCAATGTTGTGTCTATTTTCAGAGTTGGTGTTTCCCAATAAGTCCATCATAAAATAGGCAGCCCTGTTCCCTGGAGTTGACGGCACTTACGAAATGACCCGGGCAATGAAAAGAAGCTCCTGCCAGGCGATACTGCACTGATCCAATCGTTACCTTTGTACTATATGTTCGAATAGTAATGCTTTCGCTCGTGTGTGTGTGTTGTGTGTTCATGTGTGTGTGTGTGTGTGTGTGTTCGTGTGTGTGTGTGTGTTTGTGAACAAGATATCTGGAAAAGTTCTGAACGGATTTGGATGAAAGTAGGTGGGATGATTGCACTTGGGATGAGGAAGAATTATTTAGTTTTTTGTGAAGCTCAGGAAATTATTCCGGATCCAGGAAGTTTTTTGGGGAATTTTTTTTTCTGTTTCCCTTTAAAAACCATTTTCTCTGCAATAATTGGACCGATTGAGAGTAAATTTTTACCATAGGAGGGACTCGGTCTGCAAAATATTGTAATAGTAAGTATGACGTCACAGGTCACGTGGTTCGGCCGCCATATTGTTTTGAGTGAAAAGCACTAAATCCTAGTTTCTCCAAAACGCCTGAATAGATCGAGGCCAAACTTTGCAGGCAGAATCGCATACCCATGATGAGCAAAAAAGTCAGCGAGCATGACGTCATGCATCATATGGTTTCAGAGTTATGACGTTTTTAAGCACAAACATTTAAAACCTAGCTCCTCCCTCATTTGTGATCCAATCGAGGGGAAACTTCACAGATCTGTTCAGCATATCCGTCTAATAAAATGCCCTTTTGGAATTTGCGATAGGTCCCGTGGTTTGGCAGATATCGTTAATTAAACAAATAAAAACATTTATATCTCTTGAACGACTTCATTGATCGACGTGAAACTTCATACTCTAGGAGAAGTCAGGAAGAATAACAAGTGTGCAAAATTTGAAGATGATTGGATGTACGGTCTGGAAGCTGGAAGTTGTTATTGCGTGAAGAAGAAGAGTCCGACTGTGGACGATGAATTATTTATGACATGTATGTACAGATTGGCAGGCATCGTTTGACACAATGTCCCGGGTTAATTTGAACCTCAAATAAAATTATAATTCCAGATTTGTCAATGACAGGTATATTAACAAACAAATAAAACAGATTTGGCAAAATTCGAACTTTTAAAAAAAAGATCGCATATTCACCCAGGGTTGTGAGAGGCTGAAGAGGAAGGAACCTCGCATGGGCATCCCAGACCAAAAAATAATTCTGGCTCTGATTTTCAGGTTTATTTATCTATATATCTACATATCTGGGCAGTGTCTGTTGTCACTGAACTACTCCCTGAAACTTTTATTTCCGTGCTTGTGAAGTGTTTAATAACGTGGTGGTGGTTTTGAATCATGTGGTGGTGGGGTATTTTGAATTATGTGGTGGCGAGGTGTAAAATGACGTGGTGGTGAGGTGTTTTTAAATCACGTGGCTGTGAGGTGTTTTTAATTTTGTGTTTCATGGCTGTGAAGTGTTTTTAATTTCGTGTTTTGTGGCTGTGAAGTGTTTTTAATTTCGTGTTTTGTGGCTGTGAAGTGTTTTTAATTTCGTGTTTTGTGGTTGTGAAGTGTTTTTAATTTCGTGTTTTGTGGCTGTAAAGTGTTTTTAATTTCGTGTTTCGTGGCTGTGAGGTGTCTTTAATTTCGTGTTTCGTGGCTGTGAGGTGTTTTTAATATCGTGTTTTGTGGCTGTGAGGTGTTTTTAATTTCGTGTTTTGTGGCTGTGAAGTGTTTTTAATTTTGTGTTTCGTGGCTGTTAGGTGTATTTAATTTCGTGTTTTGAGGCTGTGAGGTGTTTTTAATTTGGTGTTTTGTGGCTGTGAGGTGTTTTTAATTTCGTGTTTCGTGGCTGTGAGGTGTTTTTAATTTTGTGTTTCGTGGCTGTGAGGTGTTTTTAATTTCGTGTTTTGTGGCTGTGAAGTGTTTTTAATTTCGTGTTTCGTGGCTGTGGAGTGTCTTTAATTTCGTGTTTCATGGCTGTGAGGCGTTTTTAATATCGTGTTTTGTAGCTGTGAGGTGTTTTTAATTTCGTGTTTTGTGGCTGTAAGGTGTTTTTAATTTTGTGTGTTGTGGCTGTGACGTCTTTTTAATTTCGTGTTTCGTGGCTGTGAGGTGTTTTTAATTTCGTGTTTCGTGGCTGTGAAGTGTTTTTAATTTTGTGTTTTGTGGCTGTGATGTGTTTTTAATTTCGTGTTTTGTGGCTATGAGGTGTTTTTAATTTCGTGTTTTGTGGCTGTGAAGTGTTTTTAATTTTGTGTTTCGTGGCTGTTGTGTATTTAATTTCGTGTTTTGAGGCTGTGAGGTATTTTTAATGTCGTGTTTTGTGGCTGTGAGGTGTTTTTAATTTCGTGTTTCGTGGCTGTGAGGTGTTTTTAATTTTGTGTTTCGTGGCTGTGAGGTGTTTTTAATTTCGTGTTTCGTGGCTGTGAAGTGTTTTTAATTTCGTGTTTCGTGGCTGTGAGGTGTTTTTAATTTCGTGTTTTGAGGCTGTGAGGTGTTTTTAATTTCGTGTTTTGTGGCTGTGAGGTGTTTTTATATTCCTGTTTCGAGGCTGAGGTGTTTTTAATTTCGTGTTTCGTGGCTGTGAGGTGGTTTTAATTTCGTGTTTTGTGGCTGTGAGGTGTTTTTATATTCCTGTTTCGAGGCTGTGAGGTGTTTTTAATTTCGTGTTTCATGGCTGTGGAGTGTCTTTAATTTTGTGTTTTGTGGCTGTGATGTGTTTTTAATTTTGTGTTTTGTGGCTATGAGGTGTTTCTAATTTCGTGTTTTGTGGCTGTGAAGTGTTTTTAATTTTGTGTTTCGTGGCTGTTAGGTGTATTTAATTTCGTGTTTTGAGGCTGTGAGGTGTTTTTAATTTCGTGTTTTGTGGCTGTGAGGTGTTTTTATATTCCTGTTTCGAGGCTGTGAGGTGTTTTTAATTTCGTGTTTCGTGGCTGTGAGGTGGTTTTAATTCCGTGTTTCGTGGCTGTGAAGTGTTTTTAATTTCGTGTTTCGTGGCTGTGAAGTGTTTTTAATTTCGTGTTTCGTGGCTGTGAGGTGTTTTTAATTTCGTGTTTCGTGGCTGTGAAGTTTTTTTTTTTTTCATGTTTTGTGGCTGTGAGGTGTTTTTAATTTCGTGTTTCGTGGCTGTGAAGTGTTTTTAATTTCGTGTTTTGTGGCTGAGGTGTTTTTAATTTCGTGTTTTGTGGCTGTGAGGTGTTTTTAATCTTCTATATATTCTATATATATATATATATATATATATATATATATATATATATATATATATATATATATATATATATATATATATATACATATACAATCACATGAAAAAGTAAGTACACTCCATGTAAAGTTTTGACTTTTTCAACATATTTCAACATGCAGCTATTTGATCTTCATTTCAACAATATTGATTGATAAAGGTGATATAATATAACAAATATCATGAAACATTTACATTTTGTAGTCCATTGTATAATTTAAATAAACATAAATGCAAATTTCGCATGTGGAAAAAGTAAGTACACCCTTGGCTCTAATAGGTGGTATTGCCCCCTTTGGCAGAAACAACCTCAAGTAGGCGTTTCTTATAACTGTCTACTAGTCTCTGACATCGACTGGGAGAAATTTTTGCCCACTCCTCCATGCAGAATTCTTTCATCTTTGCGATGTTTGAGGGATTTCTTGCATGCACAGCTCGTTTCAAATCCCCACACAACATCTCGATGGGATTTAGATCCAGGCTTTGACTTAGTCATTCCAGAACCCTCCATTTCTTTCTTTTCAGCCATTCCTTGGTGGATTTACTGGTATGTTTAGGGTCATTGTCATGTTGCAAGGTCCACCTTCGGTTGAGCTTCAACTTTCCGACAGAGAGCCTCACATTATCCTCAAGCACCCTCTGGTACAATGAATAATTCATAGTGGATTCTATGATGGTGAGCTGCCCAGGCCCTGATGCAGCAAAGCTGCCCCAAACCATAATATTTCCACCACCATGCTTTACAGTTGGTATCAGGTTCTTGTGGTCAAATACTGTCTTTGGTTTTTGCCAAACATGTCTTCTGGTACTGTGGCCAAATAGCTCTACCTTTGACTCATCTGTCCAGAGCACATCGTTCCAGAAGTGCTGGTCTTTGCCCAGGTGTTCATTGGCAAACTTTAGTCTTGCCCTGATGTTCTTTCTGGACAGCAAAGGCTTCCTCCTGGCACACCTCCAATGTAGATCAAATTTGTGCAGCCTCTTTCTCATGGTAGACTCGTGCACTTTGACATCAACAGTGGCAAGAGCTACCTGTAGGTCCCGTGATGACATTCTGGGGTTCTTAGAGACTTCTTTCAGCATCTTGCGGTCTGTTCTCGGGCTGAACTTGCTGGGGCGGCCTGGCCTGATCAAGTTGGCAGTTGTTTGGAATCTTCTCCACTTGTAGATGAACTTCCGGACAGTCGAATGATTGATTTCAAATTGTTTGGAGATCTTTTTAAATCCCTTCCCAGACTCGTAGGCACCTATAACCTTCTTTCTGAAGGTTTCAGGGGGCTCTTTTGATCTAGGCATGGTGACGCCGCACACTTTAACAACAAAGAGCAAACCAAACTAAATGTCTGAGGTTTAAAGAAGACAGGTTCCTCCAAGATCCTCTCTAATGATGTTCTAATCATTTGCACCTGAGCTGGTGCACCTGATTCTAATTTTAGGTATTTGAAGTAGTGATAAATGTAGGGGTGTACCTACTTTTTCCACATGCTAAATTTGCATTTATGTTTATTTAAATTATACAATGGACTACAAAATGTAAATGTTTCATGATATTTGTTATATTATATCACCTTTGTCTATCAATATTGGTGAAATGAAGATAAAATAGCTGTATGTTTAAATATGTTGAAAAAGTCAAATCTTTACATGGGGTGTACTTACTTTTTCACGTGACTGTATATATTGTTGCGGTTTTGAGAACCCACACTTGTAAATAAATTCAACATCATTAAAGGTTAAAGGTTGCACCCCATAGGTAGGCCACAAGCAACACATAGGTCACCGTAGGACTTCAGCTATTTCTTTGTATGTGTTTAGATAATGCCATGTTTCCAATATTTGAATCTGCGTTGTGTCAATCAAATAAGGAGTAGGCCCTTTCGTCCATTTTGGCAACTTCCCTCTCCAAGCCATGCCATTAAGCGCGCCCCTACAGTCTGTACCCCATGGCCCCTCCCAATTGTTACGCGCCTCGGCCATCAGTAGCTGGCCGTGCGCTCGCTCAATGCCACCATAAGCCACGAGGTGAGGCCCGGAAAAAGGGGGCGGAACGCCAGGAAGGTGTGGCCACGTCAACCCACCATCAGGGCATGGCCGGTAAGCGATGACCAGCCAACCAGGGCTGAGGTAAGATCGCCTGAGAGGTGTGGCTTTGGGGCTGGCGGAGCGATCGCTGCTTGAGTTATTATTATTATTATTATTTTTTTTTTTTGTATACTGAATCGAGGCTCGTGAAAGAGCTAAGTTAAAGCGCGAATGCAAAGCCCTTTTACAGGACTTATCATGTTACATAGGACTGTCGTGATTGCAAGAGAACTGGTTGGGAGAGCGCTCATAAAGGAGGACTGTCCAGGACTTATGGGAGAAAACTTACCCAGAGAACTCGCGAGTGAAAGGGCTTGTTGGAAGCGCGCTTGTGAAAGGACTCTTGTTGGAACCTTGTGCTAAAGCAGGACATTGGGGAGAGAGAGAGGGCATCTGGCACGAGTGTGCACTTATTACATATGCCGCTAGGACACCAGCCTCCCCCTCCCCCCTCTCCCCACGTTATATAATTGTCCGTTCGCGTTCCACTACACGCAAAGCTGCCTGCCGGGTTTCGTCCGCTGGACCGGAGCCTGGCTGGAGCCTGGATGCGCTGGTGGCCATCAACCATCTACAATCCCCGTGTGAGTGTGTATGTGAGACGGGCCCGTTTGTCCTGGGGTATTAAGAATAAGGCTGTTTAAGGCTGCCCTGTGTGCTTCTTCTTCCTCTTCCTTGTACATTTCTTTTGTTTCCTCTTCTTTCTGTACATTTGTAATAAATTGCCTTGTTCTTTCTTGGTTTCCTCTTATCCGATCGCATCAGTCTTTTCTCAATTGGGTAAACGTGGCACGAATAGGAACCGCTCAGAATCGGGTTTAGTCCATGTTAACGGCCCGAATCGTGGCTCGCTTCGCTCGGCATGTCCACTAACGCCATGGTTCGGGTGGGAGTTATTTCCCTGCTTCACGGTCGGTGTTAGTAATTAGGTATTAGGACTAAGTTGACCAATAACCCTACCTAATACCGACCGGAAGGAGCGTATAACTTCCAGGACGTCGGCCAGGTAAAAGAACAAGGGGATTAACCCCCCCCCCCCTTGATAAGTGGATAGCCGACGTGCGAGATCCGCAACAATTCGTGTCAGGAGTGGGATTTGGGACCCGAACCAAATTTTCTTTTCTTTTGGACAATTTGGTCAAAATTACGAGCGGCCAAAATTTTATTTATCACCTAAATTTTGAATCGTGCCATGGATAGCCAAGGCGATCAGATGCCGGGTGGGGGAAATAGAAGAAGAATTCGAGGCAACCCAGGACCCCCGCGAAGAAGTGGAACAATTGGGAGAGATGGAGGAGGAAAGGAATGAGGGTGCGGTTGTAGGGGTTGCAGGCGCACAAAATGGCGGCGCCTCACACATGGTGATGAGGGCCGCACCTGCTGCGCAAGTGGGAGGGATGGATCTGCAGGACCTCATTTTGCAGTTGCAGGCAGCCATACAATTAGGGGTGGACAAAACACAGGAGCAAATTGGGGGATTGAGAAATGAATTGGGGAATCAAATTGGGGGATTGAGAAATGAATTGGGGAATCAAATTGGGGGATTAGACAGCAAATTTGGGGGATTAGACAGCAAATTTGGGGGATTAGACAGCAAATTTGGGGGATTAGACAGCAAATTTGAGGGATTAGACAGCAAATTGGAGGGATTAGAAAGCAAATTGGAGAACGTGAATGGCCAAGCTAGGGAAATAAACGAGGGGTTAGCGAGGGAGGCAGCCAGGTGTGAAATAAAATCATTGGGGAAGGACAAAGACCGCAGGTCAAGTGGGAAGGGCACACGGGTATGCGACGGGGTAGTGCGGCTTGAGGAGCGCGGGGAAAGCGAGGCTGAGCAAGGCAAAGTCACGTGGACCGGGGTAGAAATCGCAACCCGGGGTATGGGAAAGCCGACGACCGCCAAAGTAGAAAAGAAAATTTTATTAGCGCCAGCGGTCGTCGAGGAAAAAGAAAATGGAATAAAAGAGATAGTGGAAATTGGGTTTAAGAAGACGGAGGACTTAGAAAATAAATCGCGGGAGGAAAAGATGGAGTAGGTGCAAAGTCCGTGTTTGCATCATGATGCCGTACTTCTTAACCAAAATGAAAGTTTGCAGCTGCGTGTGGAGAAAAGGATCCCTAAGGTAAGCCGGATTGTATATGAGTAGATGAAAAATGTTGTTTCTGGGACACCCTCAAATCTCCATTCACTTACATGTAAATTTTTCCCTCACCATCACTTTTCTTCATTTCCCCTTCACACCTCTATTCCTGACCCCCTTGGTCTTATGGGCCTTTTATTCTTACTATCAATGATCATTGTTGTTTAGTAGACCACTGAAACAATGATCCTACAAATATTTGTTTATGCGTAGGAAATAATTTAATTCTCCTCCAACTTCCATCACCATCTAATACATTAACAAATTATTTGTTTGAGTTTGGTTCTTTTTCAAGATATTTTAACTGAGCTAAGATAAAATGGTAAACCTCCCTCAATGTTCTTTTTTGACCTCCTCCTCTCCCACACACCATTTTAAAATTAAAGTATATATTTTCCTGACAACCATCCAAGTTTTCCGTCCACTCAAAAATATTTCCATCTTTTTTACCCAACTCACCAGTATTTAAATTAATTCTCTTATTTGTTTTGTGAACTTTTTTACCAGTTGCCTTTTCAATAAGTCTTATTTGATATTTCTCACATTCGTTATGTTTTCCATTTATATACCAAGGTTGATTACACCTCCACTCTTTAGTCTGGTTGATACTTGGTTCTATCATTTATATTATAGTAAAAGGGACGACATTAACCATACTCGAACATTTCCTAATTAATAGCTCACTGTTGAGAAATGACATGTTGTATAAGTTGGATCTCTTCCCGGAATTTTTCATTGTCTTGTTTCCTGTTTTTCACACACGCCTTGAGTTTCCCCGAAACAACGACAGGGCAGTTTAAGTTTCAATTCCCGAAACCCATTATAAAAAGCTGTGTTCAGTTCGTTGTGAAACACTTGCGATTTGACGAAGATGAGCATCAACTTGTCTTATTCCAGTCTTTCCTCTGATGAAGAATACTCGCCAGGACATTGGTAAGTTTCATTCAGAATTAAACTGGTGATGTGAGCTTTGTATGTGATTAATTTAAATTTATATGACTCATGATATATTTTTTTATTACAGCAATGTGAATGACTTTCATGAGGTCCCTCAAGAGTTGTACAACGAACTGAATATAGGTTTGAATAACCTACCTCTGAGATGGAGGGCTCAGAATGAAGACACAGACGAAATTTCTGTACAAAACGACCATCCGAGTCTGACCCTAATAATTCATTATCCATCTCTCTGAATGGCATCAATAAACGGGAACCAATAAACGGGAGCTGACATTTATTTATTCATTGTCAATATAATACTCTTTCTTTTTTCAAACAGAATACAACACCTGTTGAGATTGATGACCACGGCTATGAGTGGGTCTATTTTGATTTCCTACCAACCTGTGATACCCTAAATTTTCATCTCGACAGCATTGACACCAAACTCAACTTTTTAGAGGTATGTGTATGTGTGTGTGTGTGTGTGTGTGTGTGTGTGGTACACTGTATCCCTACACATCGTAAGAGGCGATTCAGGGTTGGCGTCAGGAAGGGCATTCGGACATACATATATCATTCATATATTCCTTTACTTCACCCCCCCTCTTGTTTTTAACAGAAAGAGATTCAGAACCTGGAGACATCTGGTGCCTTTGACTTGTGCTGGGAAGAAATTGATGACTTGTGCTGGGAAGAAGTTGAATGTATAATACCTCAAGGAAAATGTTTTAGTAATATGAAGCTTTTAATGTTTTCACTATTATTTATATATATTTGTTTTGTTTACAATTATTTAATTATTAATTACAAAAAGAGAATAAAGGAGGAGGGAACGGGGAGGTGCACCCCTGCCAAAGACCCTTCACCCCCCTCATCCCACCCCCTCCACTCCCCTTGTGTGTGGGGGGAAGGTGGGGGTGGGATGAGGGGGGTGAAGGGTCAAGGGTGGGGGTGCACGGATGGTGGGGGATGATGGGTGTGGTCTGTGTGGGCGGGGTCTGTGTGGGCGTGGCTTATAATTTTTATTTATTTTTACAACTAATTAAATTAGTTCGTTGTTTAATGGCTTATCAGTTTTGTTTTTTGTATTTCTTGTGAGTAAAATGAACCCAAGATTTCTTCCCCATTTAAATCAAATAATTTGTAGGTCCAAGGGACCGTATCCATTACATCAATGATTTTAAATAATTCATTAGTCCATCTCTTTGTATAACCTTTATCAAAATGGCTTTTCCATCTGTATATTCTTACAATATCACCAACTTTCAACTTGGGTTTTCTCAAATTAATCTCCTATTGATATTCTAATTTTGTAAATGTTTCCGATGGTTTTGATTTAGTTGATGAATGAAATGTATTATTGTAATTATCTACAATATCCTCAATTAAATATACCCACTGTTGAGAACCGAGTTGTGTGAATTTTTTATATAATTTCTCTTTCAAAGTACGATTAAAACGCTCAACAACAACTGCCTTTCCTTCATTAAAGGTGCTGTATAATTGAATACCCTTTCCCTTAAGAAATTTCATAAATATTTTGTTATAGAACTCTGTTCCCTCATCGGTCCACAGTTTCTTTGGTTTTCTTTTATCCCTATCAAATATTAGCTTAAAGGCTATCATTAAAGTATCACCTTTTTTATTTTTTAGAGGAACAACCCAGGCAAATCTACTCCTCAAATCAATAACGGTTAGGGCATACCTGTATCCCCTGTCATTATTCAATTCAATTAAATCAGCGGACCATATGTGGTCGGTGTATTTAGAATAAACTTTCCTTCTTTTAAACTTTGTGATTATAGGTTTATATAATTCATTAGCCAAAAGCTCCTCAGTCTTGATGACATCATTGGAGTTTAATAGTTTTTTGGGAAATAACCAAGACCAAGTTTCAATTTAGCACTTATCATTTTTTTCATAATAAACCTGTCAACTTTCTCTCTCAACGTAGGATTTCGTATCAAAGACAAATTATACAACATTTCTCTGTCTGCTTCATGTTTTTCATCCAATGTAGTGGTATTCCCATAAGCAATATCATGCTTCATACACACTTCATCAACCCTATTTATAGGCTTAGACCAAGGTTTAGGATTGTCAGCCTCATCTAATCTTTTATCCAGGTTTGTTCCTGGACCACAGAAAGAATATCCAGGTAGATGTAGTTCCCCAGGAATTCCAGTTGTTGTAAATTTACTTCCTGACAGAAACTTTTGTATGTCTCCTCCACTTTTAGGAGAGATGAATTGGCACTTTTTAGAGCCACACATTTGACATATTCCTTTTTGATAAACTCTATTATTTTTAGCTTTAACATAAGAGATATTTCTAGATTTGGTTTTCTTTTTACATTTGAGACAATAACTCATATTTAATTATCAGAAAAATTCCGACAGAGCATCAAAACATTTTTGGTTTTCAACATATACATTTCTATCTTAATTTTTAAAACATAAAGAATCCTTAGGAATGCCTTCACTCTCTCCTCCATTTATTTACAAATAAAAACTAACTAAAGTCAATAACACCAACATCATCAACTATATGACCTTTGTCTTCTTCATGTAAATCTCCTCGCTGAACTCATCTCAACCATTTTTAAAATCATTATCTTAGTAAGAGTCGATAATTCTTTATTTTCCTCTTCGGTGCATTGAGATTGATTTATTTGCTGTAATGCACTCAATCTTTTACGAATCTCACTGATTTCCATCTTTTTATATTTTTCCTCCCTCTCTCTTTGCTCCCTCTCCTCCTTCTCCTTTTTCTCCCTCTCCTCCTTCTCCTTTTCCTCCGTTTCCTCCTTCTCCTTTTTCTCCCTTTCCTCCTTCTCCTTTTTCTCCCTTTCCTCCTTTTCCCTCTCCTCCTTCTCCTTTTTCTACCTTTTCCCCCTTTCCTCCTTCTCCTTTTTCTCCCTTTCCACCTTCTCCTTTTTCTCCCTTTCCACCTTCTCCTTTTTCTCCCTTTCCTCCTTCTCCTTTTTCTCCTTCTCCTTTTTCTCCCTTTCCTCCTTCTCCTTTTTCTCTCTTTCCTCCTCTTCTTCAACTCCTTCCTCATCCCTTGCTACCCTTGAGTTTGAACCCCAAAGAATATTATCCATATACTCATCTGGATTTTGAGATATTCTTGTATCAATAATTAGTTTTCTCATAATAGGATACCAATAAGATTTGTTGATGATTTCTAAAAGAGTTTTATATTTCATAACTTTGAGAAGTTCATTTTTATTTAATATTTTAAACAAGTCTCTATTTGTGGGTTTAGCAATATCAGTATAAGGCCAGTTTTTAATGACAAAATTTCCATGTATATGCTACAAATCATAAGGTATGTAATACCGAGCACCCTTTTCTTGTAGGTATCCCTGAATACAAAAATTATAATTCTCTTGTAGTCTTTTTCCTGCCATTTATGTATCAGAAATATATGTGAGATTAATATTATGACAGGTAATACCACCCCATCTTCCCACTACCAAATCGGTTTGTATTCCTCGGCTTTCTATCCTTATCTCATTACCTTCCTTCTTTGTCATGCTAACCATCGCTATACTATCATATATTTTTCTTTTCTTAAAATCATGTATTTGTTGTTTACGAATTGTACTTCCACATAAATCCTTATCCTCAACAAGCGGTTTATATTCTTCTTTACGAGACTGATTAAAATCATGTAGGTCTTCTAGGTTTATTGAAAAAGACCAATTATACCCTAAATCAGGCATATCATACCCCCATTTATTAATTCGCATTTTAACTATATGTCCTTCTTTATAAAATTCAATTGTAAGCAGGTAGTTAAATTTAATGAGGAAAGGCGTATGGTCAGTATAACCAGGTGTTGTGGTTGTAAATTTTACTTGTTTAACAAAATGTGCTGTTTTATTTAAAGATATATATTGTGATAAATCACTGAATCTAATTAAGTCATTCGCATCTGTAGGGTTTGGATAATTGATTAATTTATAAGTATTCTTCATATAAATATTTTTACTTATACTATATTTTTGTCGTTCAGCCTGTGCCTTTGTATAATAATTTGAAAAATCAATATCCTGAGAGGATTCTCCAAAGATGGAACCATCTTTTCCAACATAAGTCATTTATATTAGATTAAAAATGACATCATAAAAATTTTCATTATTGTTGAGTTGAAATAATACATATAAACATAATTGACCACAACATTTAGAATTAATTTCTTGAACTTGAAATGTTTGATAAACACCATTCTGTAAGAATTGTATTACTTCAACAGGTGGTGGCATACCATAACTATCAAAATAATATTTATCCTGACTATTATGAATACAAACCCAATGAGACCCATTCTGTGTGTCTAAATTCATAATAATATTCTTTGTATTCTTGGACAACTTTGTTAATTCATCTCTCATATAAATAACCACATTATCAATTTTTTGTTTTTTACAATATTTAGTAAGTTCTACATTTGACGTTGTATTCTTTCCAAATTGTTTAAACCATTTATCCATTTATTTATGAGAAAGATATAACCCATTACCCCTTTTGTTAG
The DNA here is from genome assembly GCF_964187855.1 of Myxine glutinosa. NCBI lineage: Eukaryota > Metazoa > Chordata > Myxini > Myxiniformes > Myxinidae > Myxine > Myxine glutinosa. Next base: position 416,763,791 of record NC_136261.1, read on the forward strand.
TTTAACACCCGCTTGAGCGATAGAGGAAAGCATATCTCCAACTAACAATTTGGCTTTATCAGGTAGACTTTCACGTTTTTGAGCAAAATCCACAATTACACCACTTCCACGAATTTGTTTCTCCAACTCCTTGTTATGTCTTTCCAATTCTTTTTGAGCTTTTAGTTGTGCCTTCCTTTCATTAGCAATTTTTACCGCTGCTGAAATGCCACCAGTCAATGCTCCCGCTGCACTTAAACCAGCAAATAAAGGAATTAGAAATGGGAGAAATCCTCCCTCTTGTATTGAATATTTCTTTAACATAGGGTTCGTCATTTTAATTTCAAGTGAACCAGCATCATTTTGTGTTTTTACCTGCTCTCTTGTGAGTAAAACATCAATTCTTGCTGCTCCTTTTCTTTGAATTGCATTAACATGAATAATACAAGGCTTTTGATTTTGAATACAAGATGTTAATTTATTAAGATTGATTTGATTAACATAGACCGGTTCTTTCCTACTCATTTATTTGTGAGAAAAAACCTATGTGATATTAATCATAACACCATTATCTGTATTAATCTGTAATTCTGTTTCTTCCAAAAGCAAACAATATGTATTAACCTCTTCACTCTCCCCTCTTTCAATCTATAGAGAAGTGTCCACTCTATTAGACTTTATAGTTTCTTTTTGAGAACTCAGGTCAATTGCGTAGATTGTACAAAGTTTTTGAAACGCAACCATATCCAAAATAGGGTCATTATTACCATTGCTTTCACACACATTTTGGTAAGACTTGTAGGCTTCCGCATAATCATTTTTTTCCCAATCAATTTCCAATCTATCTCGCGGATAAAATGTGCCATCAAGAGAAACCCGAAGTTGTTTCACCTTAGCATTATCACTCAGCGCATTATTCTTATCAGTACCGTCCTCTCCATCTGGTTTTTTGAAAATGAGCCAGAGGTATCGTGGCTTTCCTTGAAGAACACCTAAATTCCAAGTGTAGGTAGTGTGTTCCAGTTTAACGTGTTGACATCTTCTTTTTAGGTATGATACATTTAGCGGTTTCTTTGAGTTAAGTCTTCTATTCAACATCTCTTCCATTTTAAGATTAGGAGTATATTCACTAATATACCAAAACAAATTATTAATAACAAATTTATTATTATCGCCAAAAGCATTTTGAGCCCCAAAAAGCAACCTATTTACATTATCATTCCTTTGTAGTTGAAATCTAATTTTAAGCCCACACAAAACTTTATCATAATCACAAAATCCAAATATACCTTTAAGAGGTACTGCTATGGTAAAACTATTCTCTGCTTTTGTTTCATCATTATACATTGCCTACCTTTGACTATAACCAGGGTCAGCATTTGTTCCCATTGACATATCAGGAATATAACCTTCAACAGCTCCCTTACCCATTCTATCACGAAACGAATATCGTGTAAATTTCATCATTTCAGATGTAGCAGAGACAAAATCAACCACTTCAACCTCTTGTGTTCCAATATACAGGCGGACACTATCAAACATTTTCCAGAATAAATCATTTACGCGTGTAGCATTAGTGTTATTTGCAGCCTTAGTGAATTTAAATTTACACAGCAAGAAACTATCAGCGAGATTCAAGTAAGTTTGTTGATTATTTATTTCAAAACTTTTTGTTCCGTTTGAAATCCAGTCTGTTCCTGTTATAGCATTTACCTTAAAATAGTCTTCCTTTTTAGTGGAGTTTGAAATGATAATCGTATCATCCAAATCATAGATACTATCAATCGCTTCCATACTTGTATTTATATAGCATTAAAATTGTTGAAACCCTGACCCAAGTATTTTAATTATTTTTTGTCTTTCTTGTGAAGATAGTTGGGTTTTACCTTTTTTAATTTCTTTGATTGCTTGTAATTTATGAGACTCCTTTTGAGCATCTTTTATACTCTTTATAGCACCCGCTACATTTCCCACGGCAGAAGCAGTTGAACCAATTAGGTCTTTATGTTTAAGAATGGTTGAACCAATACCCATTAGAGTATCAATTATCCCATCTCCTTTATTTCTGAATTGATGTCCCACACCCCGTTGTCTCTTTGGTTTATAGTATCCTCTACCAAGAAACATACCTTCACCCTTATAGTATGGTGAAAGGAACATCCCCTCCCCTGTAATTATTATATATTTTCCCAACTCGTGTTTTCTCACAATAACCATTATTTATTTATTGAAAAACTTCACGTAGGTGAATTCTGATGGATATAATTTCATCATTAAAGGATATCATACGATTATCTTGGTCGGTTATCCTAAAATTTACTCTGTATATGCTTTTTCCTGACACAGGAAAATAGACAAGATTTTTTGGTTCCATATTAAATTTATAACCAATCGGGGTTGAGTATGCACTGAATGAAAATATTGTATTTGTTCTTATTCCATCGTTATAAGCACCATCAATCAAATCACAATGAATTAAAACTGAATTTATACCGGAGGATATTTGAATGACATTATCACTGTAAAACGTCCCGTTAGTTTCAATCTTTTTTGAAGAGAAACCCAATAGCTCTCTAAACGATTTTTCAATCGTGAAATCAACTTTATAATTATTTTTAAGTTGAATAGTTGATTTTGAAGTGTGTTTTTGAATATCTATTACCATATTTTTTGGTTCATCGCCTTGTTCTTTCATAAGGCGAGAGACTTCAGAAGATATTTGAGAAATCTCGTAAGCTCCGGGTGAAACGGTTATAGTTTTATATCCACTTCCTGGATTATAACTAAACTTGTTGTTTTTCTCTGTGATATTAAACAAGGTATTATAAGTTTCCATCGACAATAAAGATGCCTCAAATTCTTTTGTGGGGTAAAGTTGTAGTGGGTAAGGGAATGATGCTGTGTAATCACTCGTTGTGAAATTAAAACTAAGAATTGTGCTTCTCATCTTATTTAATATCTAATAAAATATATTTGTATTGATATTTATTAATTATTTTCATATTCATCAACTGGTCTAAAATGGCGGATGTTTCATTAAAACAATTGTTGTTTCCAGCCTTCTTCCTACCTAACAACAATAATAGTCTATGAACTAATTGTGATGGGTCATTTGGAAGAAAGCTAACACCCGAACCAAGCTTACTTAAAGCATCAATAACATGTTTCTCCTTCTCATTCTTCTTACTTTTACCAGCAACAGAAACTCCATAATCAAGTGCATAGAGTAAATCAATATATACCCTATCTTCCGCATTTTCCATATCAAGTGGTTCATCAAAATATTTTGAACCATTGAATCCGGAGTTTGTTAGAAGAAACATTAATCTTGGAGTTAATTCAACATTTGGTTGAGCAGAACTTAAGAACACCAATTTATCGTTAAATATCAATAACTTTTCTTTCCCAAGATGGAACTGTGCTTGTTCTTCTGTTGGAATGAGACCTGCTCTGGTTTTTGAACCCGCCGAATATTCATTGTTTTGAAGAGCTTCCACAACATAATTAGGGGGTTGATTTACCTCCTCAATTTTCCGAAATAATCCTTCATCATCAAATTCTAATTCTCCAAGTTCTTGCTCTGTCATTTGACTAAAATCTTTGAGCATTTGAAGTTTTTTCGGAGTAAATTCTACCGTGGGAACTGTAGGTGAAATCGTTTGTAGAGTTTTTAAAAGTGGTTTAAAAAATTTCTCTTGTTTTCTTTCAAAGGTTTCTTCACCAGTTAGTTTCTGTCTCCGTTTCTTCTTTATCTCTTCCTGTTGCTTTACAACTTTTGAAACCAACTCTTGATGTTCTTTAAGCTTTCTTGCTCTGTCTTTGGTATTCATCTTCTGTATTTATTTATTGAAAAATATCATTTAATGAATTGTAAAGGTCAATGGGAAAATTTTCCTTTTCTTCGTCATTATAGTAAATGTGTTGAAATAAATCCTTTTCTTTAAATAATTCATCAAATTCTTTATTGGTATTAATACGAGTTGTTATTTCTTCTTCACTAATACTTGTATCTCTGCTTTTCATACATTTGCGTTGAGTCTCCTCATCGATATCAAAACCGAATGATAAAATCTTAACTCCATCACCATGCAAATGTTTAATCATTTGTCTCATTCCTTCAGGATTAGTTTCTAAAATCCCAAGACCATTAGATTTTACTTTATTTAACTCACTCTTACAATGTGAATATTTTGTAGAAGCAAGAGAGACCTCCTCAAATATTTGACCTTCGTTCCTCAATCGCATATGTTCCTCCATTGAAATGCAGTAATAATCTTTCCCTTCTACTTGTCCTGGTCACATTGCTCTGGTTGTAGTACCTACAAAACGAATCATAGGGTGTTTAAAAAAAAAAACTTGCAATCTTTTCATTTTTACTATTCAAGAGCTTAGATTTATGAAAGTTCTTTCCTGAAGCAGATTTACCCACAAGATTAATAATAGTTGTTATTTATGTGTGTAAAATATCAGTTAGTATCTCATCTTGTTTCACAACAATATATTTATATTTTCCAATCGTGTTTCATATAATTTTCAAATTCTTTTTTACTACATAATGTAGAACAATTATCTCTCCAAAAAATATTTACATCTATTGAATTTAACTTAAATAAAATAAAAGTATTGGCATTGTTTCTTATTGAACGTCGAGGGAGTTGAAGATATGACTGACTAAGATAAATACAATTACAAGAAGAATGTCTCCCTCTTGTATAGTAGCTGTCCATTACTGTTTGGTTTCTCTCATTAACACAATCATCAAAGATAACGAGGTTCTTTTTTGATTAATCTAAATCTTGGGGTGGAGGTATATCATCCGTATTATCACTGAGAATACAAGTTATGGGTTTTGGTTTCGTTTTGATTTCTGTGTATCACAAAATAATTGTATTATATCTTCAATATTATAATCATTCAGTTTGCTTTGAAGTTTAAATAAACCTATAATGTCTTCCTTTTTAAGACCCGCATTAAAACCCTGTGAGAGGAGTTGATACTCGGGTTGAAAACGTGACTTCATAAAAATTATTAAATTATCATAATCTAAAAAATTAGGACTAAGGAGCATCTTTAAAAGTAAACAGGTTTTTCCACAACCGCTTGAACCAACTATTGGACATCTCAATGAATTTGGAATATTTTTATGGTTATTAAATTTTATCTTATTTTCCCAAACGGGCAAAAAATCATTCATTTATATATTTGGAAAACAAGTCATCTAACTTTTTTTGAGCTATTTTAGAAACTCTATATTTTATCCTGAGTTCTGGTTTAATTTCAAAATAATTCATTATTTTATTTATATAGTATCTTGTATTTACATTTCCATTAAAATTATTTTGAATAATAAATATCATTAAACCCTTATACATTTCCTCAATACAAATAGTCTCTTCCCTTGAAAGAAATGGTGTATTATCATCACAATACTTAACATTCATCTCTCTTATTAATCTTGTAAAGTAATTCATTTTTGATTCTAATTTAAAAGAGTTGTATATATTTTTATATTTTTAATTATCATTAATTAAAATTAAATCACAGAAAATACATTGTTTATATGAACCCTCATTATTAAGCCCTATTCTACCACAACGGCAGCAGATTTCTAAATGATCATATGGAGAGTCTGTAAATTCGAAATCTCCTTCTATCATATTTAAACAGTAAATTTTTACTTAAACGAAACGCAAGTTTTTTTTAGCTAATAAATACAATGTTTCAAAGCACAAAAGACAAATTTCAATCAATCTCTACTTCGGTGGAAGATATAGAAAAATATGTCAAAGATGTTAAATGGAACAAAGATAAATATGGAAATTTTTGGGTAAAACCAGTTATGGAAAATAACATGAGCCCCTCTATTTCATTTAAAGGAAGAGCTCTAACTATAACTGGAAAGACATCCATTAAAGTAAATCTAACAAAAGTTTCTCCTCTACTCCTGGCAATTTATTCAAAGCTTGAAAAAGTGATCGATCGCGATACTTTGTAAAAGACTGATAAGACCATCAACAATACTCGTGGAGAAATTTGTATTTACTTCAATAATCCAAAGGGTGTAGATCTAAGTAAAATGAATGATGTTAATATTTCTGGTGAAATGTCATTTCGTTCTATGATAGTTAGAGATTATTTTAAGATAACTTTTGATATTAAAAATGTAGAGATTGAATCTGTTAATGAAACAAAATATATAGATCTTGATGGGAATATTTTTCCTGCTAATTAAATGAGTGGTAGTTCCTGCTCAGAAGTTTCCTCATATACTGAGAGCCTCTGTGATACAGAGAGCCTCTGCTCCTGTGATACAGAGAGTCTAGGTTCAGTAGATAGTTTTGATTCAGAGAGTCAATGTGATAGTTATGATAGTAGTTTTATTGATGACTCAGATGTCTCTGATTGTGAGATTGATTCTGAATATGACCCTCGTTCTGATATGGATTGGGAGATGTAAAGGTGTTTTAGTTTAAGTAAAGTTAAATATATAAAACAAGCCAAAAAGGCGTTTTAGTTTAAGTAAAGTTATATATATATAAAACGAGCCTAAAAAGCTCGAAAAGGTGTTTTCGTTTAAGCACAGTGAGAACAAGAAGTTTGACCAAATATAAAACACTCTGTTTTCTTACCCTATAAATATGGTCTATTGTGATACTTGCGAAAAGGAAGTAAAACATTATAGAAAACACATACTCACAGTTAAACACACTTACAACATTCTAAATCAATTATCACCACTTCCTAAGAACAAAAAACATTGTAGTCTCTGTAATAGAGATATCCTAAAGAAGGGGTTCAAAGCCCATCTTAAAACAAACAAACATTTATCAAATTTTATCACAACAAAAAACTCTGATGGCGCATTCAAAAGGCATATTAAAATAAGTCTTTAACTTCAAACCTCCTGAACCAGAGTCTATAGTTGATGCTGTAGAAATAGTTAAACCTGCTGTTCAAACGTTGATTGAAAAAACACTAAAAGAAATGGAACCACTTAAATTTTATATGGGAGTAAAATTTGAAATGACAAAGGATGAAGGAGTTATAGATACACCATACATGAGAACTGAGCCACACTTTATATCTTCGTATCAAGATTTTAAAACATCAGGAGTCTATGATGAACTTATTAAACAAGAACAAGATGTGGATAATTCAATCATAGGAAGTGGATTCAATATAGGAAAAATTATTTTCATAGACATTCATATTCTTAAATCAGATCCTCTAAAAGCTTCTTCTTACATTGATTTACCTAGTGTTATCAAAAATAGAAAAGCAGTTATCAATATAAAAAATAAAGACAATAAATGTTTTCTCTGGTCTATTCTAGCACACTTACATCCTCCACATTTTCATGATGAAAGAGTATCTCATTATAAAATATATGAGAATACATTAAATACGAAAGATCTAAAGTTTCCTATGGCTTTAAATGATATTCCTAAATTTGAAAAGATGAATAATTTATCAGTTAATGTTTATGGTCTAACAGAAACAAACAACATTCAGGTTTTAAAGCTTTCTGACAATTGTAAACAAACTCATATTAATCTTCTATATTTTAATTCAGAGGAAAATTCACATTATACATACATCAAAGATATTGCTAAATTAATAAAACCACAAGTATGTAAAAGAACAAATAAAATATATATTTGTTTTCGTTGTCTTAACTTCTTCAATTCACAAGAAAGATTAAACATTCAAATTATTGTGGTGATCATAAATCAACGGGAATCAATATGCCTAAAGAAGGCTGAAAGGTCACATTCAAAGATGAAAAGAAAACGATCAAACATCCGTTTGTAATATATGCTGATTTCGAAAGTATTCTAGAAAAAATAGATACTGCTTCTCCAGATCCAAAAGAATCATACACAAATAAATATCAAAAACATACTCCTTGCGGTTTTTGTTATTATATCAAATCATCCATTGGTGATAAATATAACAAGTTAGAGGAGTATCGAGACTCAAATACCCCAGAGGAGTTTGTGAAACGACGAGAAAAAGATGTGTTCGATTAACCAAGATAATGAGAGAAACCAATAAACCAATGTCCTTGACGAGTGAAGAGAAAAGGGAATTTAGAAAAACAATGTTTGTCATATTTGTGAGGAAAAAATTGGTGAAGGTCTAAAGGTTAGAGATCATTGTCATCTCACTGGTAAATATAGAGGTCTGGCTCATCAAAGTTGTAATATTAATTATAAACTCCCCTCTTTCATTCCTGTCTTCCTTCATAACAACACTCATTATGATATGCATCTATTTATTAAGGAACTCTCAAAGACTTCTGGAAGTATCTCAGCAATTCCAAACACAGATCAGAAATACATTTCATTCACAAAAACAATTTTCACAAATCCATTTACACAGATTAGATTTCTAGACTTACAAATTCATGAATTCTCCTCTTTCTAAACTGGTTTTAAAAATGGATAATTTTCCATGTCTTTCTGATTATTTTGAAGTTGTTAGACTACTTACACAAAAAGGAATTTATCCGTATGATTATATGGATTCATTTGCTAGATTTAATGAAACAAAACTTCCAACTAAAAAGTCTTTCTTTAACAAACTGAATAACAAACACATATCAGATGATGACTACAAACATGCTAAAAATGTATGGAAACAACACAACATAAAGAACATGGGTGAATATCACGATTTGTACCTAATGACTGATGTTCCTCTTCTTGCTGATGTATTTGAAGCATTTAGAAAAATTTCTCATGCTGAATATGGACTTGACCCAGCACACTACGACACCACTCCAGGACTAGCTTGGAGTGCCATGCTAAAGATGACAAAACAAGGGTTGGATTTGATAACTGACATTGACATGTTGTTGATGATTGAATAGGCAAAGAGAGGAGGAATATCACAAGTATGTTCTAGCTGATATGTGAAAGCTAATAACAAGTACACTCCAAATTATGATTAATCTGTAGAGAGCTCCTACTTGATGTATTATGACGCGAATAACTTGTATGGTTGGGCAATGTCTCAGGCTCTTTCATATGGTGGATTAAAATGGGTAAAAGAAAAGAATTTCAACAAAGTCTGAGAATCTATGTATATCTATACAAGCTGAATTAGATGAAGAAAATTTGGTTATTATTTTGAAGTTAATTTGAAATATCCAGAGGAAGTTCATAAATTACACAAAGACCTTCCATACGCATGTGAGAAGGGAACACCTGAGCAAGAGTGGTTGAGTGATTATCAAAAGTCATTTAACTCTAAATCAACAGAGAAACTTCTTACTACACTTTATGAAAAGAAAAATTATGTTCTTCACCAGAGGAACTTGAGACAGTATCTTTCCGTTGGTCTTCGTGTTGAGAAGATACATAAAATTCTAAAGTTCAATCAGAGCCCTCTCCCGAGCCGATGCTCCCCCTCTCCCGTTAGGGACTTCAGTTTCCGGTCTTGCTGGCGAGGGTTCGTTTTTTCGCAGCTCCACACGCTCTCCATCGAAATCGAAGTTAAGTAATTGTTCCCATTTTGTATTTTCGTTAAAACTGTATTTATTTTATGGTGTATGTGCGTATATTGTCCCGTCAAAGATTTTCGGTGCAAATCTTTCATACCTGTATTGAAAATCGTGTTAATTCGTGTCGTCTTGAGGCCTTGTACAGTGTACACTGTACAACCTTGAGGCTTTGTTTTTCTCTCAGCGGTCTGTCGTTTGTGATCCAATAACTTTCGTTCTCTGTTTTCCCAGTCTTTCCACCCCATAGCCTACTTCCTTATGTAAATCTCAACTCAAAAAAAAAGAAAGAAAAAAAAAAGACATTACCTTCTCTGTGCTCATTCGTTTATTCATTCTTATTCGTTCGTTCGTTCTTGGACACATTTGGGCAAGTTTTATTGCAAATAGGCCACCAGCAAAGAAAATGACAACAACTGGAAGAAATAATAATAGCCAGCAGAGGGAGCCGAAGAGCAAGAGATCACCTGCAGGGTTAGGGGTTGTTGATTTTATTTTTATTGAACATTGTTGAACTGTGGTGACTGCACCGATTGGTGCTTGAGGGTGTGTTGGTGCGTTATAGGTGCTTTCATGGTGCATTGATGCAGAGCAGACTGTCTCCCCCCCAGAAAGAACAATTACAGGTCCTGGGTTAGTTTTGTAAATAAAAGTAGCGTCAATTGTAAATAATGCTCCCCACCGTCAGTGTATAGTTTGAAGACCATTCCGCAATTCGGTTAACTGTGGGCGTAAGTCTGTTAGGCAGGGTGCAATGGAGCAGCGGGACACATTTATTTATGTTTTAAAACTGTTGCACTCAGGGTCAGGTTAAAAGTAGAGGGAACTACACCTACGTGTCACACTAAATTTAAGTTGAAGGCCCGGGCCGTGCCTAAGAGGAGGAGGGTGCAGTGTTGTGGATATGAGAATGGTTTTTTGTTTTTGTTGTTGTAGTGTAAATTGTTGTTAAGATCACCCTTTGTAAATGTCATGATCCTTGTAAATACCTCCTTAGTGTAAAGGTCAAAGGGCGTCTCGGTAGTTATTCCATGAAACACCACATTGCAGGACCCAATAAAACCCTTGTTCAGTAGCTTATATCTTATTATGTGTCTTAGGGTAAGACTGTGTCTCCCATTAATTTAAATACTCCATTGCACCAAGTGAAATAAGAGTAGATCCCCTTTCATTTCATTTCAATGGCCAACTGCATTTTGGGCGGTTTTCTTCAACCACCATTGGCCACGAGGCAGGGTTGGGGAAGAAAGGCGGGTCCCCACCTCGTCAGAGAGGGGAGGAGTGGCCCGGCCCCGAACAACCAACCAAGCACGAGGGGTTTGGTTTGAGAGGGCGGAGGAAGAGCGATCGGGGAGGTTCGCAAAGGTTCAAGGGTGGGGCTATATATAACCCATGAGAGACGCCCCCAAGAGAGGAGTCCGAGAGATGAGTCCGAGAGATGAGTCCAAGAGATGAGCTGAAAGGCTGAGCTGAGCTGCGTGGAGAGATGAGTCCAAGAGATGAGCTTTGACAGAGTACATTGAGATCACCCAAGAAAGCTTTGTAGACAGCAACGGCTGATCAAGTGGGCCGATGTTTGTTCCTGAGCTGGTGCCTTTCCGAGCAGAGTCCGAGGCCGGCATGTGAGCAAAAGAACACAGAGAACATTAAGGAGATCATCATCCAGGGAAGCACAAAGCCTGTTGTAGTCCTGGCAAAGCACGCGACGTCCACAGCAGCAGCAGCGGCCACAGCAGCAACAAACCTCAACAGCCGCTTGGGGCCTGGACGGCGGTTTTGAGCAGGGCCGCGAGGGAACGGCGGCTGCTAAACGAGCCGATCATGCTGCAGGACCAGTTGGACCTCCCTATCCCGCCAAACATCCACCTGCCATCCCTATTATCATCATTCCCCATGTGAGTCGTCTTTGTTTGTTCTGTCCTGGGTAGTTAATTAAGTCGGTATAAGCTAGTATTTTCCCTGTGTCTCTAAAAGCTTCTGTAAATTATTTTATTATCTTTCCTTCTCCTTGGTTACTTTGAGCCTGTAAATAGTAATAAATAGTAATTGTATTTCAAACCTTTTTTTTGCCTTCGTCTTCTTCTTCTTCACATCCGTGTCGTCTTTGTCTTTTCCCCGATTGAGTATCTGTGGCGCGATATGGCCAACGTCGGGTGAATCGGGTTTAGTCGGGGAACAACTGTTCGGCCGCGGTTATACCTCCGCTCGGTAAAAATAACATCCTAATCCGCGGACCGTAACAATATATATATATATATATATATATATATATATATATATATATATATATATATATTGTTACGGACTGCGGATTGGATGTTATTTACCGAGTGGAGGTAACCGCGGCCGAACAGTTGTTCCCCGTTTCTTCCCGACTCACCCGATTCACTCAGACGTTGGCCAAATCGCGCTATGCCAAATCAATGATAGAAAGGACACGACGACTGGGAAAGATGAAACGACGCAAGGGGGGTACAGTTCTCAAGACCTCCGGAGGAGGGTATAATTACAGTGGTGGAGAAAAGGGGGTAGATTACAAGGCAGAGTGAGGTAAAGACACAGAAGAGATGGGCACTTAAATACAGTCTTATCTATTCCCAGACAGACGACGGACAAACGGACAAGGTAGACTTACACAGGGATTGATGGCAGGAATGGACAGGTAGGTCGATGGCACAAGGTGCACCTTGGCTCGGGGACAGGATAAAGCACGGTTCCAAGATGCAGGGAGGTCTCACAGCGCTCGGAGGTGGTCTTGCTTGCTCCAAGCTCGGCGCGCATCTCTGACGTCACCTCCCTCTCACTGCGCATGCTCAGCGGGGAGTGACACGCCCTCGGCTGGTTGGTTCCGCCCCAACTGGGGCCGGTCCGCCGCTTCCATTGGGTGCGGGGGTTACCGGGCTCCGCCCTTGACGAGGAGCCGACAGGGAGCCCCTGTTTGGTAACCCCGTCGAGCACATGTCCGATGGCGGCTCGTTGGGAAGGCCTGGTGTCCTCCCACCACTCCTACCAAGCCGGAGTGAGGACGCGCACTCGCTGCGCTTGTTGTTGTTGTTGTTGTTGTTGAAGAGAACTGTGAGGAAGAGCTGTGGGGAGGTATTGGGAGGTCCTAAACTTCCTAACGGTGCCATACAATCACATTCTGGTGCAACGAAGGGTCAGAATTAATGGAAACGAATCTTTAACTGACATAGACTAAGAATAACTAGCAAGATGTCCTATCGTTGTCGACATGAGATGCGGTGGACCTGGATGCGACATTTAATGGGGGAAATAGGGGGAGGTCGGGTCTACAGAGTGTTGTTTACAGAAAATGGGACTAGGGAATGGGGGATTGGGGAGAGTTGGGAAGTATTGAGGAAATAGGGGAATATTTACAAGCGGATATGGATGGATGCAAATCCCATATCCGCAACAATCTATATATATATATATATATATATATATATATATATATATATATATATATATATATATATATATATATATATATATATATATATATATATATATAGACATACATACATATATACATACATCAAGTGAATCTGTTAGTATGGCAGATAGGTGAAATATTTGGAAGAATTGTGACTTTGATGATACAAGCACGAGAGTTGGCACACAGTTGGAGTCCGCCCTGAGGAAGATATTTGGCTTTAGGGCCATCGCAGATTTGTCCTGTGACAACAATGGCGGCCATTTTTCGAAAAAGGACAAATCTGCAATGGCCCTATCGCCAAATATCTTTCTTAGGATATACTCTGGATGTTTGCCAAATGCCATGCTTGTATCATCAAAGGCACAATTCCTGCACCTATCTGCCATACTATGTTGAAAATTGATGATTTATGTCACCAAGACCCAAGACCTATTCCCCTCAAAAAAAGAAAACACTTCCAGTTTCGAGCGCCGCTGATGCAGTGCCCCCTGTTTCCGTGATGCCGGTAAGTAGGAGAGATATGTTGCTTCTGGGACACCTCATTTTCCCATTGACTTACATGTTAAATTTTCCCCTCCCTCATTGTCCCAAAACACCTCTATTTCTCCCACCCTCATCTTTATGAACCTTTGTCTGTAGTACCTATCCTTAATGTTGTTGATTAGACCACTCAATCACTACAAATATTTGTTTTCTCTTATAGACCTATCATCCTTCTTCTACATATCATCTGGCAGATTAATCTTTGACCCACTCAAACATTGACCCATTCACTTCCATATTAATTCTTTCCCTCCCTCATTGCCCCTAAACACCTCTATTTCTCTCACCCTGTTTTTTTATTTTTTTTATTTTTTTTATTTTTTTTGTATACAAGATCGAGGCTCGTGAAAGAGCTAACATTAATCACACAAAAAGACAAACCGACACACAAAACACAAAAAACAAGGGGAGCGGTAGACAATATGGGGAGAGAGGGGGAAGGACACAAAAGAGAGGGGGAAGGACACAAACACAACATTTGAGAGCAGGGACATCGGGAGGACTTGGGGGGAGGTGGGAGAGGATTAAAACATATGAACACTGCAAGGACTCTGGGGTGAATTAGCGGGGGTAGAAAAGATCAAGGTTTTCGATGGGGGAAGATAAGAGATGGTGGTGAACAGCTGTTTTAAAGACATGGAGGGAGGAGTGGGATTGAAGGGAGTGGGGGAGTTTGTTCCAGAGGCGGGAGAAAAGGGGAATGAAAGAGTAAAGGTGAGCAGAGAGCCTAGACTTTGGCAGTTTAACCAGAAGAGGGTTGCAGGCAGATCTTGTGCGACCTGAAGGAATATTGGGGGGACAGAGCACAGAGAGAGCTGGGGGAGCAAGGCCGGAGAGGAGTCGGTAGAAGACAGAAAGACCACCAACCTGTCTGCGGTGAGTGAGTGAAAGGCCCTCGGTGTTGACTACATCGCAGGAGATTCCAATGATTCTGAAAGCTTTGGCCTCAACAGCGTGAAGCCGAGCAAGGTGTGAGGCAGGAGCACCAGCCCAGAGGGGGGAACAGTATTCCATTGAGCTGCGGATGAAAGCCTTGTATGTGGTGAGGAGCTCAGGTGTGCCAAGGAAGGACTTCGCACGACGGAGGATGCCCAGTCGGCGACTGGCTTTGGAGGCCAGCTTGGAAATGTGGTTTTCCCAAGAAAGATCATGGCAGATAGTGAGACCCAAAAGCTTGAGCGACAGAACTTCTTGGAGAGGATTGTTGAGAAAGTAGATGGGAGGGCTTGTCCAGTCGGTCCTTTCGGAGAGACATTGTAAGAGTGTGAGATTTGTCAGGATTGAAAGACATGTTCCACTTGTTTGACCAGTCTGTGATTTTGTCCAGGTCTGCAGAGAGTGAGGAGGCTGCAGACTGCCGATCTGAGGGATGAGGAATGGAGCGACAGAGAGTAGAGTCGTCAGCAAAGAGATAGAGAGGATTTTCAAGAGAGTCAGAGAGATCATTGATGAAGACCAGAAAAAGCACAGGGCCCAGAACACTACCTTGGGGAACTCCAGCCTGAACAGGAAGAGGAGATGAGAGAAACCCATTCAAGGCCACACGTTGACTATGACCAGACAGGAAGTCCGCCAGCCATGCGTGGAGATTTCCATGGATACCAAAGGAGGAGAGTTTGGAGAGCAGAGCAGGGCGCCAGACCGTATCGAAGGCACGTGAAATGTCAAGGGAGACAGCTCTAATTTCCTGTTTGGCGTTGAGGACCTCCATCCATTGTTGAGAAAGCAGAAGCAGCATGTCCAGAGTAGAGTGACCAGGTCTGAAACCAAATTGATGATCAGAGATCAAGCCATTGGAGAAGAGGAAAGATTTAATATCTGAAGCAATGATGGATTCCATGACTTTGCTGATAATTGGGAGAAGGCTGATTGGTCTGTAGTTGCTGGGATCTGTTTTTGCACCTTTTTTGTGCAAAGCGGTGATGTTGGCTGATTTCCAAGCAGATGGCAGATGACCTTGAGCAAAAGAGAGGGTGAAGAGAACAGAAAGAGGGAGTGAAAGTGCAGAAGAACATGATTTTAGGACCCGTGGGCTGATGCCGTCAGGACCAGTTGCAGAATCAGAGTCGAGGGTTGCCAGAAACTTTTCCACCTTGTCAGGAGGAAAGGACACAGAGTCCAGGAGCAGCTGGGTATGACTGGGTACGGTGGGTACAGAGAGGGATGGGTTTGGGACACAAGATTTAGAGGCAAACACAGAGTTGAGGCATTCAGCTTTTTCACGTGCGGAGTCAGCCATTAAGCCGTTTGAGGTGAGGGAGGGGATGGAGGGGGAACAAACACCAGAAACAGATTTGACCAGATGCCACCAGGATTTGGAAGAGGGAGACAGATAAGAGAGTTCGGTCTTGAGAATGGTGAGATATTGTTTCATGGCTCTCCTGAGGGTGGACACACACTTGTTTCGGGCTTTGTGAAAGGAAATGAGATTTCCTTCCGTTGGATTTGCTTTCCAGGAGACGAAAGCAAGTTGTTTCAGGGCAACAGCCTCACCACAAGATTCCGTGTACCATGGACGGGAGGAAGGGTATGACAACTGAAGACGAGATGGTATAAATCTGTGCATGAGAGAGAGCAATTTCCCTTGAAAGAATTCCCAGGATGAGTTGATGTCAGAGGCGGTAGAGATGGGAGACCAGTCCAGATGATTGATGGCTGCTTGAAGACCGTGCCAGTTGGCCTGAGTGAAATGCCAGACTCGTCGACGCTGAGGAGGCTCTCTGAGAATGGTCAGAGAGATGTCCACTTTGACAAGCACATGATCAGATGAGCCGATTGGAGCAGAAGAAGAGCAGCAGACATTTTCAGGGAAGTTTGTCATAACCAAATCCAGAAGAGAAGATGCTCCGTTGACTGAGATCCGGGTCGGGAAATTGACAGATTGTGTCAGTCCCAGTGAGTCGCAGAGGTCCTTTGCTGAAGAGCCATGGCTGGTGAGAGAGGTACCCACACCCAGCCAACTGGCATGGTGACAATTGAAATCACCACATATGAGGAAGAGAGAGTTGGGATGGGTAGATAGAAGTTGGTCCATATTATCAGACAGTCAGATGTAGATGGAGTCATCGCTGATTGGTGGACGGTACAACACACATATGAACAAAAGGTGGGAGCGAAGGGGAAGCCGTAGCCAAAGGTATTCCTGGGGGTGAGGTGGAGAGAGGGCAGTGGAGGGCGAGTGAGGAAGAGAGTTTTTTATAAAGATAGCAACCCCACCTCCAGGACGAGGCTCAGGTCTATCATACCGGAGGAGGGAGTAACCTGGGAGAGATACCAAGGCATCAGAGACATCATGAAGGAGGAAAGTTTCTGTTAAGCAGATCACATCTGGTTTGTCAGAAGCAACCTGTATGGAGAGGTCAGTCAAGTTTGAGCGAAGGCCCCGGATGTTTGAGGTCCATACCGTTAATGAAGAGGAAGGGGGAGCTTCGGGTCCAGAACAGTGGGGGGGAGGGGTAGGGTAAGATGTGGAAGAGGAGGAAGAGGTAGGGAGAGCTGTTGAAGGTGTGTCAGAGATTTCAGAATAGCTTGGAGAAAGGGAAGAATGGGGCGGACAAAAGGTTTGATGGAGATTGGGTGAGGCACAGTGAGGTGTTATTTGAGGAGGGGGAAGAGCAAGGCAGAAGGTTTGGGGAGATGAAGGTGAAAGTTGGAAGGAGGAAGAAGCAGGGAGGATGCTTTGAGGAGGAGGGGTGAGAGGGGAGTCTAGGAGGGGAGGAGCGAGGGAGAGTCTCGGAGGGGAGGGGTGTGGGGGGAGTTTAGGAGGGAGGGGAGGGAAGGGGCAAGGGGGGAGATTTGAAAGGGATGGGTGATGGGGAGGATTTGGAGGGGAGGGGTGAGATTGGATTTTGAAAAGTGTACGATTCATGGGAAACGAACATTTTTTGCAAAATGAGTTTGAGACCTTCGAGTCAAAAATACGTTTGAGGACACTGGAGGAGGGATGGAGTTCTGGATAGTTTAGGGAATGTAGAAAGGAGGAACTGTAAGAGATGATATTATATATATTTTTTGGAATGAATAGATTTGGTGAGCAAGACGAAAGCATCCTTTTGTAGGAGAAGAAGAAAAGGGTGTTATAATATATGAGAGAAAATAGTTGTTCAGGGGAGAGATTATACATTTCTAACCGCGTGATCGCGAACGAAGAACGAACGAACAAAAAGAACAAATAAATGAATAAGACCTGGGAAGGAAATAGTTTTTTTTTGGTTTTTTTTTTTTTTTTTTTTTTTTTGTGAGTACAGATATTAAACAAGGAGGTACGGGGTGAACGACTGGGACGAAACAGTGAACGAAAATAATTTCAGCGCATTCGACGAATCGCTGAGAGAAAAACAAACCACAAGGTCGGAGACGGTATGGTAGTCCAAGCCTACGAGTACTAGGCCGCAGAATACTCGATACCATTAACCGACGATTGTGTATATATGTACGAAAAATTAGCACCGAAAATTTTCCAAAAGATACGCTATAGGTACATACACCGAAAGATAGATACAGTCTCGACAAAAACATGATTGAGAAATATCACTTAGCTTCGAAAGCGTGAGCGCATGGAGCAGCTTCGAAAAGACGTGACCTCGCCGTGATCTCGCGAGATCTTGATCTCGATCTCGTCGATCGATCTGTTCTTTACGAACCTTCTAACCTTTTGACATGTTATCCTTATTCATTAGACCACTTAAACAATGGTCCTTCTGTGTGAACCTGTGATCCTTCTGACCTTATGGACCTTTTAACCTTTTACTCTTAATATCATCTGGTGAATATAACCCACTCAAACATCGACCCTACAAATATTTGTTTATGCGTGGGAAATAATTTAATTCTCTTGCCACTACCATCACCATCCAATATATTGACAAAGAAGATGTTTGAGTTTGGTTCTGTATTAAGATATTTTAACTGAGATAAGATAAAATGATAAACCTCCCTCAATGTTCTTGTTTGAGCGCCTCCAGTGCCACATACCATTTTAAAATTAAAGTATATATTTTCCTGGCAACCATCAAAGTTTTCCGTCCACTCAAAAATATTTCCATATTTTTTACCCAATTCACCGGTATTTAAATTAATTCTCTTATTTGTTTTGTAAATTTTTTTACCAGTTGTCTTTTCAATTATACCTATTTGATATTTTTCACATTCGTTATGTTTACCATTTATATACCAAGGTTGATTACACCTCCACTCTTTAGTCTGGTTGGTACTTGGTTCTGTCATTTATATAATAGTAAAAAAGGCGGCGGTAGCCCGTTAAAATCCCTAACCCCCCTTTTTAACTTACCACTTATATACTTATATAACCATAAGGGAGACTATCAATTCCATTTTCTAAAATAAACCTCATCATCAAAAGCCCCCAATGCTTTCTTATTCATCTCTTCTGTATATAATTGATGTTTATAACTTCTTATTCCATTAATCTTTCTAAACTCTTCTTTTTTTGTTGTTAAACAGTTATAATAATCCTTAAAGTTTATTGTCTCTTTAATAACATTTTTCTTTACACCTTTTAACTTCTTATCAGTCTTTTCAACGTTATTCACAATGTATTTATAAGCATATGACTTAGACCTCAATCCCACAAATTCACTCACAACATTTCCTCCTAATTCATCCTTGAACTTTCCAATCACCTTTTTATTTTTAGAAGAGAACAACTCACTCCCTGGACTGTAATTACTTGTATCATAGATATTAATGTCCTTTTTCATGTCTGAATAAACATCATCAGTATTAATTTTCAAAATAAAACTATCTGTATCCATATAAAGTAGATTAACATCATTTTGATATTTCTTCCTCAAGTTATTGTAAAAGTAATCATACATCAAGGACTTTGATAAATCAAGTATTGAGGTACCAATGTAAATAGGTTTGTCCATTTCAATACTCTCTTTAACCAAATGGATCGCACAAAAGTTCTCAGTAAAGACCTCGGCTCTTATAAAACTCGGTCTATTAATTAATTTTGATGCTTGTTCCCAAGATGTTGATAGTCTGATATTTTGTCTTTTCCTCACATTCTCCATGGTCTTACCAAAGACCGCATTATTCATCAATTTATAAAAGTCTTTCTCAAAATCTGTTTTTGACTCTGTTCTTCTTTGTGTATTAAAATCAATGTACCCCTTTAACCAATGACTTTGATTGAACTTTAGAACCCGATGGATCTTCTCTACTCTTAGACCTTTTGATAAATATTGTCGCAAATTTCTTTGGTGTAGAACATAATTTTTCTTGTTATATAATGTAGTAAGTAATTTTTCTGTTGATTCACCTTTTACATCAAACGATTGTTGATAATCACTCAACCATTCTTTCTTTGGAATTTCTTTCTCACAAGCAAATGGAAGATCTTTATGTTTATTATGAAGTTCTTCGGGATATTTAAAATCGACCTCAAAATAATAACCGACCTTTGAATCATCCAATTCTTTTTGTGTAGAGATACATACATCTTGTAAAACCTTTTTGTAGTCTTTTTCCTTTACCCATCTTAGTTTACCATAAGGAAGAGCTTAAGACATTGCCCAGCCATACAAGTTGTTTGCGTCATAATACATGAGATAGGAACTATCTTTCTTTAGATCATAATCTGGAATATATTTGTTGTTTGCTTTTGAATATCTTGATGAACAGACTTGTGAAATTCCCCCTCTCTTTGCTCTCTCTATCATCAGGAGCATATCAACATCGGTTATCAAATCCAAATCTTGTTTAGTCATTTTCAACATAGCACTCCAAGCAAGACCCGGTGCTGTGAAATAATGAGCAGGATCCAAGCCATATCCAGAAAGACACACGGATCTAAATGCTTCGAATACATCTGCTAGAAGAAGGACATCAGTCTTGAGATATAGATCATGATAATCACCCATATTATTGATATTGTAAAAGTCCCAAACTTTCTTAGCATGTTCATAATCATCATCTGAAACATTGCTATTATTTAGAATATTGTAAAAATCTTCTTTTGGAGGAAGTTTCTTTTCATCAAATCTTTTAAATGAATCCATATAGTCGTACGGGTAAATTCCCTTTTGTGTTAGGAGTTCCGTATCCTCATAATTACTCTCCAAACATGGGAATTTTTTCAAAATTTTAACTAGGTTAGCAAGAGGACTAGCCATGAATTTATATGTATCCAAGAATCGAATTCTTGTAGTTGGTCTTGTTGGAATGATCTTTGTAAAGGAGATGTATTTTTGATCTGTACTTGGAATAGCACTGATACTCCCAGGAGTCTTTGACAACTCTTTAATAAACAAGTGTGTATCATAATGAGCGTTGTTATGAAGAAAGACAGGAATGAAAAACGGGAGTTTATAATTAATATTACAACATTGATGTGCCGGACCTCTATATTTACCAGTGAGATGACAATGATCTCTAACCTTTAGACCTTCACCAATTTTCTTCTCACAAATATGACAAACATTGTTTTTTCTAAATTCCCTTTTCTCTTCACTCGTCAAGTACATTGGTTTATTGGTTTCTCTCATTATCGTGGTTAATCGAACACAGTCTTTTTCTAGTCGTTTCACAAACTCCTCTGGGGCATTTGAGCCTCTATACTCCTCTAACTTGTTATATTCATCACCAACGGATGATTTGATATGATAACAAAATCCGCAAGGAGTATGTTTTTGATATTTATTTGTGTATGATTCTTTTGGATCTGGAGAAGCAGTATCAATTTTTTCTAAAATACTTTCAAAATCAGCATATATAACAAATGGATGTTTTATTGTTTTCTTTTCATCTTTGAATGAGATCTTTGAGCCTTCTTTAGACATTTTGATTACCGTTGATTTATCTTCTCCACAATACTTTGAGTGTTTATCCAATCTTTCTTGTGAATGGAAAAAGTTAAGACAACGTAAACAAATATATATTTTATTTGTTCTTTTACATACTTGTGGTTTTATTAATTTAGCAATATCTTTGATGTATGTGTAATGTGAATTTTTCTCTGAATTAAAATATAGAAGATTAATATGAGTTTGTTTACAATTGTCAGAAAGCTTTAAAACCTGAATGTTGCTTGTTTCTGTTAGACCATCAACATTAACTGATAAATTATTCATCTTTTCAAATTTAGGAATATCATTTAAAGTCATAGGAAACTTTAGATCTTTTGTATTTAATGTATTCTCATATTTTTTATAATGAGATACTCTTTCATCATGAAAATGTGGAGGATGTAAGTGTGCTAGAATAGACCAGAGAAAACATTTATTGTCTTTATTTTTGATATTGATAACTGCTTTTCTATTTTTGATAACACTGAGTAAATCAATGTAAGAAGAAGCTTTTAGAGGATCTGATTTAAGAATATGAATATCGATGTAAATAATTTTTCCTATATTGAATCCACTTCCTACGATTGAATTATCCACATCTTGCTCTTGTTTAATAAGTTCATCATAGACTCCTGATGTTTTAAAATCTTGATATGAAGATATAAAGTGCGGTTCAGTTCTCATGTATGGTGTATCTATAACTCCTTCGTCCTTTGTCATTTCTAATTTTACTCCCATATAAAATTTAAGTGGTTTCATTTCTTTTAGTGTTTTTTCAATCAACGTTTGAACAGCGGGTTTAAGTATTTCTACAGCATCAACTATAGACTTTGGTTGAGGAGGATGAAAGTTAAAGATTCGAATCCTGATATGTCCTTTGAAAGCACCATCAGTATTTTTAATAGTAAACAATTTTGACAAGTGTTTGTTAGTTTTAAGATGTATTTTGAATCCTTTCTTGAGGATATCTTTATTACAGGTAGAGCAGTGCGTTGTTTCCTTTTGAATAGGAGATAGTAGGTGAAGTAGTTTAACCGTGTGTCTAACAGTATTAAGATGTTTTTTGTATTGTTTATATTCTTTTTCACAAACGTCGCAATACGTTGCTTTATTCATATTTATATAGGAAAATTATACTTAAAGTAAATCACTTTTTTTAATTATAAAATCATTATCATTATAAAATTCAAGAATAGAATCGTCATCTGAGACCATTATACTATCATCATAATCACTATTTGTGTCCATTATACTATCATCATAATCACTATCTGTGTCCATTATACTATCATCATAATCACTATCTGTGTCCATTATACTATCATCATAATCACTATCTGTGTCCATTATACTATCATCATAATCACTATCTGAGTCCATTATACTATCACCTAAACTGCTGTAATGACTCATATTTAGTTATCAAGAAAAATATTTCCATCAATATCAATATTTTTTTTTTCATTAACAGATTCAATCTCTACATTTTTAATATCAAAGGTTATCTTTAAATAATCTCTAACTATCATGGAACGAAATAACATTTCTCCAGAAATATTAACATCATTCATTTTACTTAGATCTACATCCTTTGGGTTATTAAAGAATATACAAATGTTTCCTCTAGAGCTGTTGATAGTCTTATCATTCTTTTTCAAAATATCATGATCAATTACACTTTCAAGCTTTGAATAAATCGCTAGGAGTAGTGGGGAAACTTTCGTTAGGTTTACTTTAATGGATGTCTTTCCAATCATAGTTAGAGCTCTTCCTTTAAATGAAATAGACGAACTCATGTTGTTTTCCATAACTGGTTTTATCCAAAAATTCCCATATTTATCTTTGTTTAATTTAACATCTTTGACATATTTTTCTATATCTTCCACCGAAGTAGAGATTGATTGAAATTTGTCTTTTGTGTTTTGAAACATTGTATTTATTAGTTAAAAAAAGTTGTGTTTAGTTTAAGTAAAAATTTACTATATAAATATGAAAAATCATAAACTAGAGTTAAAATTTCCTGCCTTTCATTATGGTAAATTAAACAAAGAGAAATATATGGAAGAAGAAGATTTTGAAGGGCCTTTAGAATTTCCAGACTCACCATATGATCAATTTGAGAAATGTCTGGCTTGTGATAGAAACGGACTTAATAATGAGGATTCATATAAACAATGTATTTTCTGTGATTATCTTCAAATTAATGATAATAAAAAATATTTTAAAAAATATAACAATTCAAAATTAGAGCCAAAAATGAAATACTTTACAATATTAATAAGAGGAATGAATATTAAGTATTATGGTGATAAAACCCCATTTCTTTCAAGTGAAGATAATATTTATATTGAGAAAATGTATAAGGGTTTAATGATATTTATTATTCAAAGTGGTTTTAATGGAAATGTTAATACAAGATATTATATAAATAAAATAATGAATTATTATTAAAATTAAACCTGAACTCAGGATAAAATATAGAGTTTCTAAAATAGCTCAAAAAAAGTTGGATGACTTGTTTTCCAAATATATAAATGAATGATTTTTTACCCGTTTGGGAAAATAAGATAAAATTTAATAACCATAAAAACATTCCAAATTCATTGAGATGTCTAATAGTTGGTTCAAGCGGATGTGGAAAAACCTGTTTACTTTTAAAGATGCTCCTTACCCCAAACTTTTTGGATTATAATAATTTAATAATTTTTACAAAGTCAAGTTTTCAACCCGAGTATCAACTACTATCACAAGGATTTAATCCGGGTCTTAAAAAGGAAGACATTATCGGTTTATTTAAACTTCAAAACAAACTAAATGATTATAACATTGAGGATATAATACAACTATTTTGTGATACACAGAAATCAAAATCGAAACCCATTACTTGTATTCTCAGTGATAATACGGATGATATACCTTCACCTCAAGATTTAGATAAATCAAAAAAGAACCTCGTCATCTTTGATGATTGTGTTAATGAGAGAAACCAAACAGTAATGGATAGCTACTATACAAGAGGGAGACATTCTTCTTGTAATTGTATTTATCTTAGTCAGTCATATTTTCAACTCCCTCGACGCTCAATAAGAAACAATGCTAATACTTTTATTTTATTTAAGTTAAATTCAATAGATATAAATAATTTTTGGAGAGATAATTGTTCTACATTATGTAGTAAGAAGGAATTTGAAAATTCTATGAAACACACGATTGGAAAATATAAATATATTGTTGTGAAACAAGATGAGATACTAAATGATATTTTTCAATAAATAAATACAGAAAATGAATACCGACGAAAGAGCAAGAAAGTTTAAAGAACATCAAGAGTTGGTTTCAAAAGTTGTTAAACAACAGGAAGAGATAAAGAAGAAACGGAGACAGAAACTAACTGGTGAAGAAGCCTTTGAAAGAAAACAAGAGAAATTCTTTAAACCACTTTTGAAAACTCAACACTCAGCTGCAGCCCCCACAGTAGAATTTACTCCGAAAAAACTTCAAATGATCAAAGATTTTAGTCAAATGACAGAGCAAGAACTTGGAGAATTAGAATATGATGATGAAGGATTATTTCGGAAACTTGAGGAGGTAAATCAACCCCCTAATTATGTTGTGGAAGCTCTTCAAAACAATGAATATTCGATGAATTCAAAAACCAGAGCAGGTCTCATTCCAACAGAAGAACCAGCACAGTTTTATCTTGTGAAAGAAAAGGTATTGATATTTAATGATAAATTGGTATTCTTAAGTTCTACTCAACCAAATGTTGAATTAACTCCAAGATTAATGTTTCTTCTAACAAACTCTGGATTAAATGGTTCAAAATATTTTGAGGAACCACTTGATATGGAAAGAGAGGAAGATAGGGTATATATTGATTTACTAAACTCACTTGATTATAGAGTTTCTGTTGCTGGTAAAAGTAAGAAGAATGAGAAGGAGAAACATATTATTGATGCTTTAAGAAAGCTTGGTTCAGGTGTTAGTTTTCTTCCAAATGACCCATCACAATTAGTTAATAGACTATTATTGTTGTTAGGTAGTAAGAAGGCTGGAAACAACAATTGTTTTAATGAAACCTCAGCCATTTTAGATCAGTTGATGAATATGAAAATAATTAATAAATGTCAATACAAAGATATTTTATTAGATATTAAATAAGATGAGAAGCACAATTCTTAGTTTTAATTTCACAACGAGCGATTACACAGCTTCATTCCCTTACTCACTACAACTTGACCCCCTTACCTCATATGAGGCATCTTTATTGTCGATGGAAACTTATAATACCTTGTTTAATATCACAGAGAAAAACAACAAGTTTAATTATAATCCAGGAAGTGGATATAAAACTATAACCGTTTCACCTGGAGCTTACGAGATTTCTCAAATATCTTCAGAAGTCTCTCGCCTTATGAAAGAAAAAGGTGATGAACCAAAAAATATTGTAATAGATATTCAAAAACACACTTCAAAATCAACTATTAAACTTAAAAATAATTATAAAGTTGATTTCACGATTGAAAATTCGTTTAGAGAGCTATTGGGTTTCTCTTCAAAAAAGATTGAAAATAACGGGACGTTTTACAGTGATAATGTTATCCAAATATCCTCCGGTATAAATTCAGTATTAATTCATTGTGATTTGATTGATGGTGCTTATAACGATGGAATAAGAACAAATACAATATTTTCATTCAGTGCATACTCAACCCCGATTGGTTATAAATTTAATATGGAACCAAAAAATCTTGTCTATTTACCTGTGTCAGGAAAAACCATATACAGAGTAAATTTTAGGATAACCGACCAAGATAATCGTGTGATATCCTTTAATGATGAAATTATATCCATCAGAATTCACCTACGTGAAGTTTTTCAATAAATAAATAATGGTTATTGTGAGAAAACACGAGTTGGGAAAATATAAAATAATTACAGGGGAGGGCATGTACCTTTCACCATACTATAAGGGTGAAGGTATGTTTCTTGTGAGAGGATACTATAAACCTAAGAGACAACGAGGTGTAGGTCATCAATTTCGAAATAAAGGAGATGGGATAATTGATACTCTAATGGGTATTGGTTCAACCATCCTTAAACATAAAGACCTAATTGGTTCAACTGCTTCTGCCGTGGGTTCAGTTGCGGGTGCTATAAAGAGTATAAAAGATGCTCAAAAGGAGTCTCATAAATTACAAGCAATCAAAGAAATAAAAAAAGGTAAAACTCAACTATCTTCACAAGAACGACAAAAAATCATTAAAATACTTGGGTCAGGGTTTCAACAATTTTAATGCGATATAAATACAAGTATGGAAGCAATTGATAGTATCTATGATTTGGATGATACGATTATCATTTCAAACTCCACTAAAAAGGAAGACTATTTTAAGGTAAATGCTATAACAGGAACAGACTGGAATTCAAATGGAACAAAAAGTTTTGAAATAAATAATCAACAAACTTACTTGAATATAGCTGATAGTTTCTTGCTGTGTAAATTTAAATTCACTAAGGCTGCGAATAATACTAATGCTACAATCGTAAATGATTTCTTCTGGAAAATGTTTGATAGTGTCCGTCTCTATATTGGAACACAAGAGGTTGAAGCAGTTGATTATGTCGCTGCTACATCTGAAATGATGAAATTTACACTGTATTCATTTAGTCATAGAATGGGTAAGGGAGCTGTTGAAGGTTTTATTCCTGATATGTCAACGGGTACAAACGCAGACCCTGGTTATAGTCAAAGGAAGGCAATGTATAATGATGACACAAAACCAGAGAATAGTTTTACCGTAGCAGTACCTTTGAAAGGTATATTTGGATTTTGTGATTATGATAAAGTTTTGTATGGTCTTAAAATTAGATTTCAACTCCAAAGGAATGATAATGTAAATAGGTTGCTTTTTGGGGCTGAAAATGCTTTTGGAGACAACAATAAATTTGTTATTAATGATTTGTGTTGGTATATCAGTGAATATACTCCTAATCTTAAAACAGAAGAGATGTTAAATAGAAGACTTAACTCAAAGAAACCGCTAAATGTATCATACCTTAAAAGAAGATGTCAACACGTTAAACTGGAACACACTACCTACACTTGGAATTTGGGTGTTCTTCAAGGAAAGCCACGATACCTCTGGCTCATTTTAAAAAAAACCAGATGGAGAGGACGGTAATAATAAGAATAATGCCCTGAGTGATAATGCTAAGGTGAAACAACTTCGGGTTTCTCTTGATGGCACATTTTATCCGCGAGATAGATTGGAAATTGATTGGGAAAAAAATGATTATGCGGAAGCCTACAAGTCCTACCAAAAGGTGTGTGAAAGTAATGGTAATAATGATCCTATTTTGGATATGGTTGCGTTTCAAAAACTTTATACAATCTACTCAATTGACCTGAGTTCTCAGAAGGAAACTATAAAGTCTAATAGAGTAGATACTTCTCTGTACATTGAAAGAGGAGAGAATGAATAAGTTGATGCTTATTGTTTACTTTTGGAGGAAACAGAATTGCAGATTAATACAGATAATGGTGTTATGATTAATATCACATAGGTTTTTTCTCATAAATAAATGGTTGGGGTATATGTTAATCAAATCAATCTTAATAAATTAACATCTTGTATTCAAAACCAAAAGCCTTGTATTATTAATGTTAATACAATTCAAAGAAAAGGAGCTGTAAGAATTGATGTTTTACTCACACACACACACAAGTAAAAACACTAAATGATACTGGTTCACTTAAAATTAAAATGACAAAACCTATGTTGAAGAAATATTCAACACGGGAAAAGAGTGGAGGATTTCTCCCGTTTCTAATTCCTTTACTTGCTGGTTTAAGTGCGGCGGGAGCATTGACTGGTGGTATTTCAACAGCGGTAAAAACTGCTAACGAAAGGAAGGCACAACTAAAAGCTCAAAAAGAATTGGAAAGACATAACAAGGAGTTGGAGAAACAAATTAGTGGAAGTGGTGTAATTGTGGATTTTACTCACTGCCTGATAAAGTTAGATTGTTGGTTGGAGAAATGCTTTCCTCTATCGCTCAAGCGGGTGTTAAACTAACTAAATGGGGTAATGGATTGTATCTTTCTCATAAATAAATGGATAAATGGTTTAAACAATTTGGAAAGAATACAACGTCAAATATAGAACTAGCTAAGTATTGTAAAACACTAAAAATTGATAATGTGGTTATTTGTATGAGAGATGAATTAATACATATAAATAAGAATACAAAGAATATTATTATGAATTTAGACACACAGAATGGTTCTCATTGGGTTTGTATTCATAATAGTCAGGATAAATATTATTTTGATAGTTATGGTATGCCACCACCTGTTGAAGTAATACAATTCTTACAGAATGGTGTTTATCAAACATTTCAAGTTCAAGAAATTAATTCTAAATGTTGTGGTCAATTATGTTTATATGTATTATTTCAACTCAACAATAATGAAAATTTTTATGATATCATTTTTAATCTAAAATAAATGACTTATGTTGGAAAAGATGGTTCTATCTTTGGAAAATCCTCTCAGGATATTGATTTATCAAATTATTATACAAAGGCACAGGCTGAACGACAAAAATATAATATAACAAAAAATATTAATATGAAGAATACTTATAAATTAATCAATTATCCAAACCCTACAGATGCGAATGACTTAATTAGATTCAGTGATTTATCACAATATATATCTTTAAAGAAAACAGCACATTTTGTAAAACAAGTAAAATTTACAACCACAAAACCTGGTTATACTGACCATACACCTTTCCTCATTGAATTTAACTACCTGCTTACAATTGAATTTTATAAACAAGGACATATGGTTAACATGCGAATTAATAAATGGGGATATGAAATGCCTGATTTAGGGTATAATTGGTTTTTTTCAATAAACTTAGAAGACCTACATGATTTTAATCAGTCCCGCAAAGAAGAATATTATCCACTTGGTGAGGATAAGGATCTATGTGGAAGTACAATTATCAAACAACAAATACATGATTTTTAGAAAAGAAAAATATATGGTAGTATAGCGATGGTTAACATGACAAAGAAGGAAGGTAATGAGATAAGGATAGAAAGCCGAGGAATACAAACCGATTTGGTAGTGGGAAGATGGGGTGGTATTACCTGTCATAATATTAATCTCACATATATTTCTGATACATAAATGGCAGGAAGAAGACTACAAGAGAATTATAATTTTTGTATTCAGGGATACCTTCAAGAAAAGGGTGCTCGGTTTTACATACCATACGAATTGGAACATACACATGGAAATTTTGTCATTAAAAACTGGCCTTATACTGATATTGCTAAACCCACAAATAGAGACTTGTTAAAAATATTAAATAAAAATGAACTTCTCAAAGTTATGAAATAGAAAACTCTTTTAGAAATTATCAACAAATCTTATTGGTACCCTATTATGAGAAAAATAATTATAGATACAAGAATATCTCAAAATCCAGATGAGTATATGTATAATATTCTTTGGGGTTCAAACTCAAGGGTAGCAAGGGATGAGGAAGGAGTTGAAGAAGAGAAGGAGGAAAGAGAGAAAAAGGAGTAGGAGAAGGAGGAGAGGGAGGAGAAGGAGGAGAGGGAGAAAAAGGAGGAGGAAAGGGAGAAAAAGGAGAAGGAGGAAAGGGAGAAAAAGGAGAGGGAGAAAAAGGAGAAGGAGTGGGAGAAAAAGGAGAGGGAGGAAAGGGAGAAAAGAGAGAAGGAGGAGAGGGAGGAAAGGGATAAAAGAGAGAAGGAGGAGAGGGAGCAAAGAGAGAGGGAGGAAAAATATAAAAAGATGGAAATCAGTGAGATTAATAAAAGATTGAAGGTATTACATCAAATAAATCAAACTCAACGCACTGAGGAGGAAAATAAAGAAATGAAAAGTCTAATGGAAATATTATTTTCAAGAATGACGGCGTCAATGTCTTCAATTTCAGGGAGATTTAAACGAGAAAGTGGTGAAGAAGAAGAAGAAGAAGGAAAAGATTATGTGATTGATGATGTTGGTGTCATTGACTTTAGTTAGTTTTTATTTGTAAATAAATGGAGGAGAGAGTGAAGGCATTCCTTAGGATTCTTTATGTTTTAAAAATCAAGATAGAAATGTATATGTTAAAAACCAAAAAGGTTTTGATACTCTGTCGGAATTTTTCTGATAAATAAATATGAGTTATTGTCTCAAATGTAAAAAGAAAACTAAATCTAAAAATATCTCTTATGTTAAAGCTAAAAATAATAGAGTTTATCAAAAAGGAATATGTCAAGTGTGTGGCTCTAAAAAGTGCCAATTCATCTCTCCTAAAAGAGGAGGAGACATACAAAAGTTTCTGTCAGGAAGTAAATTTACAACAACTGGAATTCCAGGGGAACTACATCTACCTGGATATTCTTTCTGTGGTCCAGGAACAAACTTGGATAAAAGATTAGATGAGGCTGACAATCCTAAACCTTGGTCTAAACCTATAAATAGGGTTGACGAAGTGTGTATGAAGCATGATATTGCTTATGGGAAAACCACTACATTGGATGAAAAACATGAAGCAGACAGAGAAATGTTGTATAATTTGTCTTTGATACGAAATCCGACATTGAGAGAGAAAGTTGATAGGTTTATTGTGAAAAAAATGATAAGTGTTAAATTGAAACTTGGTCTTGGTTATTTCCCAAAAAACTATTAAACTCCAATGATGTTATCAAGACTGAGGAGCTTTTGGCTAATGAATTACACAAACCTATAATCACAAAGTTTAAAAGAAGAAAAGTTTATTCTAAATACACCGACCACATATGGTCCGCTGATTTAATTGAATTGAATAATGACAGGGGATACAGGTATGCTTTAACCGTTATTGATTTGAGGAGTAGATTTGCCTGGGTTGTCCCTTTAAAAAATAAAAGGGGTGATACTTTAATGTTAGCCTTTAAGATAATATTTGATCGGGATAAAAGGAAACCAAAGAAGTTATGGACTGATGAGGGAACAGAGTTCTATAACAAAATATTCATGAAATTTCTTAAGGGGAAGGGTATTAAATTATACAGCACCTTTAATGAAGGAAAGGCAGTTGTTATTGAGCGTTTTAATCGTACTTTGAAATAGAAATTATATAAAAAATTCACACAACTCGGTTCTCAAAAATGGGTGTATTTAATTCAGGATATTGTAGATGATTACAACAATACAGTTCATTCATCAACAAAATCAAAACCATCAGAAACATTTACAAAATTAGAATATGAAAAGGAGATTAATTTGAGAAAGCCCAAGTTCAAAGTTGGTGATATTGTAAGGATATACAAATGGAAAAGCCATTTTGAGAAAGGTTATACACAAAAATGGACTCGTGAATTATTTAAAATCATTGATGTAATGGATACAGTCCCTTGGACCTACAAATTATATGATTTAAATGGAGAAGAAATCTTGGGTTCATTTTACTCGCAAGAATTACAAAAAACAAAGCTAATAATTCATTAAACAACATTTCTATTCACCCCACCCAGATTAGCTAATTTAATTCGTGGTAATAAAAAAAAAAATTTAATAAATAAAAAATCATAAGCCACGCCCACACCGACCCCGCCCACACAGACCCCGCCCACACAGACCCCGCCCACACAGACCCTGCCCACACAGACCACACCCATCATCCCCCACCCCCAGTGCGTCCCCCACCCTTGATCCCCCCTCATCCCACCCCCACCTTCCCCACACACACAAGGGGAGGGGAGGGGTGGGATGAGGGGGGGTCAAGGGAGGGGGACGCACCTTCTCGTCCCTTTTCCTTTATTCTCTTTTTGTAATTAAGAATTAAATAATTGTAAACAAAACAAATATATATAAATATTGAAAACATTAAAATCTTTATATTATTAAAACATTTTCCTTGATGTATTATACATTCAACTTCTTCCCAGCACAAGTCATCAATTTGTTCCCAGCACAAGTCAAAGACAGCAGATGTGTTGAGTTTTTGAATCTCTTCCTGAAGACAAGAGGACAAGAGGGGAGAGAAAATATTACACACACACACACACACACACACACACACACACACACACACACACACACATACACACACACACACACATACACACATACACATACACATACACACACACACACACACACACACACACACACACACAAGGATATGAGGATATTGGGATACATACCTCTAAAAAATCGAGCTTTGTGTTCAAGTGGTCGAGTTGAAAATTTAGGGTACCACATGTTGACGGGAAATAACCACTCTTTGTAAAATCAAAAGCATCCCACTCAATGCCGTGGTTGTGGTTGTGGTCATCTGTTGATGGTGTTATATTCTTTCAAAAAAGAAAGAAAAAACGTTAATAATTTCTCCTAAAAGATACATTGTATTGACAATGAATAAATAAATGACAGCTCCCGTTTAATGGTACCAATCAGAGAAATGAATAATTAATTACCTGAGACAAACTCCGATGGTGATCATCTTCTAAGAACGGTAAAACATCGAATTCATTCAATCTGTGAGGCAGGTCGCTCCAACCCGTGTTCAATTCGTTGTAAACCTCTTGTGGAACAACTTGAAATTCTGCCAGGATATTTACAATATTTGAATTGCTGCAATGAAGAGGAAAAATAAATTATTAGTTGTATAATTAATCACATACAAAGCTCTCATTAACAGTGTTTAATACCAAATGAACTTACCAATGTCCTGGCAAGTATTCTTCATCAGAGTAGAGAGTGAAATAAGTCATGTTGATGCTCATGTTCTTCGGTTCGTAATGATAAAAACAGCACGGCAACACGACCTTTATAATGACCAAAATGTATTTTCGGGAACAGAACTCAGCTTTAACATTTCGAGGAAACAGGAAATAAGACAATGAGAAATTCCCAACGCGTCATTTCTTGTGAAGTTAAGCAACATGTCATTTCTTTCATTAATTAAAAAAAGGTTTGAGGTTTAAGTATGGCATCCTTAATGAATGTGAAAAATATCAAATAGGTATAATTGAAAAGGCAACTGGTAAAAAAGTTCACAAAACAAATAAGAGAATTAATTTAAATACCGGTGAGTTGGGTAAAAAGGATGGAAATATTTTTGAGTGGACTGAAAACTTTGATGGTTGTCAGGAAAATATATACTTTAATTTAAAAATGGTATGTGGCACTGGAGGCGCTCAAACAAGAACATTGAGGGAGGTTTATCATTTTATCTTATCTCAGTTAAAATATCTTTATACAGAACCAAACTCAAACATCTTCTTTGTCAATATATTGGACGGTGATGGTAGTGGCAAGAGAATTAAATTATTTCCCACGCATAAACAAATATTTGTAGGGTCGATGTTTGAGTGGGTTATATTCACCAGATGATATTAAGAGTAAAAGGTTAAAAGGTCCATAAGGTCAGAAGGATCACAGGTTCACACAGAAGGACCATTGTTTAAGTGGTCTAATGAATAAGGATAACATGTCAAAAGGTTAGAAGGTTCGTAAAGAACAGGGTGAGAGAAATAGAGGTGTTTAGGGGCAATGAGGGAGGGAAAGAATTAATATGGAAGTGAATGGGTCAATGTTTGAGTGGGTCAAAGATTAATCTGCCAGATGATATGTAGAAGAAGGATGATAGGTCTATAAGAGAAAACAAATATTTGTAGTGTTTGAGTGGTCTAATGAACAACATTAAGGATAGGTACTACAGACAAAAGGTTCATAAAGATGAGGGTGGGAGAAATAGAGGTGTTTTGGGACAATGAGGGAGGGGAAAATTTAACATGTAAGTCAATGGGAAAATGAGGTGTCCCAGAAGCAACATATCTCTCCTACTCCGGTACTCATTTTTCCGACTTCAAAAGGACGACGCGCTGAGTCAACCCACCTGGTGTTATTTTAACGGCATGACCCTAACATCTTAAACTAAAGCAGCCACATTAACCATGAAGCCAACACCAGGATTAGTTTCACAAGTAAGGAAGTAGAGCATCACTCGGTATCGCACAAACCTCCACCAGGATAAACAGGAAACGTTTTGTATCCACTGATGGACCGGATCTGGATTCAGACCTGAACCTAAATCGAATCAGATTCTTCTTCTTCACACTTACCCATCTCATCCCCAAAGCTTCGCCATAATCCATACACATCTCTTCGTCATATCGTGCTATGTAAAATCATCATGGTCGCCCGATCTCTCTATTAATATTATAAAGAATCACTTCAAATTATCATTTTACAGAATATCTTTCTCAGTTTTAATAATAAAATGAGAAACTCCGAACAAACCTTTTCCTCAGAAGATCCGACCCGATCACTGTTTCAGCCGCTTGTGGAAAAGGCCACGGAGCCGATGTCAGTTCATGCAAGTCATGTCCCACGTCCAGCCCGGAAGTGACGCCGGAAGTACAACCCACCGTATTACCATGCATGCCATAATCACCCACTAGGCGGTGTATGTGTAATGTAACAAGTTAACATCCGTAACAACGTCCGTGACGTGTATACTTCCATTGCACATTGCACATTTGTATAATACATTGTACATTTGCATTATAACACAAGTTTCATCGACTCCAATAATCTAGTGATTCCCTGTGAAATGATCAATGTAAAATCATATCCAACATTATGTGACGTCACACTCAATTTGACGCAGAAATGATGAGATAATTAATTGGTATTTCCCCCTTTTATAATTAAAATAATTAATTGATATTCCCCGTTTTTTATAATTTATTGATATTGCAGCGGCTGCCGCTGGGTATACACAATCGCCTTGCACCTACCGAGGACGCGGAGCGATCACCATGCCGGGCTCGCACAGGACGCCCGGGCATGCCCGCTCTCGACTTGCCAGGCCTCATCCGGGACGCCCGGGCGCGCCCGGGCATTCCCGCTCTCGACTTGCAAGGCCTCGTCCGGGACGCCCGGGCATGCCCGCTCTCGACTTGCCAGGCCTCGTCCAGGACGCATGGGCACGCCACCTCTCGCCTTTCCCGGGCAAACGCTCCGGGATAATGTGTATATATATTGCTGCCTGACAAACGGGCTTTTCAGAGTACCCGAGTTGATTTGACACAATAAAGAAACTCAGACGAATTCCAGCTTTTTGTCGCGTCCATTCTTCCGATTTACATTGGAGCATAGCTCCTACATTGGTGACCCGACATGGACACGGCAGTTACCCTCAAACTGCCTACCTTCTGGGAGGCTCAGGCGGCAGTTTGGTTCGCCCAGGCGGACTCCCTGTTCGCCCTGCGAGGCATCACGGCCGACGACACCCGCTTCCACCATGTGGTAGCAGCGCTCGGCTCAGCCACCGCGGCCTGCGCCCTGAGCCTCCTCGAGAGCCCGCCAGCCGCTGCCAAATATGATGCGATTAAAAAGCTCCTCCTCGATGCTTTCGCCCTCTCATTGGCGGAATGCGCATGGCGCCTGCACAACCTGCCCGAGCTCGGCGACACACGCCCGTCCGAGCGAATGGACTACATGCTTTCGCTGCTCGGCGAGCACTCTCCAGCATTCCTGTTCCGGGAGCTTTTCCTCCATCAGCTGCCCAGCCAGGTACGCCTCGCCCTGGCAAGCACGATGATCACGGATCCCCGCGCCCTCGCCAGGTAAGCCGACAAGATCTCCGCGGCAGGCCAACGCATTGGAGCAGCGACCTGGAGCCCACCGCCATCCGAAGCAACGCCCATGGCGCCCGAGCACCCAGCACGGTCGACGACCGAACTGCTGACGCAATTGGTGGCTGCTACGCCGCGCCGACCACCTCCAGCACGACGACTGGGGCCTCCACCTGACCAGGCGTGCTGTTATTATCATGCCAGGTTCGGACAGAAGGCCCGGACATGCCAACCCCCTTGCACCTTCGGCAAGCCGGGAAACGGCCGGGCCGGCGTTCATTACCAGCCATGAGTGCCGGCCACACGGGCAACTTACTTTTCATCAGGGACAAAGTGTCCGGACAGCACTTCCTGTGTGACACCGGCGCCCAACTGTGCGTCATACCCACCTCCGATCAGGACAGGCAGTCCGCGGTTTGCGGCCCCTCCTTGGTTGTGGCCAATGGATCGACCATCCGCACCTTCGGCCCATGCAACGTCACCTCTGCTTCGGTGGCCAACGCTTTAATTGGACTTTTGTAACCGCAAGCGTGCCCATGGCTCTGCTAAGCACCGACTTCCTCTGCGCACACGGACTGCTGGTGGACATCCAACGGCGTCGCCTTATCAACCCCGAGACCTTCAGCTCTCTGGTATGCACATTGAGCAGCTCCACTCCGACCGAGCTGGCATGCGCCCTCCCGGCGGCGAACGAGTTTGCTCGCCTGCTCACGGAGTTCCCGGCCCTCACGCGGCCGACGTTTTCGGCCATCGCAGTACGACATGGGATCGAGCACCACATACAAACCACGGGCCCGCCGGTCTAAGCCAGAGCCCGCCGCCTCGACCCAGCCAAGCTCGCCGTGGCCAGAGCCGAGTTCGACGCTTTGGAACACCTCGGCATCGTGCGGCGCTCCGATAGTGCGTGGGCTTCGCCACTACACATCGTCCCAAAACCAGGGGGCGGCTGGCGCCCGCGTGGCGACTACCGCCGCCTTTACGACGCTACCACCCCCGACAGGTATCCGATCCCGCACATCCAAGACTTCTCCGCCCGTTTGGCAGGACGGGTCATTTTTTCAAAGATCGATTTAATTCGGGGATACCACCAGGTACCTGTCAGGGCGGCCGACGTCCCAAAAACGGCCGTCATCTCGCCGTTCGGCTTATTCGAATTCCGGCGAATGCCGTTTGGCCTCAAGAACGCGGCTCAGGCGTTCCAGCGCTTGATGGACGGCGTGCTGCACGACCTGCCATTCCTCTTCGTTTACCTGGACGACATCCTCATCGCCAGCACGTCCTGGGCCGAGCACCTCCTCCACCTCCGAACACTGTTC
Organism: Myxine glutinosa; assembly: GCF_964187855.1. Classification (NCBI taxonomy): domain Eukaryota; kingdom Metazoa; phylum Chordata; class Myxini; order Myxiniformes; family Myxinidae; genus Myxine; species Myxine glutinosa. The sequence goes on from NC_136261.1 coordinate 416,801,039, forward strand.
GGGCACCTCTGCGAGCACGGCCTCATCGTCAACCCGGCCAAATGACACTTCGGCACGACGGCCGTTTATTTTTTGGGCCACCACATCACCAAGAACGGGGCCGTGCTGCTGCCAACCAAGGTCGAGGCCATCACCACGTTTCCGCGTCTCCGCTCCATAAAAGCCCTGCAGGAATTCCTGGGAATGGTGAATTTCTATCACCGCTTCATGCCCCGCGCTGCTCAACTCATGCGGCCCCTCTACGAAGCCCTCCGGGGCAAGCCGGCCAAGCACGATGTCATCTGGTCCGCAGCAATGGATGCGGCCTTTAAAAGCTCAAAGCGGGCCGTCGCCGACGCAACACTGCTCGCTCACCCGGTGCTCAACGCTCCCATCGCCTTCACCATGGATGCCTCTGACTACGCGGTGGGCGCCGTACATGAGCAATGGGTGAACGGGGTTTGGCAGCCACTCGCTTTTTTCAGCCGGCAACTCCGGCCGAACGAGCTCAAATATAGCACGTTTGACCGTGAGCTCCTCGGTCTACACCTGGCTGTTCACCATTTCCGCCACCTCCTGGAGGGCCGACCCTTCATGGCGTTCGTCGACCACAAGCCGTTGGTTTATGCAATGGCCAAGGTCACGGAGCCGTCGTCGGCCCGCCAACAGTGCCACCTCTCCGCTGTGTCGGAGTTTACCACGGACATCTGGCACGTCGCCGGCAAAGACAACGCCGTGGCCGACTGTCTTTCTCGGGCCAGCGCGAACGCGGTCCACCTCGGCGTGGACTTCGCGCTTATGGCGGCGGACCAAACCACCGACACCACGGTGCAAGCCCTCCGGGTGGCGGACACGGGCCTCCACCTGGCCGACAACCTCTTCGCGGACACTGTCCTGCTCTGCGACGTCTCCCAAGGCCAGCCTCGCCCCATCGTGCCCGTTACCTGGCAACGCCGCATCTTCGCCTCCCTCCATGGCCTTTCCCACCCGGGCCGGAAAGCTTCCCAGAAGCTGGTGTCGGCGCGATTCGTCTGGCACGGCCTTCGACGGGACGTCCGCGATTGGACCAGCACCTGCACAGCCTGCCAACAGGCCAAGGTCCACCGACACACCCAGGCCCCCTGGCACCTTTCACGGTGCCGGAACGACGTTTCGACCATGTCAATGTGGACCTGGTGGGCCCCCTCCCCCCATCACGGGGCTTCACACACCTGCTCACCATGGTGGACAGGACCACCAGGTGGCCGGAGGCCGTTCCCCTCGTCTCCACCACCACCGCCGACATGGCGCAGGCTTTCATCGCCATCTGGGTCGCCCGCTTGGGCGCACCGGCGGATATCTCGTCGGACCGTGGACCGCAGTTCACCTCGGAGCTGTGGGGTGCGGTTGCCCGCAACCTGGGGGTCAAGCTCCACCGTACTACGGCCTACCACCCCCAAGCCAACGGGTTGTGCGAGCGATTCCACCGCACCATGAAGGCCGCGCTCATGGCCGGCCTTCAGGACAGTGGTTGGGCCGACCGGCTACCGTGGGTCCTTTTGGGCCTCCGCACGGCCCCCAAGGAGGACCTCCGGGCATCCACCGCCGAGCTTGTCTGTGGCCAGGCGCTACGCGTCCCGGGCGAATTCGGGCCCGACGCTACCAGTCCCTGGTCCGCATCTCACCAGCGCTCGGACCTCCAGGAGACCGCCCGACGGTTTGCCCCCGTGCCATCATCCCACCACGGTGACCCCCAGTCCTACATCCCCCCAGCGCTTCACACAGCGGAGTACGTTTTTGTGCATCATGACGCACATTGGGGGCCACTCCGGCCGCCGTACGATGGGCCCTTCCGGGTCCTGCGACGGGACGACAAGTCGTTCGTCATCGACATCGGCGGCAGGTCGGACCGGATTGCGGTGGACTGCCTCAAGCCGGCGCACGTGGACATCGACCAACCACCACGGTTGGCCCTTCTGCCGCGGTGAGGCTCCCCCCGTCCACAGTGCCCCCCACTCGACCGCCCACCACCACACCGGACCCTCCCACAACCCGCCAGGGGTCGCTTCGGCCGGGTCATCAGGACCCCCCTTAAATTGACCCTGCCGGTGCAAGTTGATTCTGGGGGGATGTGTGTAGCGGCTACCGCTGGGTATACACAATCACCTTGCACCTACCGAAGACGCGGAGCGATCACCATGCCGGGCTCGCCCAGGACGCCCGGGCATGCCCGCTCTTGACTTGCCAGGCCTCGTCCAGGACGCCCGGGCACGCCCCCTCTCGCCTTTCCCGGGCAAACGCTCCGGGATAATGTGTATATATATTGCTGCCCAATAAACGGGCTTTTCAGAGTACCCGAGTTGATTTGACACAATAAAGAAACTCGGACGAATTCCAGCTTTTTGTCGCGTCCATTCTTCCAATTTACGTTGGAGCATAGCTCCTACAATATAAAATAAATGTCACTCCCCACCATGATCACGTGTACTAACTAACATTCGTGTTATGTCAAAAAGGATTCCTAAAACTTGTCTTACTTACCGTTTACCAGGTAACAAGCTCCTTTTTAGCTCACCTGGACCTTAGTCCAGTAAACATATCGATCAAGCAGTGTCCATCCGTAGGTAAGTGAGTGAATGTAAGTAAGTGAGTGAGTTTGGGTGTGTGTGTGTGAGTGAGAGTCAGTCAGTGTGAATTGAGTGAGTCAGTGAGTGAGTGGGTGTAAGTGAGTCAGTCCATCATTGAGGGAGTCAGTCAGTGAGTGAGTGTGAGTCAGTGAGTGAGCGAGTCAGTGAGGCAGACAGTGAGTGCATTGTGTGAGTCAGTCATTGAATTGACTGAGTCAGTGTGAGCCAATGAGTATGTATGTGAGTGAGTAAGTGGGTGTAAGTCAGACAGTCAGAGAGTATGTGATTAAGTCAGTCAATGAGTATGAGTCGTTGTGTGTGAGTGTGTCACTTAGTCAGTGAGTGAGTGAGTGATTCTGAGTGAGTGAGTGTATATGTGAGTGACTCAGTCAGTCAGGCAGAGGTGGATTAACATTTTTTGGGGTCCTGGGCACAAACCCTGGGCACAAATCACCGATCTTTACGAAACCTCACCAAATCATAGAGTTGGCCATCAGGAAAAACAAACCTATTGATTTTGAGGTCAAAACGTCAGGATAGGCCAAAGGTCAACAATTTTGGCAGATTTATAAAAATCCTCAATTTTCATCCAATTCACTTGAAATTTAAAGAGGATTTGCATATCAGGACAATTAATTCAGCCACCTATTATTTTTGACGTCAACATCGGCTAAAGGGTCAACATAGGCCAAAGGTCAACATCAGCAAAAGGATAACAACCTATTTTAGGGATTTCGCAAGTATCGTTCTGTGCACGACAGGTTTCTTATTTGTCTGTTTTTATGTCAATTGCCCACAAGTTACAATTCTACCCTGATCGTCAGAAAACTTTACCAAGTTGTAGAGGTAGTCACAACTGAGAAGCCTATTGATTTTTTTTAGGTCAAAGGTCATCTTGAGGTCAACTTTCTAAAATAGTCAATTTTCATCCGATTGCCATTAACGTTGAACAGCATTTGCATGTTGAATCACCGAATTGGGGAATGAACTATTTTTTAAGGTTAAAAGGTCAAATGTCAACTGTAGGTCAAACTTCTAAAATAATTAATTTGTCTAAAAAAATAGCAATTTTAATCCGATTAACGTGAACATTAAAGAGCAATTGCAAAGTCCCTTACTGATTTGGGAGACAAACTATTTAAGGTCAAAAGGTTAAAAGTCAAACTTTTAAAATCATAAAATTTTCATCTGAAAATCAATGAGCGATGATTAAGATTGTCAACTTTAATCTCAATGAAAAGGTCAATTTGATGTCTCAATGGAAACTTTTTGGGGGACTTGGGGGTGGATGATATCAAGTACTGTGCTCTGTACGACGTCTTTCTTGTTTATTTATTTGTTTTTGGATACAAAGACGAGGCTCGTGGAAGAACAAAAAGTTTATTGTAGAGTGCTCGCCAAGTGGCTAAAGCACAAAAGCAAGCACTTCAACAAAGCCGTTGGTAAGGAACGACTGGCTTGGCAAGCGATAGCAAGCTGCTTGGTAACTGAACACACAAGCTGGACAGACTGACGACCCTTTTGTGATTCTTCCGCTTGTGTAATGAACAAAGTTAATTTCGGGTGATGTTCAACCCTTTTCATCTTTTGTTACCTCCACAATGAAGGTGGATCATCAAGGGGGTTTTGTTTTCACCCCTGTTTGTCTGTTTGTTTGTGAACAGAATATCTCACAAAATTGTTGATAGATTCGGAAGAAATTTGGTGCAGAGGTTGGGTGTGTGACAAGGACGAAAATATTCGATTTTGGTGAAGGTCCGAATCCGAATCCGGGTCGGAGAATTTCATAATTTTGTAAACGATTCTTCACAAATGATAGATCAGGCCAAAAATGATATATTATAGCACGATATCTCAAAAAGTTGTGGACGAATTATGACAAAACTATGAGTTGCTAAGCGACAAGAACAAGCGATTAGATATTGGTTCAAGTCGAATCGAGATTCGACCTTACAGTGTCCGACCTAACAAAACACAGTGTTCACCTGGTGCAGGTATGCTCTCTCCCGAATGCTGAGTTGTGTTTCCCTTTTCAGCATCGCTGCAGTAGTTTTGTGTCACATTGGGACAGATGTTCTGAGTTTTAAAACCGCAACGTTCCGCCACGATCACGGGTTGGTCCATTTATTAATGAGGGGTGTTTTGTGATCGTGTAATATAATATAGTGTGGATTTGCCAAACAATATCTACAGTCACGTGAAAAAGTAAGTACACCCCATGTAAAGTTTTGACTTTTTCAACATATTTCAACATACAGCTATTTGATCTTCATTTCAACAATATTGATAGATAAAGGTGATATAATATAAGAAATATCATGAAATATTTACATTTTGTAGTCCATTGTATAATTTAAATAAGCATAAATGCAAATTTCGCATGTGGAAAAAGGAAGTACACCCCTACATTTATCACTACTTCAAACACCTAAAATTAGAATCAGGTGCACCACTTCAGGTGCAAATGATTAGAACATCGTTAGAGAGGATCTTGGAGGAACCTATCTTATTTAAACCTCAGACATTTAGTTTGGTTTGCTCTTTGTGAAGTGTGCGGCGTCACCATGCCTCGATCAAAAGAGCTCTCTGATGCCTTCAGAAAGAAGGTTATAGATGCCTACGAGTCCGGGAAGGGATTTAAAAAGATCTCCAAACAATTTGAAATCAATCATTCGACTGTCCTGAAGATCATCTACAAGTGGAGAAGATTCCAAACAACTGCCAACTTGTTTAGGCCAGGCCGCCCCAGCAAGTTCAGCCAGAGAGCAGACCGCAAGATGCTGAAAGAAGTCTCGAAGAACCCCAGAATGTCATCACGGGACCTACAGCTAGCTCTTGCCACTGTTGATGTCAAAGTGCACGAGTCTACCATTAGAAAGAGGCTGCACAAATTTGATCTACATGGGAGGTGTGCCAGGAGGAACCCTTTGCTGTCCAGAAAGAACATCAGGGCAAGACTAAAGTTTGCCAATGAACACCTTGGCAAAGACCAGCACTTCTGGAACAATGTTCTCTGGACAGATGAGTCAAAGGTAGAGCTATTTGGCCACAGTAACAGAAGACATGTTTGGCGAAAACCAAAGACAGCATTTGACCACAAGAACCTGATACCAACTGTAAAGCATGGTGGTGGAAATATTATGGTTTGGGGCAGCTTTGCTGCATCAGGACCTGGGCAGCTCACCATCATAGAATCCACTATGAATTCTTCATTGTACCAGAGGGTGCTTGAGGATAATGTGAGGCCATCTGTCGGAAAGTTGAAGCTCAACCGAAGGTGGACCTTGCAACACGACAATGACCCTAAACATACCAGTAAATCCACCAAGGAATGGCTGAAAAGAAAGAAATTGAGGGTTCTGGAATGGCCAAGTCAAAGCCCGAATCTAAATCCCATCGAGATGTTGTGGGGGGATTTGAAACGAGCTGTGCATGCAAGAAACCCCTCAAACATCGCACAGCTGAAATAATTCTGCATGGAGGAGTGGGCAAAAATTTCTCCCAGTCGATATCAGAGACTGGTATACAGTTATAAGAAACGCCTATTTGAGGTTGTTTCTGCCAAAGGGGGCAATACCACCTATGAGAGCCAAGGGTGTACTTACTTTTTCCACATGCGAAATTGGCATTTATGTTTATTTAAATTATACAATGGACTACAAAATGTAAATGTTTCATGATATTTGTTCTATTATATCACCTTTATCTCTCGATATTGTTGAAATGAAGATCAAATAGCTGTATGTTGAAATATGTTGAAAAAGTCAAAACTTTACGTGGGGTGTACTTACATTTTCACGTGACTGTATATATGCATTAACATAAGGAGTTATACAATTTTTATAGGGGTTATTGTTGCATTTGTATACATGAAACATAGTTATTATTTTACTAAACCTGCTTTTTCTTTTAATACTAACCTCATCCTCAGGGACGGATTAACCAATGGGCACACTGGGCACGTGCCCGGGGCCCCGAGATTGAGGGGAAATATATTTGCTATTAAAATGTTCAATAACCAGATCTAACACGATAATATGAAATGCTTAATTTAATATCCATCAATCGCTTATCACACAAGCATACGGTAGTTCGTCAATTGATTAAAAATGACAGGTTGCAGTGCTACTTCGCTTGACATACCAATCGATTAGGGAAGGGATTTAAAATAAAGTGTGAGTCTTAAGTTTTGTCGTAGTCCTGCGGCATAGCAGACCAATTGTTCAAATTGTTCTAAAAGCACCAAAATTGGCACACATGTAGATTAATATATTCTAAACATTTTTGGATATGGAGGCATTCAAGATTCTCCCCGTAGCACATTTGGCGGCCATTTTTGAATTTGGCGGCTAATCTTGAATGCCTCCATATCCAAAAATGTTTAGAATATATTAATCTACATGTGTGCCAATTTTGGTGCTTTTAGAACAATTTGAACAATTGGTTTCGTATTTTTTACTATGCCGCTGGGCTATCGGGATTTTTATGATGTGGTGACAACCAGGAGCATGTTTTTAAATAAAGTGTGAGTTTTAATTTTTATGGGTCTTTTAAGGGTGTGGTGACTACCAAGAGCATGTTTTTAAATAGTTTGAGTTTTCATTTTTATGGGGCTTTTTATGGTGTGGTGACTACCAAGACCATGTTTTTAAATAAAGTGTGAGTTTTAAGTTTTATAAGTTTTTTTTTTTTGTTTTTTTTTGGATACAAGATCGAGGCTCGTGAAAGAGCGAACATTAATCACACAGAAAGACAAACAGACACATAAAACAAATAACATCGGGAGCGGTAGACAAGATGGGGAGAGAGGGGGAAGGACACAAACACAACATTTGAGAGCAGGGACCGAGAGACATGGAGACATCGAGAGAACTGTGGGAGGGAGAGGGCTTTGGGTGGAGGCATGGGAAGGGAGGGGGGGGGTGGGAGAGGTATAAAACATATGGACACTGCCAGGACTTCCAGGAAAGAAGTTGGAATTTCAAACAAGGTGGATCTGGGGTGAATTAGTGGGGGTAGAAAAGATCAAGGTTTTGGATGGGGGAAGATAAGAGATGGTGGTGAACAGCTGTTTTAAAGACCTGGAGGGAGGAGTGTGATTGAAGTGAGTGTGGGAGTTTGTTCCAGAGGCGGGAGAAAAGAGGAATGAAAGAGTGAAGGTGAGCAGAGAGCCGATGAGGCTGATTTAATTTTTATGATGAGGTGATTACTGTCACATATCTATGTGAATTGTTATATATCTATGTGAATTAATATTCGGATCGTTGCTTATCCGTGTGTATTATATTAAGGGTTGTTGTGATTGGAGGGACAGGAACCCTTCTGAAAAGTGACCGGAAACGGAAGGAAAAAGACACGAGGAGAGGAGGACGGGTAATCTTTTTGATCTTCCTCGCCCCGCTCCGACACGAGGTGAAATCGACCTTGCGCTGCGTGGCAAAGCGGCGTTCCGAAGCCTGTCAGGCGAGAGGAATTACCGGAACGTGTACCGGCCCGGTGGAGGCGTCGAGTTGACGTGGGGCCGTGCATCGCACCCGCGTCTGGCCTCGTTCGCGGCACCGTCCAGATAGACGCGTGCGAGTCGCAGGCTGGGGCCTAGCTCGCCGGGCAAGTGGCGTGGGGGCTTTTGGCTTGCTGTACCGCACCCGCTGCGCGTAGCCCCGAGAGGCTGCAGCCGCGGGACCGGGTACGATACCCGCCCGGTGGAGACGTCCACCCGGGGTTCGTTAAACCGCCCGAGTGCGGGGACGCCGACTACCATATTGGTCCGGAGGGGCCCAGAGACATTGTGCGGGACCGAGGCCAAAAGGGTCGTGAGTACTCACCGGGACACACGTAGATAAGATGGCCATCTTAGTCATAGGGAATTGATTGTCCTTGAAAGAGTGTTGATGGTGGTATATTGTTAATTGCTCGGGGAAAATCTCCGTGGTTGTGTCATTGAAATTGTTGGGTATCATTACCATTGGGGAATATATTCTTGAACATCAGTGTCTCTTGGGTGGATCTATATAAGATAAACTATAAATCGGCGTCTATCTAATAATACTTTCTGGCGAAGGTCCTCTCACGGTCCGGGGGTCACCGAGACCAGGTAGTCACCGAGGGGACCACGTAACAATTACCAAGAGCATGTTTTTAAATAAAGTGTGAGTTTTAAGTTTTATAAGGATTTTTATGATGAGGTGATTACCAAGAGCATGTTTTTAAATAACGTGTGAGTTTTCATTTTTATGGGGCTTTTTATGGTGTGGTGACTACCAAGAGCATGTTTTAAAATAAAGTGTGAGATTTAATTTTTATGGGGCTTTTTATGGTGTGGTGACTACCAAGAGTATATTTTTAAATAAAGTGTGAGTTTTAATTTTTAAAGGGCTTTTCATGGTGTGGTGACTACCAAGAGCATATTTTTAAATAAAGTGTGTTTTAATTTTTATAAGGATTTTATTGATGTTGTGATTACCAGGAGAATGTTTTTAAATAAAGTGTGAGTTTTAATTTTTATAAGGATTTTTATGATGTTGTGATTACCAGGAGCATGTTTTTAAATAAAGTGTGAGTTTTAGTTTTTATGGGGCTTTTCATGGTGTGGTGACTACCAAGAGCATGTTTTTAAATAAAGTGTGAGTTTTAATTTTTATAAGGATTTTTATGATGTTGTGATTACCAGGAGCATGTTTTTAAATAAAGTGTGAGTTTTAGTTTTTATGGGGCTTTTTATGGTGTGGTTACTACCAAGAGAATGTTTTTAAATAAATTGTGAGTTTTAATTTTTAAAGGGATTTTTATGACGTGGTGATTACCAAGAGCACGTTTTTAAATGAAGTGTGAGTTTTCATTTTTAATGGGCTTTTCATGTTGTGGTGACTACCAAGAGCATGTTTTTAAATAAATTGTGAGTCTTAAGTTTTATAGGGCTTTTCATGGTGTGGTGACTACCAAGAGAATGTTTTTAAATAAAGTGTGAGTTTTAATTTTTAAAGGGCATTTTCATGTTTTGGTGATTACCAAGAGCATGTTTTTTAAATAAAGTGTGAGTTTTAATTTTTTATCAGGCTTTTTCATGTTGTGGTGATTACCAACATGGCAGCGGATGACTTCAGCGTTTTCAGCAAACAAATGATCCAGTTGTATTTAGATTTGTGAATCCACATCATATACAGATGTGGACAATGAAGTCATTATTTACCACTTTATAATCATCATGTAATCACACTATATAATCATCACCACTTATAATCATGACTTTATTCATCACCTCCCGTCTGGACTACTGCAACAGCCTCCTCTATGGTTCACCCTCAATAATCACCAATAAACTCCAATACATTCAGAACTCCGCTGCCCGTCTACTCACCCATTCCCGGACCCGTGACCACATCACCCCCGTCCTTTACAAGCTTCACTGGCTCCCCATCCCCCAGAGAATCCAGTACAAAATCCTCCTCTTGACCTACAAAGCCCTCCATAACCTGGCCCCATCCTACCTGGCTGACCTCCTCTCCAGACACACTCCCACCTGCAACCTCCGCTCTGCTGGTACCAACATCCTGACCCCCCCCCCCCACCCTCCCCCCATGCGGACTAAATTCAGATCCTGGGGGGACAGGGCCTTCTCCATCGCTACTCCCACCCTCTGGAACTCACTACCTCACACCATCAGAGACTCCTCCTCACTCACCACATTCAAAACATCACTCAAGACCCACCTGTTCAACACTGCATTCAACATTTAACCCACAGAATTTAACCCCTGACTATCTCTTCTCCTTCTCCTTCCTTTTGCTTTGAATATTTACCTATTGATTTTTGTCTTTTTGCATTTGTTTTTTGTACTCTGTCAAAGCGCCTTTGGGCTTCTTGAAAAGCGCTATATAAAATAAATGTATTATTATTATTATTATTATCATTGGCTAATTTTTTAAAACGTTTTTAAAATCAGTTGCAGTCAAAATTTCTAATCGACCCAGCACAACATTATCAACAGACGAAACAATCACAAAAATGTCGGCAAAAAAACAAACATTTTATGAACTCATGTTCTAATATGCAAATGATTTGCAACGTTGTGATGTCTGGAAGCACGAACAATCAGAACACTGAAGGCAATCAACTTTATTTCCGCTTTATCAGCATTGCACTCAGCTCCACGTTCCTGGGCCCCGGTGTAGCGCATGCGCACACCGGACTTATATACATCACAATATCTTCCTCCACCCCCCCTCCCCCCCCCCCTAATTGCAAATCCAACCCGTCTGGATGTCTAGATGTGCGGGACGGCCGACGCAGAGGAGTTGTTACAGGCACAGGTGACATGGACAAATGTACCGGACTGTTGGCAGGCACAGGTACAGGAACTTCGGGCGGAGACGGATCACTGACGGCTTCAGTTGCAGGCTCGGAAACAACAGTTGCTCTTTCGAACAACGGAACAATAACTGGATGAACCGCAGGATTTGCATTTTTCCTTCAACTCAATATGACGCCGCTTGATTGGGTCCATATGTTTCCTCACCAGATGCCCATCCTTGAGCTCGACACAAAAAACACGGGTGACTTCCCTGTTAACATCTACACCTGGCAGCCATTGTTTAACACATATACTGGATCCTTTACTGCAAAGTCTCGCAACACAGCCGCGCGATCATGATATAACTTCTGACTCTGACGTTTGCCAGTAACCGTTTCACTGACGTCAGGATGAACAAGAGAGAGTGCAGTTTTGAGGTCTCGCTTCATAAGTAATTCTGCTGGGGGTTCTCCAGTTACGGTATGTGATCGTGATCTATACCCGAGTAACATACGTGACAAACACGTTTGAAGCGAACCTTGAGTAACATGACTTAATCCTTTCTTGATGATCTGGACAGCACGCTCTGTCTGGCCATTAGAAGCGGGTTTGAACGGAGCAGAACGGACATGTCTGATGCCATTCAGCAACAACAACTGGCATTTTAAGGCCATTTTCCCTGCAAGAGCCTGAGTTAACCTTGCGGTCCCCATGACAATCTTCTCCGTGCCATTCAACTTCATGTATTCCTGAAATTCCTGACATGTGAAACCCGAACCATTATCGCTTACCAACACATCTGGTAGATCGTGAGTAGCGAACATGTCACGTAAATTCGCAATGGTGACAGCAGAAGTGCTGGTAGACATGATAGAGAATTCAATCCACTTGTTAACAATCAAGTTGTCAGGAATTTGTAATTTCTTCAGGATGCCGGCGATAGCTCGCCCACTATTCACGAAGGAAACCGTGGGATCTTTAAAGTCCACCAACTCATGTCGGCAGATGGTATTCCCGTTTAACGTCCATCCGAGGGACGGTACACACATTGATGAGGCACCCTAACCTGTTGTGCAAGAACATACAATCAGGTTCAGAGTAAAATTGATTCACTGCAGAGTTGAAACATCAAAGAGATTTTTTTTACCTGCACAGAGAAGTTCAACACAAGGTGCATGAACCCTTCTGCTCGACCCCCGAAGCCCTCGCTAGATATTCTCATTTTGAAGAAGGTGAGGACATTGATGTGTAACAGGTATGAAGTTCTGTTCGAGCCCCGATCAGATAGCAGGGAATTACACAAAGGTGAGAATTCTCGAGCAACATTTGGGAAAAAACAAAGTTTCACAACAAAGGAAAATTAATTACTCTGGAAAAGAGAGAGAGAAACATATTTCAGGTGAGAAGCAGATTTGAGAAATGCAAAGCAGGTGTGGTTATATTTTGCCGCAGGAGACACCATGTTGGTGGCCGTTTAATGGTCTAAGCGGAGTCCAGGTAATCATAACCCAGAATGAGCACATTCCCTTAGGAGAGATAAAATACCTTCTTTGGTACAATCTCTGAACAGGTATTTTTGGTTATTAAAAACATGGAGTTCTTGTACTGAAGGTAATTCCACTTGAAGGTAAAATCATCTCTCCAGGACAATTAAACATTCATAATAATCGATACAGGTATTCGGTTTTGTTTAGGTGTTTCGCAATTAATTTTAGGAGAATACAAATTATTCCCACACCGCGAAACACCTGGACGGCAGTTTATACCTGGGTCTGGATTCGAACCCGGACATGTTCAAGATCGTCGGTAAAGAAGGATCATTTTAGCCATGAAGGTAAATGTCCAGGTGAAGTACATGACATTCCCATTGCTCTCCCTCACACCAACCCCCTTTTCTTACCTGTGCAGGTGCTTTCAGGTATTCAAATCGAACGGTTGTTCTTTACAAAGGAGCGAATAGTGTATCAAGGTCCAGGTAAATTGTAATGAGCTGAAGATTCCACCGACAACCCCCAAGACATTCCCCCTGGGAGACAAGATCATGTGTATCTATTGTTATCGAGTCGTGAAACGAACTGTTGAAGCACCCGTCTGTGACGTCACAGCACATTATGACGACACAATCCACCGACAACCCCCAAGACATTCCTCCTAGGAGACAATATCACATGTACCGATTGTTATCGAGTTCGTTCGATCGAACATTATGGAGTTGTCCAAGCACAGGGAATCGGGACTCCAGGTTACACTTCAGCCATTGTCCGGTGTACACGTTTAAACCAGGTATCCAAAAATGGTCTTTAACCGTGATTCACTTCATCGAGGAATCGACTCAGAAATGATGGGACACGAGTTACAAACCGGGTTACCTGGTGTGCATCGGGTTTTCAATCACACCTTAATACTCCACGACGTGATGACGTTTTATCACGTTGGTTTGTGTACGATTACGTAATACGTCGGTGGAACTATTCTGGTGTCACGTGTTCCCGATAATTTAACAAATGCTCGTCGTACCTTTACCTCATTTGCAGGCGTGCCTCGTGGGTTTCAGCAGGAATGTGTAATTTGTTCAGGATGCCGGCGATAGCTTGCCTAATCTTCGTGAAGGAGACCGTGGGATTTTTAACGTTCACCAACTAATGCTAGCACACAAGACGACCGGCTTTACATCCATCCGAGGGACGAAGATGAACACATTTAATGAATCAACTTCTTGCTAAACACCTGGACGGCAGTTTATAACTGGGTCGGGATTCGAACCCAGCCGTCCAAGGTTGAACCTGCAACACATTTTGAAGATCGTTCTCCCGAATGAGTTCAGTTCAGGCTCCGATTAAATTTTCTGACCTCGGACATCGATCGGAGAAATCCGTGGATCGGGATTCGGGAATGATGTTTGTTTTGATAAATGATAACGAGGTGAGAACGAGTTTGTTTATTGAACGGGATAATCAGAGATAACGGGTTTAAAATAAACGTTATCAACACATAAAAGGGTTTAAACCTCCGCGGAATGTTCCCTCATTCGGTTATTCTTTCACAAGAAAATCAACTTCATGTGAAAAACATGTTGAAAATCTAGTTGATGTCATTAAAATAACCACGTGACCTGCTGTGAGACTCGAATACGCGGGAGATCACGTGCTCGTTCTACGAGGCTGCGTCATCACGTTGTTCATCGCCACTTCGGTTGAAGGGAATCTCCAAACTCGACACCACGACCAAACACCCCTGCCCGGTAACCCCGTGCCAGCCCTCACCCGTGAGTGTAATACACATCGTCACGTGATCTCTGCTTTCCCCTCTACATCCTTTCATTCTTGTACTCGTACCTTTAAGAGAGTTCTCGAGGTTATATATGTAGAAAACAGGTGAGTGCAACTGGCTACTAACATCGATGGCTGAATACAATAATGGTAATGATTACCTGGTAATGGTAATGAACATGAATACATTACCAATAAAGGTAATGATAATGAATACAATAAAGGTAATAAAGGAAAATATTATAATAAAGGTAATTAATGACAGGCCATGGGCCAGATATGGTCCTTGTGCACCCCCCCCCCCCCCCCCCCACAACTCTACCACCCCATATATTTTTGAAGCACTCGGGTCCCCTCAACATGAAATCAACTGGTAACAGTAAATAAACTGGTTCTTACTATTCATTTTTCACACATATTTGATGGTACCCTTAAAATATATCTTTTCCGTGTCGTTATGTTCCCTGAGATGGCTGAAAGTGGTCTGAGTTATATAAGTTATATATCATCTGAAAGGTAATTATCTGCTGGTCATTATAAATGGCATATACCTTAGATTTAGTGTTACCATTGGCCTCAAAAATCAAGTCGAACAGCTATACCCCATGTTTCGCTGTGTCAACGTAACACAGACTAAGATATTCAAACTAATATCTTCAATCCAGCCACACTCGACTTGATTGACATCAACAACAACTTTCTGGACATTCTTCAGAAAAATACCTTTCATTTGATACCAAATATGTCTTCTTACCAGTAAACATCTATCAGATATGACATTGTAAACAGACCGCAGGTGTGCCGACAATTGCCGCATATGCTTCTCAGATGATCCACGTGGTAACACTGTGCTAACTTTCAACACAATTAAATAGGAATTGCTAAATTCACACACAATCACACCTTATTTGTTACAGTATAAAAACATTGCTGCTTTCTAGCTGAGCAACATACAATGCTCTCAAGTCTGATAGTTTCACAAACTTGTGGCTATGTAACACCTCCTTATCTACAACATCACAAACTACTTCAAAAGCTTTCTTGTGAACTTCTTCTAGTTCTAGCTGATGCTAGATTCTAGCTGATGTTCTAGCTGATGCTAGATTCTAGCTGATGTTCTACCTGATGCTAGATTCTAGCTGATGTTCTAGCTGATGCTAGATTCTAGCTGATGTTCTAGCTGGTGCTAGATTCTAGCTGATGTTCTAGCTGATGCTAGATTCTAGCTGATGTTCTAGCTGGTGCTAGATTCTAGCTGATGTTCGAGCTGGTGCTAGATTCTAGCTGATGTTCTAGCTGATGCTAGATTCTAGCTGATGTTCTAGCTGGTGCTAGATTCTAGCTGATGTTCTAGCTGGTGCTAGATTCTAGCTGATGTTCTAGCTGATGCTAGATTCTAGCTGATGTTCTAGCTGGTGCTAGATTCTAGCTTATGTTCTAGCTGATGCTAGATTCTAGCTGATGTTCTAGCTGGTGCTAGATTCTAGCTGATGTTCTAGCTGGTGCTAGATTCTAGCTGATGTTCTAGCTGATGCTAGATTCTAGCTGATGTTCTAGCTGATGCTAGATTCTAGCTGATGTTCTAGCTGATGCTAGATTCTAGCTGATGTTCTAGCTGGTGCTAGATTCTAGCTGATGTTCTAGCTGATGCTAGATTCTAGCTGATGTTCTAGCTGGTGCTAGATTCTAGCTGATGTTCTAGCTGATGCTAGATTCTAGCTGATGTTCTAGCTGGTGCTAGATTCTAGCTGATGTTCTAGCTGATGCTAGATTCTAGCTGATGTTCTAGCTCATGCTAGATTCTAGCTGATGTTCTAGCTGATGCTAGATTCTAGCTGATGTTCTAGCTGATGTTCTAGCTGATGCTATATTCTAGCTGATGTTCTAGCTGATGCTAGATTCTAGCTGATGTTCTAGCTGATGCTAGATTCTAGCTGATGTTCTAGCTGATGCTAGATTCTAGCTGATGTTCTAGCTGATGCTAGATTCTAGCTGATGTTCGAGCTGATGCTAGATTCTAGCTGATGTTCTAGCTGATGCTAGATTCTAGCTGATGTTCTAGCTGGTGCTAGATTCTAGCTGATGTTCTAGCTGGTGCTAGATTCTAGCTGATGTTCTAGCTCATGCTAGATTCTAGCTGATGTTCTAGCTGGTGCTACATTCTTACTGATGCTCGAGCTGGTGCTAGATTCTAGCTGATGTTCTAGCTGATGCTAGATTCTAGCTGATGTTCTAGCTGATGCTAGATTCTAGCTGATGTTCTAGCTGATGCTAGATTCTAGCTGATGTTCTAGCTGATGCTAGATTCTAGCTGATGTTCTAGCTGATGCTAGATTCTAGCTGATGTTCTAGCTGATGCTAGATTCTAGCTGATGTTCTAGCTCATGCTAGATTCTAGCTGATGTTCTAGCTGATGCTAGATTCTAGCTGATGTTCTAGCTGATGCTAGATTCTAGCTGATGTTCTAGCTGGTGCTAGATTCTAGCTGATGTTCTAGCTGGTGCTAGATTCTAGCTGATGTTCTAGCTGATGCTAGATTCTAGCTGATGTTCTAGCTGATGCTAGATTCTAGCTGATGGTCTAGCTGATGCTAGATTCTAGCTGATGCTCTAGCTGGTGCTAGATTCTAGCTGATGTTCTAGCTGATGCTAGATTCTAGCTGATGTTCTAGCTGATGCTAGATTCTAGCTGATGTTCTAGCTGGTGCTAGATTCTAGCTGATGTTCTAGCTGATGCTAGATTCTAGCTGATGTTCTAGCTGGTGCTAGATTCTAGCTGATGTTCTAGCTGGTGCTAGATTCTAGCTGATGTTCTAGCTGATGTTCTAGCTAATGCTAGATTCTAGCTGATGTTCTAGCTGATGCTAGATTCTAGCTGATGTTCTAGCTGATGCTAGATTCTAGCTGATGTTCTAGCTGGTGCTAGATTTTAGCTGATGCTAGATTCTAGCTGATGTTCTAGCTGGTGCTAGATTCTAGCTGATGCTAGATTCTAGCTGATGTTCTAGCTGGTGCTAGATTCTAGCTGATGTTCTAGCTGATGCTAGATTCTAGCTGATGTTCTAGCTGGTGCTAGATTCTAGCTGATGTTCGAGCTGGTGCTAGATTCTAGCTGATGTTCTAGCTCATGCTAGATTCTAGCTGATGTTCTAGCTGATGCTAGATTCTAGCTGATGTTCTAGCTGTTGCTAGATTCTAGCTGATGTTCTAGCTGATGTCTGGTGCTAGATTCTAGCTGATGTTCTAGCTGATGCTAGATTCTAGCTGATGTTCGAGCTGATGCTAGATTCTAGCTGATGTTCTAGCTGATGCTAGATTCTAGCTGATGTTCTAGCTGATGCTAGATTCTAGCTGATGCTCCAGCTGGTGCTAGATTCTAGCTGATGTTCTAGCTGATGCTAGATTCTAGCTGATGTTCTAGCTGATGCTAGATTCTAGCTGATGTTCTAGCTGATGTCATTCTAGCTGTCATTCTAGCTGATGTCATTCTAGCTGATGTTCTAGCTGATGTTCTAGCTGATGCTAGATTCCAGCTGATGTTCGAGCTGATGCTAGATTCTAGCTGATGTTCTAGCTGATGCTAGATTCTAGCTGATGTTCTAGCTGATGCTAGATTCTAGCTGATGTTCTAGCTGATGCTAGATTCGAGCTGATGTTCTAGCTGATGCTAGATTCTAGCTGATGTTCTAGCTGATGCTAGATTCTAGCTGATGTTCTAGCTGATGCTAGATTCTAGCTGATGTTCTAGCTGATGCTAGATTCTAACTGATGTTCTAGCTGGTAAATTTCTGAATAGTAGCGAGTGGTTGACAAAGCTGCTTCATTTGCAACATGAAGATTCTAGCTGATGTGCTAGAAAGTTACATCATTCCTGTAACTAAATCGAGGTAAAGTGTGACTTAATAATATATTGTCAAGTAACAATGAGCAATTGAATGATATTTCACTTTCCAATTAAAGCACCTTCCATGACTGACAATGTCTATCAACGCGATCATTTCGTGCAGTTATCGCGATTGTCGGCACACCTGCATTCTGTTTGAAGTGTCATATCTGATAGATTTTTATTGACAAAAATACACATTTGGTATCAAATGAAAGGTATTTTTATGAAGAATGTCCAGACATTTATTATTAATGTCAATCAAGTCTAGTGTGGCTGGATTTGAAATATTAGTTTGAATATCTTAGTCAGTGTTATTTTGACACAGCGAAACATGGGGTATGGCTGTTCGACTTGATTTTTGAGGCCAATGGTAACACTAAATTTAAAATATATGCCATTTATAATGACCAGCAGATAATTACCTTTCAGATGATATATAACTCAGACCACTTTCAGCCATCTCAGGGAACATAACGACACGGAAAAGATATATTTTAAGGGTACCATCAAATATGTGTGAAAAATGAATAGTAAGAACCAGTTTATTTACTGTTACCAGTTGATTTCATGTTGAGCGGACCCTAATGCTTCAAAAATATATGGGGTGGTAGAGTTGTGGGGGGGGGGGGGGTGCACGAGGACCATATCTGGCCCATGGCCTAATACCTAAACCCTAAGATCGGCAGGCAGCAGCCTCTTCACTCTCTGCAGACCTGGACAAAATCACCAACTGGTCAAACAAGTGGAACATGTCTTTCAATCCTGGCAAATCTCACACTCTCACCTTGTCTCTCCGAAAAGACCATCTGGAAAACCCTCCCATCTACTTTCTGAACAATCCTCACTCGAGCTTTTGGGTCTCACTATCTGCCATGATCTTTCCTGGCAAAACCACATTTCCAAGCTGGCCTCCAAAGGCAGTCGCCGACTGGGCATCCTCCATCATGCGAAGTCCGTTCTTGGCAATACTGAGATTCTCAGCAGATACAAAGTGCTAATCCGTTGCTTGATGGAGTACTGCTCTCCCCTCTAAGCTGGTGCTCCTGCCTCATACCTAGCTCAGCTTCATGGTGTAGAAACCAAAGCTTTCAGAATCGTTGGTATCTCCCACGATGAAGCTGATTCTGAGGGCCTTTCACTCTCTCACCACAGGCAGGTTGGTGGTCTTTCTGTCTTCTACCGACTCCTCTCTGGCCTAGCTCCCCCTGCTCTGTCTGTGCTCTATCCCCCAAATATTCCTGCAAGATGCACAAGAACTGCCAGCAACCCTCTTCTGGTGAACTGCCAAAATCAAGACTCTCTGCTCACCTTCACTAGGGTGGTCCAAAAATGCAAAAAAAATCACTTTTTTATCTGGATTTTGATGCTCTATTGGATTATTGTTAGAAATTATTGTCTAAATCATTCACCCAAAAAATATTTTGCATCTGAGTCATCTACAAACTCATACACACACAACATATAAATTTGTCATTTTGGTCAATTTTAATGAAAATCGTCCATGTTGAGAGGCTTACAAAGACTTTAGAAATATTTTTTTCCTAAATAATGTCATTGATGGTACATACCCCTGTGAAGTTCTCATGGTCGAAACATGAGTCAGACATGTATGAACATGTTTCAAACATGTTTCAAGCATTGTCAAACATGTTTCGACCATGATGATTTCACACTCACAGGCGCAAGTGCATGCAAAAGGTCATGAACCACAAAATGGCTTCGTACAATAGTGCATGTACTTTTTCCACCTAGGTTGCTATTGGATTGTTCTCATTTAGCCAAATTTGGTGAAAAACGCCATATTTCAATTGAAGTGTGTATGAGTTTCTAGATGGAATTGAGCGAAGATATTTGGTGGGTGAATGTTTTAGACCATTTCTAACAATAATCCAGTAGAGCATCAAAATCGGAGAGATCGATGTTTTTTGGACCACCCTAACCTTCACTCTTTCATTCCTCATTTTTCTCGCCTCTGGAACAAACTCCCTCACTCTCTTCAATCCAACTCCTCCCTCCAGGTCTTTAAAACAGCTGTTCATCACAATCTCTTATCTTCACCCATCCAAAACCTTCATCTTTTCCATCCCATTAATTCACCGCAAATCCACATCTTTCAATCCCCAACTTCCTTCCTGAAATTCCTTGTCGTGTCAGTTTGTTTTGTACCATGTACCCCTTCCCTCCCCCAGCCTTCTCCCTTCGAACAGATCTCCCGATGTCCCTGTTCGCTACTGTTGTGCTTGTGTGCTTCCCCCTCTCTTCCCATCTTGTCTCCCCCTCCCTTTATTGTTTTATGTGTCCGTTTATGTGTTTTGTGTTTTATGTGCCAATATGTGTTTGATGTGATAGCCTCAATGATGTATATGAAAAAAAAAAAAACAACAACAACCCAAGAACAGAAAATGTCCAGAGGATCCAAAACACCCTGAAGACTCAAAAGACCCCAAAGGCCCAAAACACCCTGAAGACCCCAAATACCCTTAAAGATCTAGAGGAACCAAAAGACTCTTCAGACCCAAAAGCCCCTGAAGACACCAAAGACCCCAAATACCTAAAAGACATTGAAGACCCAAAAGACCCCAAACACCCCGAAGACCCAAAACACCTTGAAGACCACATACAACAACAACAACAACAACAACAGGCATTTTAAGGCCATTTTCCCTGCTGGAGCGGAGTTTAGCTGTCTGTAAAACTCTCCCCTTAAAGACCATGAAGACCCAAAAGACCCTGAAGACCCAAAATACCCTTAAAGGCCCAGAGGATCCAAAAGACCCTGAAGACCCAAATGGTGCCGAAAACCTAAAAGACACCAAAGACCCAAAACACCCCAAAGACCCAAAAGCCCCTGAAGACCTCAAAAACACCCAAAAGACCCTTAAAGACCCGGAAGACCCTGAAGACCCAAAAGACACCGAAATGGGCAAAGATGCCTATCCCTCTGAAAGGACATGTGGTTGAGAAAAGTTCTGAGGAGCATGGATGTGCTGAGCCACGCCAGTATTCACAATAACACAGACAGTGCATTTGTGCTTTTCGGATCTCTCTTTATTGAGAAACCCTTCAAAAATTCAAGTTTCATGAAAAACATAGGCAGGAGTCTTCTTTTGACAAACAATTTTACATCAAGGGTGTTCTCCCCATATCACACATGGCAATGAAACATGGACTACAGAAAAGATCGAGTATAAGATTATGTTCAACCTGCCATGGAAAGATGCCATCTGAGCAAAACCAAAAAGGGACTAGAAAAACAACTAAATCAGATGGAAAACAAAATTCCTATATACTAGACACAATCAAAAAAGAGAACAAACAAGCAATAATAAAAAAAAAAGAGGAAGTTCTCCCAGAACTCAAAATTTCCACCTCATTTTCCAGTAAATCATTATTCATGAACCAGTTCGTGAAAATTCATTCTCATAACTTTGTTCCAAGGGCCCGTTTTAGAATCCTCACGAAACCTCTGACAGCCTCCACCTGTCATTTGTTTGTCGTGATATTCCCCAGAATGCTTTTTAAGTACTGTTAGGGTTTTCTTGATCATCCGGATTTCCTGTTGCTCCGACTTTCAGTGATATAATTTCAGGTTTCTACAATTTCGAAATTCTCTTCACTTCATTGTTCATATCCTGGTATTTCACATTTCAGCTCTCCGATATGGATCCTCATATGCGTTTTCAAACTGATGTTATGTGAGAAAGCTTTGTAACATATCGAGCATTTGTAAGGTCGCTCTCCTGTGTGGATCCTCATATGTCTTTTCAAATTGCAGCTATGAGAGAAACCTTTATCACATATCGAGCATTTGAAAGGTCGTCCTCCTGTATGGATCTTTATATGTGATTTCAAATTGCTGCTTTGAGAAAAACCTTTATCACATATCGAGCATTTGTAAGGTTGCTCTCCTGTATGGACCCTCATATGTAATTTCAAAGTGCCGCTTTGAGAGAAACCTTTCTCACATATCGAGCATTTGCAACGTCGCTCTGCTGTATGGATCATCATATGTGATTTCAAACTGCTGTTTTGAGAGAAACCTTTATCACATATCGAGCATTTGTAAGGTTGCTCTCCTGTATGGATCCTCATATGTAATTTCAAATTGCTGCTTTGAGAGAAACCTTTATCACATATCGAGCATTTGTAAGGTTGCTCTCCTGTATGGATCCTCATATGTAATTTCAAAGTGCTGCTTTGAGAGAAACCTTTATCACATATCGAGCATTTGTAAGGTCGCTCTCCTGTATGGATCCTCATATGTGATTTCAAACGGCTGTTTTGAGAGAAACCTTTGTCACATATCGAGCATTTGTGAGGTTGCTCTCCTGTATGGATCCTCATATGCAATTTCAAAGTTCTTTTTCTCAAGAAACCTTCATCACAGACAGAGCACTTGTGGGGGCCTTTTCCAGTGTGGATTCTCATGTGTATTTTGATGTTACTCGTTGAAGCAAAATCCATTCTGCACACATTACACTGATGATGTATTCGTCTTTCGAAAACCTTTTTGTGTTTGTTTAATTTAATTTTAATCTTGGTGTTGTGAGGCCCAGACATGCACTTGTGTTTTATAGGAACTGAGTCTAGATGTCGTGATGACATTTGACATTTTGAATTTTCTGTGACAGATGAATCGTTGTTGTGTTGTTTGCCTTCCACATGTACAGCATGGACATCACCTGTGTACAAATTAGCGTCAGTCGTTTGCAGGGAAATGGAATTGAGAACCATCTTAAGAGTTCATAGAACATGTTACGTCATGGAATGTACACTTCAGTAAAAATATAAACATCGAGGCAATACCCCTGGGCACTCATCTGGTAGAATAAAGCAGTACACTACACTGACCAAAGGTATTTTAAACTGTATCATGGCATTTTTAACTAATTTCAATGGATGCTTGAAGACACGGCAGCATGTACAATCATACTCATGTAATCTGAAGATTTTATACAAACAAACAAAAAATACTATTCTTGGGGTCAACTTCCCCCCGCCCCCTTAAACTACCTTAGATTCCAATTTTTTTTTTTAATGCCGTGAACAAACTTTGGTACAGCACAGGTGGTAAGGGTTGTGGTAATGTTTCATTGAAATTGTGTGTGTAGTTTCAGTGAAGAAAGCATATATCTATTTTGGGGGGTCAAACCTGGACCCACTTTGATCCCTTGTAGACCCTTCGACACCGACTTTTTTTTTTCAATGCCGTGAACAAACTTTAGTCACAATATAACAAATATCATTGGTGCCAAGTTTGGTCACAATCCCATCAGCTGTTTCGGAGAAGAAGTTGCAAGTGTTTATGGAGTGACGGATGGATTGACGACGCGCCACCACTTAAGCCCCCCGGAACCTCGTTTCAGGTGAGCTCATAATGAAGATAAATATTGTTAAAAAGAAAACTTCCAGATGTTAAGCGCAATTGAAGCAGTCTTCTACATCACCCTTGTACACTACCCTATTTAACATGCCCAAGTCCTGCTAAACTATAGGTTATTGGAAGTAACAAGAAGGCAATTTGTGTTCAACAGTGATCACGTATTTAAATCAATTTACATAAAATAAAGATTGTTAAATTCATTTTAAAAAAATTCTGGAATTTACTGGCATTTCACACTGTCGATTACATCACTTTATCCAACACGTTACATTAGTTATTTGTGCCTATTTTGTTTCCTTTATGATGTCATTATAAACAGTATTTTTCCTGTTTGGAATGATTTTCAGTTTTGTTTAACTCCCAAGCAGCAGACAGAGTGAAAATATTGTTGCAGACTCGGGGTTTTGGGTTTGGGTTTGGGGTTTGGGGTTTGGGGTGCTTCACGAGTGGAACTTCTCGGACTCTCCCCGACCTCTGGACCTGCAGGTCGCCAAGCCGTGGATAGCTTCGCGGCCCGACGAGATGTTAAGCAACTACTGACACCGATTGGGACCGTCAAACCTGCCAACACAATTGATCTCGACAGGCGATCCTACCATGGCATGAACAGGCAGGCAGCTTCTCCTCAAGTGCCCAACACATTCAAACAGCAGCGATTGCTATGGCGTTCTCGATTTTAAGCCGCATCCGTACTAAATATTAGATCCTATGTAATTGCCCCTCTGTGTGAAAGATCAAGGGCACATCCGTAACCTGCCATTTAATTTAAATGTTCGCACTGACATTCGGCGGATTTCTTACAGGGAACCCAGACGTGTTCTCCACATCAACTCCTCATGCTGCAGAACCCCCACAGACGTCACACACATACTCGCCGCCCCGAAACCTTCACCACATCCACTCACACAACCTGGTACATCCGGTACATCCCCACATCACCTCACGGACCAGCGCACACAACTTACACACATCGGCCATCTCACGATCTCTCGCACACCATTTATTCACACAATTCACTCCACAGTCAATCTCACTCTGTGACAGTGTACACACTACTTTACATGTGAGCTTCCCGCAGAGGTCCCACAGCTGAATTTGCCATTTGTGCCGCGCACACTCAACCACACACCATTCCTTTGGAATGTTTTTTTCAATCATCCACATATGGGCGTTTCACCGGAACGACCGTCAACACACAGTGACAGCAGTGCCTTGAAATGTGACCTCCCTTAGACCTGTACGGATTACAAACCTGTTCTTTTTAATCTCCCTCGCACAGGACCAGAAATCCAACATTTAAAATATTTCCCGCTCAGCAACCTCACCCCTCCCTTTAGACAAGATAACGGTTACCCGGGTCTGAGTCGGTGCATGACCCGAACTCTCGCTTGCTCATGTACTCCAATCTGCATGCTCGCGGCACACACTCTGTTACACTGATGCTCGGCACACCAATGAACCCCTGGTTTTTTACTCCACCAAAGTTCAGCACACACCCTTTCACACCATTAATTCACTCCAGCTCACACAGCCTCACCTCATCATGGTCCGTTTTGATCGCTCATATCCCCTCCATCTGCACCTGCCATGTGTTATCCCAATCTTTACACGTTATTTCGATACTTTCTCTGATCTCCTCCTTAACATTCTTTGCCCTCTCGCTTGTCTCTAATCATTCTTCTTTCCTTTTTTTTTTTCTTTCTTTTTTTGTATACTGAATCGAGGCTCGTGAAAGAGCTAACTACTTCACAAACAAATCAACCAGACAAACAAAATATATAAAAAGAGGGAGCGGAAGACAAGATGGGGAGAGAAGGGGAAGCACACAAATACAACATTTGAGAGCAGGGAGATGTGTGGGAGGGAGAGGGCTTGGGGGGAGGAGGCGTGGGAAAGGGGGGGGGGAGTGGGTGGGAGAAGTATAAAACACAAGGACACCAAGGACTTTGTCTGTTTCATTTCATTTTTAACTCACCTGGAACGAAGTTCATGGGCGCTTATGCGATGGCGCGTTGTCAGTCCGTCAGTCCGTCCGTAAACACTTGCAACTTCTCCGAAACTGCTGAAGGGATTGTGACCAAACTTGGCACAAATTATATTTGTTATGTTGTGAATAACGTTTGTACATGGCACAATAAAATGAAAAAATATTTTTTTAAAAATTAATAGATTGGGTTTGAGGGGGTTTAATGGGGTCAAAGAGGATCCAGGTTTGACCCCCTAAAATAGGAATTTGCTTTTTCCTCTGAAACTACACAAACTATTTCGATGAGACTTGACCATAACCTTCATCCCCCATGATGTACCGAAGTTTCTTCATGGCACTAAGAAAATCGAAGTCTAAGGTGGACGACGGGGGTCAAAGTTGGTCCAGGTTGAACCCCCCAAAATTGGTATTTGCTTTCTTTTCAGAAACTACACACACAATTTCAATGAAACTTCACTCCAACCTTCACCACAACCTTCAACACCCGTGATGTACCAATGTTTGTTCAAGGCATTAGAAAAGTTGGCGTCTGAGGAGGTATATGGGGTGAGGAGAGGGGGGAGTTTCCCCCCAAAATAGGTATTTCTTTTGTTTGTTGTTCAAAGTCTTATGATTATGTTAATATGATTCAACATGCTGCCCTGAATTCTTGCAACCATTGAAATTGGTTTAAAATACTTTGAGTCAGTGCAGTTTACTGTTTATTCTGCCAGGTGAGCACCAGGTGTATTTCCCCTATGTTTAAAAATCACTTATCTTTATTATTTCCCACTTTTCCCCCTTAGGTTATTGTTCTAAAATTACTTTCGTGTCTTCCATTCTTTCTTTCATTTTCGTTCTTTTGGCTCTGTCGTTAATCCCATTTCTTCTATGTTAGGTCATCATGGCCCATTTTACATTATTTCTTTCTTGCCCTTCTGAGCTGCCCTGAGATCTTGTATTTCTTCTGATTTACTCGTTCAGTTCTTTTTTCCCCTCAGCAAGTCCTTCTTTCCCTGTTTAAGTCCATTCACCTCTTCTTTTATCCCATTTATCTCCTCCATCATTTTAGCCTCACCTGCCCCCATCTCGTTCCAGACACCATCCACATGCTCACTTACCTTTCCACATACTGCCCCGAGCGTTGCGGCTATCTCATTGCCCATAGCCATCACATCAGCCTTCATCTATGCCTGCCCCAGATGCATATCATGCCTTATGCCACAGCCAGCCACCTTGTCCCTCCTCCATTTTCATCTTCATTTGTGCCATTAGTTGACTAATCAACAACATCATCTGGTCACTGCCGGACTGGGGCGACCCACTATTTCATGCCATTAGCGCTGCCTTTTCCAGGGGCTGGTGAGGGGGGGAGTTTAGAGGGAGGAGGAGAGGGTTGGGTCCTCGATCACTGTCGGCACCTTCACTGCAGCCCCTCCTGGTCCTTCTCCCACAATGTTACATTGATATGCAGCTTCCTGGGCCATTATCTCCTCCATATCCTCCTCAAGTTAGCCCACCAGGTGCTGCTCACCTTGGCTTGACATAGCTGAATAATTATTTGAAGTACAATTTCACCCTACACTCCTTACAATTGTTGGGGCACCACTGATAGCACCCCAGATTCGTTTCTCACTCCTGACATCAATTGTTACAGAAGCAGGGTTTTCGCTCTTTCACAAACATGTTTCCTTTGTGGTGCCAAATAGTTTGGCTTTGCCAATTGGGGTACGTACTCTCAATGCACATCCACATATATTTTTATGACATATCGCCTGCAACAAAGACGTTCAGGCTACTCGAGGTGGGGCCTACACAAGGAAAAGTACAGATATTCGACATTAGACAGAAAGAAGGATTCTATTGACATTCCTCTTGAATCGAGGTAGCTTGATATAGAGGGGAGAGCAGGATGCAGGGAAGCTGTTCCAGAGTCATGCCTTGTGGGGAAAAAGAAAAAGATTTTTTCCTTTTATGTATACAGGATCGAGGCTCGTGAAAGACCAAACATTTATCACACAAAAAAATCAAACAGACACACAAAATATAAAATAAGGGAAGTGGTAGACAAGATGGGGATAGAAGGGGAAGCACACAAACACAACATTTGAGAGCAGGGACATCGAGAGATCTGTGTGAGGGAGAGGGCTTGGAGGCAGGAGGCGTGGAAAGGGGGGGGGGGTGGAGCGGGAGAAGTATAAAACACAAAGACACTGCAAGGACTTCCAGGACAGAAGTTGGTATTTCAATAAAGTGGATATGGGGTGAAATTAGCAGGGGTAGAAAAGATCAAGGTTTTGGATGGGGGAAGATAAGACATGTTGGTGAACAGATGTTTCAAAGACCTGGAGGGAGGAGTGGGATTGAAGGGAGTGTGGGAGTTTGTTCCAGAGGCAGAAGAAAAAGGAATGAAGGAGTGAAGGTGAGCAGAGTGTCTTGATTTTGGCAGTTTAACCATGAGAGGGTTGCAGGCAGATCTTGTGCGACCTGTAGGAATATTTGTGGGACAAAGCCCAGAGAGAGCTGGGGGAGCAAGGCCGGAGAGGAGTCGGTGGAAGACAGAAATACGAACAACCTGCCTGCGTTGAAAGTGAAAGGCCCTCGGAGTAAGCTTCATCATGGGAGATTCCAATGATTCTGAAAGCTTTGGTTTCAGCAGCGTGAAGACGAGCTAGGTGTGAGGCAGGAGCACCGGCCCAGAGGGGAGGACAGTATTCCATTGAGTGGCGGATGAAAGCCTTGTATGTGGTGAGGAGCTCAGGTGTGCCAAGGAAGGACTTCGCACGACGGAGGATGCCCAGTCGGCGACTGGCTTTGGAAGCCAGATTGGAAATGTGGTTTTCCCAGGAAAGATCATGGCAGATAGTGAGACACAAAAGCTTGAGTGACAGAACTTCTTGGAGAGGATTGTTCAGAAAGTAGATGGGAGGGTTGCCAGTCGATCTTTTTGGAGAGACATAGTAAGAGTGTGAGATTTGTCAGGATTGAAAGACATGCTCCACCTGTTTGACCAGTCTGTGATTTTGTCCAGGTCTGCAGAGAGTGAGGAGGCTGCAGATTGCTGATCTGTGGGATGAGGAATGGAGCAGCAGACAGTGAAGTCATCAGCAAAGAGGTAGAGAGGATTTTCAAGAGAGTCAGAGAGATCATTGATGAAGACAAGAAAAAGCACAGGGCCCAGAACACTGCCTTGGGGAACTCCAGCCTGAAAAGGAAGGGGATATGAGAGAAACCCATTCAGGGACACACGTTGACTATGACCAAAGAGGAAGTCTGCAAGCCATGCATGGAGATTTCCATGGATACCATAGGAGGCAAGTTTGGTGAGCAGAGCGGGGTGCCAGACCGTATCGAAGGCACGTGTTATGTCAAGGAAGATAGCTCTAATTTCCTGTTTGGCATGGAGGACCTCCATCCAGAATGCCTTATGGTCTTACTCCTTGGGACAGACATAGTGTAAGGATGGGAGGAAACTGCCAGATGTATTGAGCAACTGAAAGAATGTTCCGGTGGAACAACATGATGGACCCTCAGAACACATTCCATGGGAATATCTGTAGCAACAGAGTGGCAAATTGAGAGAGGTTCCAGGGATGATGCAACTCCTGTCCCACCAGAATGGCAACACACTGCTAGATTCTATCAAGAAGAGAAAAGTGACAGGCCAGCTCACCAGCCCAAATATGGCAATGATACTCCATGACAGGATGTGCAGTGGCCTAGTATAGATGGAGCATAGCAGCTTGAGAAAGGTAACGCCGAGCACAAAACAAGCAGCCAAGGTGATGCGATGTGCTTTTAGCTCTACCAGAGATGTACTTTTCACTGCTGAGGTTTGAGCTGATATCCAATCCAAGCAGACAGATAACAGGGAGGTTCTGCAAAAATGAAGAATCCATAGACAGCGTCAGAAAACAAGGTGATCTTGAACTAGAAACAGATAATAAGTGGGTCATTTTTGGTTGAGAGTAACAAACCAGTCTTTGCCCCAGTTCATCTAACTCTCTCAGTCCTGATTGAGAGTGGTACTCATATGGTCAGGGGAAGAGGTGTCGAGGGGAGGGTACTGCCTCGGGGCCCGAGCTTCTCCTGTAATTTTTTTTTAAACATTACAGTGAAACCAAACACCTCACCAGCTCATCCTCGTTTCCTCATCGTTACATTAAAACTCAGAAACTAATTTTGCTTTTTCTTGCCAGAAACAAAACAACATTTGCCGCTGTTAATAGTACAGTTTCAAACTTAACAGAAAATGGTTATTAACCAGAAATGTGCATTACAAAGAAATGCGTTTGTATCCTCTTTGTCCAAAAATTAATTGTCTTCTCAAGTTTTTTTTTTACCAATCTGAGGGACAAATAGTGTTTAATAGTCGAGGGTGCAAATTGACTCGATCGGTCCAAACGTCATGCTATCTCCGATATTTTCGATCAAACGGCAAAATAAAAGTGACCATTTGTTTTTTAAAAGTTTTTTCTTTTTCATTCAAGAAAGTTCCTTAAAAAAATTATAAAAGAGAAAAAGAGTGGGGGTGGGGGCCCCGAGGTTATTTGCCTCGGGGCCCGTGCTGGCTCTTGATGCCACTGGTCAAGGGTAGGATGAAAAAAGGTTCCTGAGTGGGTAGTATACAGTGTTGAGTCATCTGCCTAAAGCCATAAATGCTTAATTGAGAAATAATACAATCAGGCAGATCATTGATATATAACATGAACAATGTTGGACCCAAAACAGACAGACCCCTGAGGACTCACATTCGTTTTATGGAAAGCTGATTACTGTCCCTCATGTACCACAGATGTTTGATGATTTGCAAGGAAGTCAGAGATTGTTTCAAGCAATTTTCTAGAAATGCCATGTGATTGTAGCCTTGGAGATGTCGAGAGCAGGAACCCTGGTTTCTCCACGATGATCCAAAGTCCCATTCACATGTTCAATGATTAGGGAAAGAACACCACCAGTCGACCTTGACTGTCTAAAGCCACAATGAACATCAGTTTGGAGGTTGTGGGTTTCCAGATGAGTCATGAGTTGTTCCATCAAGGATTCAAAGACTTTGCTGATAATGGGTTGAAGGCTAACAGGCCGATAGTTAGAAGAATCTGATTACTCACCGGAACCTTTAAAGACAGGGAGTGCAGAAGCCTGCTTCCAGCTAAGTGGAAACACAGACTTTGACATGCACAAGCAATGCAGTTTTGCGGGAACAGAAGACAGTTCAAGTGAACACATCTTCAAAGCAATTGTAGGGATTCTATCTGGTGCAGTAGATTTTCAATTGTCAGGCCTTTGAATAATCTTAGCAACTTTCATGGGTGTGCTGATGATAGTGGAAAGCCTGGTGTCAAGACAGGAAGGACAAACAGGCAATGTTTGTCTGTGGTCTTCAAGTGTGGAGTTTGCAGCAAAATGCTCAGCAAAGAGGTTGACTTTATCATTAGGAGAAGTAAGTACTTCAGGGCAATTGAAGAGGACAGGAATCGATGGTCGATTACGGTTGAGAATGCCATTAGCAATTCTCCAAAAATCTCGAGAACCGAGCTGTTTATTTGAGATATAATTACAAACAGATTCTTTATACTGTCGCTTAGCATTCTCCATTACTCGTCTGCAGTGGTTGCTCGCAACGTGATACAAACGATGTGCCTCACTCAAGGCAACACAGTGATACTGTTTGAAAAAGTGATTGCGATGGACGAGAGCAGCAGAACAAGCTGGAGTGAACCATGGCTGAGAGTGTTGTTTCACTTGGTAGGTCCAAGAAGGTAGAAAGCGGTCCATACCAACACGGATCCACTCAGTAACTTCCTTGGCAGCTTCATATGGGTTGTGACAAAGGATTGAGTTCCAGTGAACATCGGCAAGAAAAGAACGCAAACCATCCCAGTCAGCCTTGCTATATTGAAAGACAGTTCAATGGACATGGTGAACAACAGTTGATGGTGAAGAATAAGAAACCTGAACTTCGATGGCGACATGATCAGAATTTCCAAGAGGATGGAGAATATTTTATTTTATTTTTTGTATGCAAAGGCGATGCCCGTGTAAGAGCTAACACACAAGACACAAAAACATAAACAAAGACACGTAAAACATAAAATAAAGGGAGCAGGAGACAAGAGGGGGAGAGAGAGGGAAGCACACAAGCAACAGCAGAGCAGGGACATCGGGAGATCTGTGGAAGAGAGAGGGCTTGGGGAGGCGAGTGGAGGGAGTGGGGGGGATTTGCGGGAGGTATAAAACAAATGGACACGACTTGGACTTTCATGAAAGAAGTCAGAATTTGGAAAAGGTGGATTTGGGGTGACTTAACAGGGGTAGAAAAGATCAAGGCGTTCCCCAATGATGATTGCATTTTCAAGGTTACATGAATTTTTTTTTTTAATGTGCCTCTAATTACATTTTTTGCTATTCTACATTTTCCTATTCCATTTTTGGTAATGTACCCAGGGGGCGGGGTCAAAATGATACTGCTCTTGCACCTTGTTGCCATGTGGTGATCATAACAACCAAGTATGTGAATTTTTACACAACCGTTCAGGAGACAACAGGATGGACAGACAGACGGATGGACAGAGCTGATTGCAATATGACTACGATGAAGTGTTTTCATACTTTTTCAAAAAACGTGGGACAACAAGGATAAGCCTTCCATGGCTGAAGAGGTAAACTATTTCCTGCATGCAGATAACTTAAATGCACCGTTAAACATGGAACACAGAGGTAATAAATACAATCCGCCCCCCCCCCCCCCCCCCACACACAAAAAAAATAGGAGAAAAATACTGCGATTTTTTAAAATGCTGTGAAGAAATTTTGTACATCAGAGGTGATGAAGGTTGTGGTCAAGTTTCATCAAAATCGTCAGGGCAGTTTCAGATAATAGAGCAAATAACCATTTTAGGATATCATGCCTACTCCCTAGCCCTGTCCCCCTCTCCCTCCCGCACACCCACTTAAACTCCTACTTTTTAATGCCATGTACAAACTTGAATTCAAACACACAAAATATAATTTTAGCCAAGTTTGGTCACAATCCCATCAGCAGTTTCGGAGAAGAGAGCAAATAACCATTTTAGGATATCATGCCTACTCCTGAGCCCTGTCCCCCTCTCCCTCCCGCACACCCACTTAAACTCCTACTTTTTAATGCCATGTACAAACTTGAATTCAAACACACAAAATATAATTTTAGCCAAGTTTGGTCACAATCCCATCAGCAGTTTCGGAGAAGAAGCTGCCAGTGTTTATGGACGAACTAACGACGACCCATCCCATAAGCTCCCCAGAAATATGTTCCAGGTGAGCTGAAATGTACCTTGTACCCTACATCAAAAAATTCATTAAAATGAGACAATATCAAACTGCACCAAAAGGGCTTACGCAAGTTAAAAGTATACAAAAAAAAACAATGGGAGAAGATCAAGATATTTGTTAACATGCTGTTGTATTAAAAAAGTCACATACCAGACGTGATTCTTGATGCTTCATCCTGAGAGCGGAGGCTGCAGACATCACTGAACCCGATTCCAGAGAAATCAGGAATGTTGCCCCGGTGCACATTTTGGGATCTGAAAATCTTTTCACAGAAACTGGAAAGTTCCCGAATAACATTCTCCAAGTTGATGAAAATACTTCCCAACAGAGAAGAACCTGCAATCTGGACATCTTTTGGCTTCGAAAAAGAATTCATAAGTTTACAGAAGTCAGCATACATTGCAAATTGTAATTTTTCTTTGGCGAGAGCGAGGAGCTCGGTCCGCAATGGATCCGACTCAGTGCAAGCTCGAATAACCTTCTGATCCTCAATTCCAAGCTTATCAATCACTGCTTGGGCTGTTTCTGCTCTCAGGCCCCGGGACTTGAGCCATTCCAAGAAGCTCTCCATTTCACCGATGACCTGCCAAAGATACAATGCCTGTGTTAACAAATGAAAAGTTATACATGTTATTTTCCTTACTCTGTTTCGAATTTTTGTGAGTTATTTCCATTGACAATCCAATAAATTATTATCCAATAAATGCAGGCTTTTGCATACAGTTTGTTCACCGCTGTGTCCCATTTTGTAAGTTTTCTTGTCAATCATGATCTAATGAATGTGAGTTTTTATATACAGAGACAAAAATAAACCCAGAGTAAACTGGAGGAGACCATTCGGCCCATTATGCTGTGCCACATCAACACCAGACCAAGTTTATCCACCAAAACGATGCAATTTCATTTGGGGAATGAGGAGAGGAATGTGGATGAGACGATGTGGCACGACCAGTGATATCCCAAGCGCATCAAATAAAAATGGAGAAATACATTTATTATAATTATTTTAAGAAAAAAAAGGAAAATTTTTGTGTATTTTCAAGTG
Organism: Myxine glutinosa; assembly: GCF_964187855.1. NCBI lineage: Eukaryota > Metazoa > Chordata > Myxini > Myxiniformes > Myxinidae > Myxine > Myxine glutinosa. The sequence continues at coordinate 416,834,776 of NC_136261.1, forward strand.
TGGGTGGTGGGCTTTTTTCAAGGCTTCCTGAGGCTCGTTTGCACGACGTGCTTGAGGCCTCCTTTCCTGCTTCCAGAGGCTCGTTTGCACGACGTGCTTGAGGCCTCCTTTCCTGCTTCCTGAGGATCGTTTGCACGACGTGCTTGAGGACTCCGAATGCTTCTGCTCACTGAGGATCTCACCTTCGAAAGTGTTGCGTTTACATTCTGTACGCCTGGCCATCTTAGCTACTTAACTTGCAGTGTAAACGAACCTTTTCTTTGTTATCAATGGTGATTTCAAGCTTGTGGAGGAGCTTGTATGTGTAATGTATTTGAGAGGACGACTCGGCCATCCTTGTGCTTTTACATGAATTGACTTGAACCGGTGTGTACGGTGTGTACCCTGGTTAGAATAGGTACACCGTATCCATGCGTGTCGGGACCCTGCATATCCCTGCATGTCGTAAGAGGCGACTAAGAGGGTTGGCGTCAGGAAGGGCATCCGGCCATAAAAACATTGCCTCAAAAAGAGAACCATGACAATTACAACTACATTTGGGCAGGGTACAGCCCGAAGTGGAGATCAGTTTCTGAGGTTTGGGACATGGAATGTAGGGACAATGACAGGGAGATCAGGAGAAGTGGTGGAAGTATTGATCAGAAGAAGAGTGGACATATATTGTGTGCAAGAGACAAGATGGAAGGGAAGTGGTGTGAGAATGGTGAAGGGTAGGCAGGGACAGAAATACAAGTCTGTGTGGCAAGGGTGCCCGGAGGGCGTGAATGGTGTTGGTGTCCTGTTTTCTGAGGAGTTTGTAGACAGTGTGGTGAGTGTGACTAGAGTGAGTGATAGGTTGATGATGGTGAAAATGATGATTGGAAAGCTCTTGGTGAACGTCATCTCGGAATATGCTCCGCAGGTTGGTCGGAGCGATGAAGAGAAGGACAAGTTCTGGTGTGCGATAGAGAAGCTGATGGAAAACGTGAAAGATGAGGAAGTTGTTGTGGTAGGAGGAGACCGAAATGGACATGTGGGAAGGAGTATGGACGGTTTTGAGGGAGTTCATGGGGGTTACGGATATGGTGTGAGAAATGGAGATGGTGAAAGGATTTTGGAGTTTGCTGATGGAGCTGATTTGTTGATTCGTAAAACTCAGTTCCAGAAAGGGGATAATAAGCTTGTTACATACACGTCAGGTGGGTCGACGACAACTGTCGACTACCTGATGGTGCATAGGCGAGATAGGGGGCACCTCCGGGACACAAAGGTGATCCCGGGGGAGGAGGCTGTTTCACAGCACCACTTGGTTGTCTGCGACATAAGGGTGAAAGGTGCGAGGTGAGTTTGGCGGGTGAAGTACCAACCGAGAATGAAGGTGTGGAGGTTGAAAGAGGTGACAGTAAGGGTGGCATTAAAAGAGAGGCTGAGTCAGGTGGAGGATGATGTGGTTGAGCTGGAACATGGTTGGATGTCAATGAAAGATAGTCTGTTGGGAGCCGTTGGTGAGGTATGTGGATGGACAAAAGGACCACCGAGGCACTCGGAAAAATGGTGGTGGGATGATGAAGTTGGAAAGAGGATTGACGAGAGGAGGAAGAAGTTCAAGGAGTGGCAGAAGGCGAAGGGTACGGGAGCAGAAAAAGCAGAGCATGAAAGTTATAAGGCAGCCAAGAAGGCTGCAAAGAAAGAGGTAGCAAAGGCGCAGGAGACATGTAGGAAAATGTTCGGAGAACGCTTGGATTCAGAAGAGGGTCAGAGAGCAGTATTCAGGATTGCAAAGCAGATAGCGAAAGAGAGGTGTGATGTGTTGGGGGTGAGTTGCTTGAAGGATGAAGTGGGACAAATCGTTGTGGACCCAGATGGAATTAAAGGAAGATGGAAAAGATATACGGAAATGCTGTTGAATACAGAGATTGAATGGGATGGCAACATAGAGAGTAACCCAGTTTTAGGACCGGCAGAAAAGATAACTGAGAAGGAAGTTGAGGAAGCAATAAAAGCAATGAAGAGTAGAAAAGCGGGAGGGCCGACGGGAGTTGTGGGAGATATGTTGAAGGCAGCAAGAAGTTGGGGTGTGAAGAGAATGGCAGAGATATGTAATCTGGTGGTGAAAGAAGGTCGCATTCCAGTGGATTGGGAACTGAGTACCCTCGTCCCTCTATACAAAGTGAAAGGTGACCCTCTGGAGTGTGGCTCGTACCGAGCGATAAAGTTATTGGAGCATGGAATGAAGGTATTGGAAAGGGTGTTGGAGAGGAGGATAAGGAAGAAGGTGAAGATCGACGAAATGCAGTTTGGATTTATGCCAGGAAGAGGAACGACAGACGTGCTCTTTATTGTGAGGCAGTTGCAGGAGAAGTACATGGAGAAGAGGAAGAAGATGTTTCTTGGGTTTGTTGATCTCGACAAAGCATTCGATAGGGTTCCATGCGAAGTATTGACATGGGCATTGAGGAAGTTGGAAGTGGAGGAATGGTTGATCAGAGTTGTGATGGCAATGTACAAAAGAGCACACACAGCTGTAAGGACGAAAGACGGGAACAGTGGTGAGTTTGAAGTGAAGGTGGGAGTGCACCAGGGGTCGGTACTAAGTCCACTACTATTTGTAGCTGTGGTGGAGGTGCTGGCTCAGACCGTAAAGGAGGGTTTACCGTGGGAGTTGTTGTATGCAGATGATCTGGTGTTGATTGCGGAAATTATGGATGGACTGAAGGAAAAGATGAACAAGTGGAAGGAATGTATGGAGACAAAAGGTCTGAAGGTGAATATAGGAAAGACGAAGGTGATGGCAAGTGGTAAAGCATGTCGTGAGGTAGAAAGAACTGGGAAGTGGCGATGTGCTGTGTGCAGGAAGGGTGTCGGAGTGAACTCCAGTCAATGTACAATGCGCGCTGAGTGGGTTCATCAAAAATGTAGTGGTCTGAGAGGGTCATTAAACAGTGTGGCAGCTACATTCAAATGTAAGGTGTGCACAGAGGGAGCTGCAGATGGAGGAAATGTTGAGTTGGATCTTGGAGACGGCGTGAAGCTGGAAGGTGTGAAAACATTTTGCTACCTCGGAGACATGCTGAATGGAGAAGGTGGATCAGACTCGGCAACGGTTGCTAGAGTGAGATGTGCATGGAAGAGGTTTCGGGAACCGTGTGGCATGCTGATGAGGAGGGGAGTGTCGTTGAGCTGAAGGGAAAGGTGTATGCTGCATGTGTGAGAAGTGTTATGATTTATGGGAGTGAGACATGGGTCATGAATGTACAGCAGCAACGAAGGCTGGAAAGGGTGGAAATGCGAATGGTTCGGTGGATGTGCGGAGTGTCGTTGAGAGAGAGGAAGACAAATGATGAATTGTGAAAGATGATGGGAATAGAGCCTGTGATTGATGCTGTGAAGAGAAACAGGTTGAGATGGTTTGGTCATGTGTTGAGGAAGGATGAAAGTGACTGGTTGAGAAGAGTGATGGAAATGAATGTAGAAGGAAGTAGATGACGGGGAAGACCGAGAAAGACTTGGCGAAAGATGGTGGAAGAAGAAATGCGGGCAAGGGGGTTAACAAGGAGAGATGCAGAAAATAGAGCAAAATGGAGAAGATTGTCATGGGGACCGCAAGTTTTACCCCCACTCTTGCAGGGAAAATGGCCTTAAAATGCATGTTGTTGTGTTGTGGTGGTGGGGGTTTGGGGGTGAGGTTTGTGCGATGGCGGTTCTTGAATGACAAACACACAACATCAACCACACACCACCCCTTGACAAGACTTCCCAGACACACACATAGGACAAAGGGCACTTCACTTCACTTCACACAGATGCACACAATCTCCCAATCCATACTCAAGTCACAACGTCTTGCCAATATCCAAATACTCTTCTATCTCGAAAGCTTCCAGGTATCTATATAATCCTAATTTAAACTTATCTATTAGTTCTGTTGCCAATGCCTTTCTCGGAGACCATCTCTTGCATCAACAACTCTCTGGGTGAAAAATCCTTACCATACTACCATATTAACTCTTCTTTTCTTTCGAGGCGACAGCCACTGGCCCTGTCAATGTCTCTGCTGAAGAATTATTCTGCAATTATTTTGTCAATACCCTTCATTATCTGCCAATATCACCGCTTTGCACAAAAAGGTGCAAAAACAGATCCCAGCAACTACAGACCAATCAGCCTTCTCCCAATTATCAGCAAAGTCATGGAATCCATCATTGCTTCAGATATGAAATCTTTCCTCTTCTCCAATGGCTTGATCTCTGATCATCAATTTGGTTTCAGACTTTGACACTCCACTCTGGACATGCTGCTTCTGCTTTGTCAACAATGGATGGAAGTCCTCAATGCCAAACAGGAAATTAGAGCAGTCTCCCTTGACATATCACGTGCCTTCGATACGGTCTGGCACCCCGCTCTGCTCACCAAACTCTCCTCTTTTGGTATCCATGGAAATCTCCACATTGGTGGTCTTTCTGTCTTCTACCGACTCCTCTCTGGCCTTGCCCCCCCAGCTCTCTCTGGGCTCTGTCCCACAAATATTCCGACAGGTCGCACAAGATCTGCCTGCAACCCTCTTATGGTTAAACTGCCAAAATCAAGACTCTCTGCTCACCTTCACTCCTTCATGCCTCTTTTCTCCCGCCTCTGGAACAAACTCCCTCACTCTCTTCAATCCCACTCCACCCTCCAGGTCTTTAAAACAGCTGTTCACCACCATCTCAAACCTTGATCTTTTCTACCCCCACTAATTTCACCCCAATTCCACGTTTTTGAAATACCAACTTCTGTCCTGGAAGTCCTTGGTGTCCTTGTGTTTTATACTTCTCCCTCCACCCCCCCCCCCCTTCCCACGCCTCCTCCCCCCAAGCCCTCTCCCTTCCACACATCTCCCTGCTCTCAAATGTTGTGTTTGTGTGCTTCCCCTTCTCTCCCCATCTTGTCTTCCGCTCCCTCTTTTTATATATTTTGTTTGTCTGGTTGATTTGCTTGTGAAGTAAATGTTAGCTCTTTCACGAGCCTCGATTCAGTATACAAAAAAAAAAAAAAAAAAAAAATCTGAATATTGCCATATTTTCAGTCTTCTTCACCCAAATCCTGTACCTCTTACATGTGAGGCCCTCTCATGCTAAATATCGATATATTTAATGGTTCTTGAAAGTATTATGAAGGCAATTTGTGATATACAATATTCAAGCATATAATTCAATTTAAATGAAGGTTTAAATAGGTTTAAAGGTGTATAGTAAAAAAAGAGTTCCAGGTTTTACCACCATTTTATCCAGTGGCTATTGCACTACCTTATCATTCTAACATGTTACAAGAAGGGGAACGGAAAAACGCCAGGGGTATAGAAAAGGCCCCATTATATTGTTGTGGATCCCAGGTTCATCGATGTACAAAGGGGGGTTTATGCCCCATTTCCCCTCGAACTCCTGTTCCACTGAGGCTGCCGACCACGACTAAGCTCGTGGTCGACGGATTGCTAAGCAATTCCGATCGCCAACCACCCAGCCATGCGCCGAAGAGTTTGCTGGTCAAATAATCCCAAATACCTTCAAGACACATGGCCGAAGAAACCGGGCATCGAACCCTCGCTTTCACACACCTTATTCAATTGCGTGCCGAGCGGATTTGCATGGTGTGGAAAGCAGCATTACCCGACGTGATTTACGGACCTGATTCATGCCAAACTCGGTCTCGGATGATGCAAGGCCAATGGAGAAAAGACGTACCCGAACAGGTTTGAAAGTAAGAACGAAATATACAGCCTTTTATTTTGAAGGCACAGAGAAACAGATGAAGATGCAGCTTGTCAATTCTTACATAATAATAAACCCGACTAGGCACCTTCACACTCTCACACACTCACACAGGGAAAGACACACCGGTTAATGGCGTACCTATGTACGTGCTGGGATTGCCTCAAAGGTGGCCACGTGGTGTGGAGTGCACAGCGCGCAGTTTGATCCTCGATCCCGACGTGCAGTCTGGATGAGGTAAAGTCCGAAGAACTTCAACGCAGGCAGACGAGCTTCAGCTCAGGTGAGTCACGGAAGAAGCCAATGCTTGCAGGTCAGCCGGATGGTGCAAGAGATCGGCGAAGATCGATGTGTGTCGGGCCTCGACGCAAAAAGCAAGAGTATCCGTGAAGCAGAAAGGAAGAGCAGTGTCCGCGGCGAAGCAAAAACGGGCAAGAGGCAAGAGCTGTGTTGTCGGCGGAGCCCAAAAGCAAGAGGCTGGAAAATGCGATGGGTGGGGGTTTTATCACCCCTGAAAGCTTCCAGAAAGTTCCACAGCCTCCCATTGGCTGAGGTTGGTCACGTGCTGGCCTTCGATCCCTCCTCCCCCAATGAAGGTTTCAGTCCTCCTTCCCTCTTTCATTCAGGGGAGGTTTAACAGCCCATTGGTTGCTTGTTGGTGATGTGGTGTTTGTTGGTCACATGGCCTGTTCTTTTGGCCATGTCTCCTTGCACATCTAAATGGCTTCCTTTAACCACACAAAGGTTTGAAATCCTGCCTACCTTCAACGGATATTGGTGTGGATTATCAACACAATGGAAAGGGGTCTAATCTTTACATTCAATAATAAATAACTAACTACTGCAGGCTACATGTTGGCGTGCAATTGACTTTTGAGGGTTTGCCTTTATGGCAAAACCGCAATAATGTGGTGTGTGGCATGTGGCAAATTATGGAAAGAAGGGACATTCCATAGCTTGTAGAAAATGCCAAACAATAAAAAATAAGGGACATTCAAAAACGTGTGTGCATGCTGGACTACCCTTGTGTTCTGAGGAGGCACCAAGTAACATTCTAGGAATGTTCATATGAAGGGGCACCCTACATCTAGCAAATAAAACACATTTACGTCTTCATGCAGCTGTGTGAATGAAATTGGCATTCTTCCCAAGAATGTCCCTTCTTTTCTACAGATTGCCACGTGGCACATACCATATAAAGGGGCCTTTTCTCGAGTTTGCCACATACCATATGGAGGAGCCTTTTCTGTAGTTTGCCACATACTATATAAAGGAGCCTTTCCTGTAGTTTGCCACATGCCACATACCATATAAAGGGGCCTTTTCTATAGTTTGCCACATGGCACATATCATACAAAGGGGCCTTTTCAATCGTTTGCCACATGGCACATATCGTACAACGGGACCTTTTCTGTAGTTTGCCACATGGCACATATCATACAAAGGGGCCTTTTCTATAGTTTGTCACATGGCACATGTCATACAAAGGGGCCTTTTCAATAGTTTGCCACATGGCACATACCATACAAAGAGGCCTTTTCTATAGTTTGCCACATGGCACATATCATACAAAGGGGCCTTTTCTATAGTTTGCCACATGGCACATACCATACAAAGGGGCCTTTTCAATAGTTTGCCACATGGCACAGACAATATAAAGGGGCCTTTTCTATAGTTTGCCACATGGCACATATTTTGTTTTGTTTTTGGATACAGAATCGAGGCTTGTGAAAGAGCTAGCAATTATCACACAACCAAAACAAACAGACAAACAAAATATATAAAAAGGTGAGCGGCAGACAAGATGGGGCGAGAAGGGGAAGCACACAAACACAACATTTGAGAGCAGGGACATCGGGAGATGTGTGGGAGGGAGAGGGCTTGGGGGGAGGAGGCATGGGAAGGGGGGGGGGGGGTGGGAGAAGTATAAAACACAAGGACACCAAGGACTTCCAGGAAAGAAGTAGGAATTTCAAAAAAGTGGATTTGGGCTGAAATTAGCGGGGGTAGAAAAGATCAAGGTTTTGGAGGGGGGAAAATAAGAGATGGTGGCGAACAGCTGCTTTAAAGACCTGGAGGGAGGAGTGAGATTGAAGAGAGTGAGGGAGTTTGTTCCAGAGGTGGGAGAAAAGAGGAATGAAGGAGTGAAGGTGAGCAGAGAGTTTTGATTTTGGCAGTTTAACCATAAGAGGGTTGCAGGCAGATCATGTGCAACCTGTAGAAATATTTGGGGGACAGAGCCCAGAGAGAGCTGGGGGGGGGGGGGGCAAGGCCGGAGAGGAGTTGTTAGAAGATGGAAAGACCACCAACCTGCCTGCGGTGAGTAAGTGAAAGGCCCTTGGAGATAGTTTCATCGTGGGAGATTCCAATGATTCTGAACGCTTTGGTTTCAACAGCGTGAAGACGAGCTAGGTGTGAGGCAGGAGCACCAGCCCAGAGGGGAGGGCAGTATTCCATTGAGCTGCGGATGAAAGCCTTGTATGTGGTGAGGAGCTCAGGTGTGCCAAGGAAGGACTTTGCACGACGGAGGATGCCCAGTCGGCAACTGGCTTTGGAAGCCAGATTTGAAATCTGTTTTTCCCAGGAAAGATCATAGCAGATAGTGAGACCCAAAAGCTTGAGTGACAGAACTTCTTGGAGAGGATTATTCAGAAAGTGGATGGGAGGGTTGTCCAGTTGGTCTTTTCGGAGAGACATCATAAGAATGTGAGATTTGTCAGGATTGAAAGACATGTTCCACTTGTTTGCCCAGTCTGTGATTTTGTCCAGGTCTGCAGAGAGTGAGGAGGCTGCAGACTGCCGATGTGAGGGATGAGGAATGGAGCGGCAGAGAGTGGATTCATCAGCAAAGAGATAGAGAGGATTTTCAATAGATTCAGAGAGATCATTGATGAAGACCAGAAAAAGCACAGGGCCCAGAACACTGCCTTGGGGAACTCAAGCCTGAACAGGAAGAGGAGATTAGAGAAACCCATCCAGGGCCATACGTTTGCTATGACAAGAGAGGAAGTCCACCAACCATGCGTGGAGATTTCCATGATTACCAAAGGAGGAGAGTTTGGTGAGCAGAGCGGGGTGCCAGACTGTATCGAAGGCACATGATATGTACATAGGGGCCTACAATATAAAGGAGCCTTTTCAATAATTTGCCACATGCCATAGAAAGTGGCCTTTTCAATAGTTTGCAACATGGCACATATCATACAAATGGGCCTTTTCAATAGTTTGCCACATGGCACTGTTACGTGGTCCTCCCGGTGACTACCTGGTCTCGGTGACCCCCAGACCGCGAGAGGAACTTCGCCAGAAAGATTTACTATGTATGCGCTTTCGTAACGCACTCAATATGAATTCCAACCAAGAAAGAATGATTTTCAATGATATATTTTCAATGGTAATGATACAATACAATACAATACCTTTACAATGATACAATCAAGGATATATTCCCCGAGCACTCAACCCTCAACAATTCACAACCAACAATCAATCCCCTAGCTGATCAAGATGGCCATCTTACATATGTGTGTCCCCTTTTTGGTACTCACGACCCCTTTGGTCTCTGCCCCTCACAATGTCTCTGGGCCCCTCCTGACCAAGCTGATGGTCGGCTTCGCCGCACACGGGCGGTTGAATGAACCCCGGGCGGACGTGCTTCCACCGGACACGTACTGTACCGGGAATCGCGTCTGTAGTTCACCCCTCCTGGCCAAGCGAGGCGGGTACTTTAAAGCAGGCAAAGCAACACGCTGCTTGCCAGGCGTTTTAGGCCCCAAAGTGCGACACGTACGCGTCCTTGTAGACGGTGCGGCGAAAGGTGCCAGACGCTGAGTCTGTGCACGGCCCCACGGCAGCTGGATGTCTCCAAAGGGGTAGTTACACATCCCGGTAACTCCTCTCGCCAGACGGGCTTGGGAACGCAGCTTTTCCACGCCGCTCAATCTCGACTCTCCTCGGAGCTCGGCGAGAAGAAGAAGAATCGTCGCTTCTTTTTCCTCGTGTCTTTCTTCTTCCGTTTCCGGTCTCCTTTTTTCCAGAAGGGCTTTTGACCCTTCCATCACAACAACCCTTCATCGACTACACATTGATAAGCAAAGACCTGAATTGTAATTCACATACATTCACATAAATATGTAACAGCACAAACAATATGAAGAGGCCTTTTCTATAGCCTGATCCGATGGAGGGTTCAATGGACGGGCGCCCTCTATAGACGCCGCCATAGCTGGGGGGCGTCCGCTTCATTCGGCTTGCTCTCCAGCGTTCAGAATACATGCAGTTACCAGTCTCAGTTCACTTTGCCGAAAGAATATCGATACAAAATATATTTGTTTGTTAGATTCATCGGAGAAGATGGAATTGTGGACGATACGTCCGGTCCACCGAGCTATACGACCGGTGAGGAGCCGGTGTGGCGGCCCGCGCGGAGGTGGACTCTGAGGGAAGAATCCATGCGGGGCGGCAGTGACACATCCGCCATGACCTGGCCGTATGGAAGAGTCGATGAAGCGATAAGGAGCCGGTGAGGCGGCCTGCGCGAAGGGACGGAGGCCCAGTCGGGTCTGCCAGATGAGTTGCGAACCTAGTGATCAAGGAACTTGGGGCTCGGCAGCGGCCACTCAGGGCCTAGCCGTAGTTGCCAGAGGTGGCCGGCCCGGGTGGAAGTGGACTCTGAGGGAAGAATCCATGTGGGGTGGCTGTGGTATGGCCGCCAAGACCTGGCCGTATGGAGGAGTCGATGAAGGGACGGGCACCTAGTCGGGTCGGTCAGAGGAGTCGTTATCATAGTGGTCGAGAAACTCGGGGCTTAGGCGGAAGGGGGCTCAGCATGGCATAGCATAGCGCACGCGGTTGCTAACAAAAATAGGTTTGGTGCAGGTGGAAGTGGAAACCGGGTACCCCCAGGTGCCAGGTGCCAGGTGCCTTCAGTGCAGCATGGCCGTGTGCCTTCGTTGCCCGGCGATATCGCCGAAAACGGGGTTTGTATCGTGTGCCTTCAGGTGCCAGGTGTCCACGACCGCTCCACACGTATAGAGAAACACTTCAGAACGATTATCACGGACACTTTTCATGTACGATCGCGATGATAGTTGTGCTGGTTCAGCCACCTGGAGTTGAGTTTGGATCGGGACGCCTCCCATTAATGGCAGACGCAAGAGCGCCGCCTATCGGCGAGGGGGCCCGATCATCCTTATCGGATCGGTCTTTAGTTTGCCACATGGCACATACAACATAAAAGGGCCTTTTCTATGCCACTGCCATTTTTCCCAAGAATAAATATATATACACATACATACACATATACATACATCAAGTGAATCTGTTAGTACGGCAGATAGGTGAAATATTTGGGAGAATTGTGACTTTGATGATACAAGCACGAGAGTTGGCACACAGTTAAGAGTATGCCCTCAGGAAGATATTTGGCAATAGGGCCATCGCAGATTTGTCCTGTGACAAAAATGGCGGCCATTTTTCAAAATGGCCTCCATTGTTTGTAATTTTACATATATTTGGTACATTACTGTGAATAAACTGTTGTTGTGGCCATACAAGCTTGACATTTGGCACATAATTAAAGACCCCTAACTATAGGGTTATTATATATTTGTCCTGTGACAACAATGTTTTTAAAATGGCCACCATTTATATGGTATATTATGGTATATGATATATGGTATATTAATTTGTATAAACTGTTGTTTGAATCATACAAGCATGGTATTTGGTACACAGTTAAATATTCTGACTATTAGAGTCATCACAGACGTGTCCAATAAAAATGGCGCCCAATTTTTAGTAGGCCTACGGCAGATATGTGAAATATTTGGGAGAATTGTGCCTTTGATGATACAAGCACGAGAGTTGGCACACAGTTAGAGTATGCCCTAAGCAAGATATTTGGCTATAGGGCCATCGCAGATTTGTCCTGTGACAACAATGGCGGCCATTTTTCAAAAAAGGACAAATCTGCGATGGCCCTATCGCCAAATATCTTTCTCAGGATATACTCAGACTGTTTGCCAAATGCCATGCTTGTATCATCAAAGGCACAATTCCTACACCTATCTGCCATACTATGTTGAAAATTGATGATTTATGTCACCAAGACCCAAGACCTATTCCCCTCAAAAAAAGAAAACACTTCCAGTTTCGCGCGCCGCTGATGCAGTGCCCCCTGTTTCCGGGATGCCGGTACTCATTTTTCCGACTTCAAAAGGACGACGCGCTGAGTCAACTCACCTGGTGTTATTTTAACGGCGTGACACCAGATGGAATTCATACTGTCATCCTTCTGAGGTCGTCAAAATGAGTATATTCTTGCTGGAAAAGTGAGCCAGTTGAGAATCGTGCCTCGAGGAGCAGTGAGCTGTCCCAGGATTGATCCCTCTAGCCAATGAGACTGCCCCGGCAGTCTTGTGCACCTGACGGCACAATCAGGATCATCAATATCCATAATCATTATTTGTAGAAGACACATCCTTCAACAGCGAGTCTGGGTTGGAAGGCATTGAGCTGTTTCCATACAATTAAGTCTCAGTAATTTGGTTGTGCAGAAGGATTATTAGGAAGGTGTCCAAGTGGCATCTCATATGTGCTCACTTTTCCACAGCAGTTAATATCGAATTGTCAAGCCTGGAATGGTCCACCATGGCCAAAGAGCATCTTTGCCTCCGCCCCACGAAAGGTGAATGGAGGTTATGTTTTCACCCTTATCTGTAAGTCAGTCTGTGAACAAGATATCTCAAAAAGTTGTGTACGGATTCGGACGGCGAGGGGGCTAAACATCTTAAACTAAAGCCGCCACATTAAACATGAAGCCAACACCAGGATTAGTTTCACAAGTAAGGAAGTAGAACATCACTCGGTATCGCACAAACCTCCGCCAGGATAAACAGGAAACGTTTTGTATCCACTGATAGACCGGATCTGGATTCGGACCTAAACCTAAATCGAATCCGCTTCTTTTTCTTCTTTTCCTTCTTCTCACCTCCCCATCTCATCCCCCAAGCTTCGTCATAATCCATCCACATCTCTTTGTCATATCGTGCTATGTATAATCACAATGTTCGCCCGATCTCGCTATTAATATTGTGAAGAATCACTTCAAATGATCGTGTTACAGAATATCTTTCTCAGTATCAATAATAAAATGAGAAACTCTGAACAAACCTTTTCTTCAGAAGATCCGAACCGATCACTGATTCAGCCGCTTGTGGAAAAAGACACGGAGCCGATGTCAGTTCATGCAAGACATGGTCCACGTGCCGCCCGGAAGTGACGCCGGAAGTACAACCCACCGTATTACCATGCCTGCCAAAATCACCCACGAGGCGGTGTATGTGTAATGTAACAAGTTAACATCCGTAACAACGTCCGTGACGTGTGTACTTGCATTGTACATTGTACATTTGTATAATACATTGTACATTTGCATTATAACACAAGTTTCATCGAATCCAATAATCATGTGATTCCCTGTGAAATGATCAATGTAAAATCATATCCAACATAATGTGACGTCAGTAGGAAGTAAATGTTGGTGCTGGGACACTCACCCTCTTTCCCCCATTGACTTACATGTTAATTTTCTTTAAATTTTCTTAAATATTGAACCATTTTTTGATTTTTAGGCTATTTATCGATTTTTAAAACGCCCAAATTTCTCAACTCTCATTTTTCCCCCATTGACTTACATGTTCATTTTTTCCCTCTTTCCCCCATATTTTTAGATATCTCTACACCCAAAACGCCAATTCTCTCAATCATTTACCTCCTAGACCACTCTCCTATTAACTTACATGTTAATTTTTCCTCTTACCTCCTCGGTGAGTTGATATTATTTGATGCTGGGACACTTACTCTCATTCCTCCTCGCCTTATGAACCTATGATCCTTCTAACCTTCATACAGAAGGGGTGTTAAAAAGGTCGATAAATAGCCTTAAAATCAGAAAATGGTTGAATATTTAAGAAAATTTAAAGAAAATTAACATGTAAGTCAATGGGGGAAAGAGGGTGAGTGTCCCAGCACCAACATTTACTTCCTACTACTATATCCCTAATATTTGCGATCCTTCGACCCCACTTACAATTGAATTTTCAAACCTACTTAAAAGAGATTAGTAAATTTTCGATCCTACTTAAAAGCCATTTGTAAGACAGAAGAATAGGTAATCATTTCAATCCTACTTCAAACACTGGTATTAAATGAGAAGAATAAATCACATTTTCGATCCTAGTGATCAATTGAATTTTTGATATACTACCCTTATTTATTAGACCTCTCAAACAATGATCCTTCTGGCCTTATGGACCTATAATCCTTCTTCTATTCATGTCCTTTCAATTATACCTATTTAGTATATTCTTATAACCATAAGGAAGACTATCAATTCCATTTTCTAAAATAAACCTCCTATCATCAAAAGCCCCCAATGCTTTCTTATTTATCTCTTCAGAATATAATTGATGTTTATAACTTCTTATTCCATTAATCTTTCTAAACTCTTCTTTCTTTGTTGTTAAACAGTTATAATAATTCTTAAAGTTTATTGTTTCTTTTATTACATTTTTCTTTATACCTTTTAACTTCTTCTTAGTAATTTCAACGTTATTCACAATGTATTTATAAGCATAAGCCTTTGACCTCAATCCCACAAATTCACTCATAACATTTCCTCCTAATTCATCCTTAAACTTTCCAATCACCTTTGTATTTTTAGAAGAGTACAACTCACTCTTATCATTGTAATCACTAGTGTCATAGGTATCAATGTCCTCTTTCATGTCTGAATAAACATCATCTGTTAAGAGTTTTACAATAAAACTATCTGTATCCATGTAAAGTAGAGTTATATCATCATCTTTATATCTTTTCTTAAGATTGGTGTAAAGGTAATCATACATCAAGGACTTTGATAAATCAAGTATTGAGGTACCAATGTAAATAGGTTTATCCATCACTACGCTTTCTTTCATCAAATGTATCGCACTAAAATTTTCTGAAAAAACTTCTTCTCTCGAGGTTTGGTTTGTTGATTAATTTTGATGCTTGTTTCCATGTAGTAGTTAGATGAACGTTTTGTCTCTTTCTAACATTCTCCATCGTTTTTCCAAACACACTGTTGTTCATAAGCTTATAAAAGTTTTTCTCAAAATCATTCTTTGATTTAATCCTTCGTTGTGTGTTAAAATCAATGTACTCTTTCAACCAATGTCTCTGATTAAACTTGAGAATCCTATGTATCTTTTCAACATGAAGACCCTTTGATAGACATTGTCTCAAATTTATTTGATGAAGTACATAATTTTTCTTATCGTATAGTGCAGTAAGAAGTTTTTCTGTTGATTTACCCTTTATATTAAATGATTGTTGATAAATCACTTAACCACTCTTTCTTTGGAATTTCCTTTTCACATGCGAATGGAAGATCTTTATGAAGATCATGGAGTTCCTTCGGATATTTCAAATCAACTTCAAAATAATAACCAACCTTTGAATCATCCAATTCTTTTTGTGTAGATATACATACATCTTGTAAAACCTTTTTGTAGTCTTTTTCCTTTACCCATCTAAGTTTTCCATATGGAAGTGCTTGAGACATTGCCCACCCATACAAGTTGTTCGCGTCATAGTACATCAAGTAAGAACTCTCTTTCGTTGAATCATAATTTGGAAGATATTTGTTATTTGCTTTTGCATATCTGCTCGAACATACCTGTGAAATTCCACCTCTTTTTGCTTTCTCAATCATCAACAACATATCAACATCAGTTATCAAATCCAACTCTTGGCTTGTCATTTTTAACATTGCACTCCAAGCCAATCCAGGAGCAGTGTAATAGTGAGCAGGATCCAATCCATATCCTGAATGACAGATTATTCGGAAAGCCTCAAACACATCAGCTAGAAGAAGAACATCAGTTTTGAGATACAAATCGTGATACTCACCCATATTCTTAATTCCATAATGATCCCAGACATTTTGTGCGTGTTGGTAATCAGAATCTGAAATATTTGAATTATTAAGAATGTTATAGAAATTTTCTTTTGAAGGAAGTTGTGTTTCATTGAATCTCTCAAATGAGTGCATATAGTCATCTATCTATAATTCCAGTAATCTCTGTGTGTTTGTTTGTCTGTGACCACTGTTTCTCGACAACCACGGGTCCGATATACTTTAAACTTGCCAGGTATATTGCTGGGGACCCGAGGATGTGCCTTTTCAAGGTTTCATATTAATCGGAGAAGTAGTTACCGAGCTATGTCCAAAAAACGATTCAACCAATCAGAGAGCAGCGAGCTATCACGTGTGCCGAACGTGGTGAACAGACTCTGCCTCGGACGGCACATTTGAGAGCGTATTCATTTATTTCACGTTGGCAAACTATGTTGCCGCTATGTTGGCGTTAAACTATGTTTTAAAACTAATTAAAACTAATTTGCGATTCTTTCGCTTTCCTGCGCGTTTGTGCATGCTATGGCGATTTCTTTACCAAACTCCGCAAGCCGTTCGCTTTGGACCAAACCATTTCATGTAAATAGAGGGGGGGGATTGTCACCGTACTCGCAAGCCGTTCGCTTTGGACCAAACCATTTCATGTAAATAGAGGGGGGGGGGGGGATTGTCACCGTACTCGCAATCCGTTCGCTTTGGCTTTGCGAATGGACCAAACCATTTCATGTAAATAGAGGGGGGGGGATATAATTTTAGATATATATATAGTACGGGCATGCCCTAGTAGGGATAAATTCCCTTTTGTGCCAATAGGCTAGAGTCTGGGTAATATTTGGAAAGACATGGAAACTCTTTTAGATTTTCAACCAAGTCAGCCAAGGAACTATTCATAAATTTAAATGTATCAAGAAATCTAATATTATTTATATCATACCGCCTATTAATGTCATCCTGATCCGAAGATACAAAGATTGTTTTTGTGAATGAAATATATTTCTGATCTGTGTTAGGAATTGCTGAAATGTGCCCAGATGTCTTTGAAAGTTCATTAATAAATAGATGAGTGTCATAATTAGCGTTGTTATGAAGAAAGACAGGAATGAAAGAAGGGAGTTTATAATTAATATTACAACTTTGATGAGCCGAACCTCTATATTTACCAGTGAGATGACAATGGTCTCTAACCTTTAGTTCTTTACCAATTTTCTTCTTACAAATATGACAGACATTGTTTTTCCTAAATTCCCTTTTCTCTTTACTCGTCAAGGACATTGGTTTATTGGTTTCTCTCATTATCTTGGATAACCGAACACAGTCTTTTTCTAGTCGTCGGACAAACTCCTCTGGAGCATTTGAACCTCTATACATCTCTACCTTGTTATATTCATCACTAACAGATGATTGAATATAATAACAAACACCACAAGGAGTATGTTTTTGATATTTATTTGTGTATGATTCTTTTGGATCTGGAGAAGCAGTATCAATTTTTTCTAAAATGCTTTCAAAATCAGCGTATTAGTTAGGGCATTTTATATATTTTTTGAAAAATCTGTGAAAAAATTGCTTACCAATAGCTTTCTTCACCAATGTGTTCATGTAGGTGTCTACAAACACCTCTCAATTTATTCCTTCCCAAATCCTTGGGGAAAAGTCAAAATTCAAAATGGTGTCCAAAATGGAAAAATTGTGGATGAAGTCATAGTTTGGCCAGAAATTTAATACTTAATATGGGGAAGAAACCACAAAAATATTGTTCTAGGACAATTGTGAACTCTTGCTAAGCATATATGTATTATTCTCTTGCTTTATATCCAAGATGGTGGCCAAAATTATGTCCAAAATGGCCGCTAAAATGTGAAAATTGTGGATAAAGTCATAGCTTGGCCAGAAATGTAATAATTATTATCTTGCTTCAATATAATAGGTGTCTACTGAGACCTCTCAATTGATTCAGTATGGAAGGGAATGTAATAGCTGCACCTGGTCATGGCTTGAGGTGTTTCATCTGTGATGATCCTGGGACTGAGATGCAGAAGCTGTCAAAAGTCACCCAAAAACGCCACTCACAGATGTTATCATATTCTGAGTGCGTGGACGATGCGGCGCTGATCAGGAGACTAAATGAGGACTGGAAAAACGGAGATGACCCCAAGTTGAGATATCATTTGGATTGCAGAACCGAGTTATACAATCGTGTGAAAAGTATATCCACTGCAACTGCAACTGCTAATCGTAAGTTTTTAGATTATCATTCAGAAGAAGTAGCCACTTGCAGATATTTCGATCCCAATCTGTTATAAGTTGTGATGTTGCAAATGAAGATAAACTAACCAAAACTACCTATCTACACAATCCATTCCCTAGGACAAGACGAGGAGGACCGAAGGTCAGGCAGGATGAAAAGACGACGGGTATTCTCTGGGTCAAGTACTTCAAGTGCCGGCAGCTCCAAGTCCAAAACCCCATCAGTACACCTTGTCTACCGTGATGTTTGTATACTCTGTAACGAAGGCATCAACGTTGGAGCATTGGCCAGATACCCTGGTAAGTTGCCTTTCAGCCTGTCACAAGCAGGGTCATGCAGAAGTTAAAATGAATGTCTTGAGAATTCATATTTCTTTTTTATTTTTCTTGCTCCTTACTGTACTACTCGAAGTCGAATCATCTAATCATGAACCTAATCCTAGATATGTGACTATTTTAAAACATACCTATCTTCCAGACAGAGCCCGGAAGTTGTATCGTGCACCTGACAATCGCTACATGAACCGACTGAAAAGGAGCTTCATGGAGACAGTAGGGAGCCGAGGAGATGCCTGGGGAAATGAGGTCGCCGGTCGCCTGTCTGGGATTGTAGCTTTGGTAGCAGAAGAGGCACTGTATCACCTTTGGTGCAGGACCCTGTTCGAGCACCCAGTTGAAAACTCTAAGGTATTGACTATCGAATAAATGAATGATCCCTTTGGATCTCTGACTGATTTTTTAATTAGACTAGAAGTCCATGACTCCATGGATAATATTCTTGGGGCAAATTTTTTTTTTTAAAGTCAATCATTTCAATTAAAAATTAAATATTATTTCCTCAGGTCGGACGGCCTCTTGATGAAGAGAAACAATTGCTGTTTGAGAACTTGTGCAAATGAATGGATGAAGAAGTGGAACACAGTGTGACAACTCTCGCAGAGATCCACATGAAGATGGTAGAGCTCGACCCAACCGAGGACAAAAGTCTGGCATACGGCCGGCGATATCTGAAAACAAAGCTTCAACAAGAGTACAATGAGTCTCTCTACTTCACGTCGGAAGAGAAAAGAGCGGACATTGTGTGCCTGAAAGACACGACAAATGCAATTCTTCGAGACTACCGTCAACAGGTCACCACCCCCTTGCACACTGTTGACGATGCTGAATTCAAAGAGCTCACGATTACAACTGCCATCAACCTAATCTGTGGAGACTTGGTGAGAGGTCCACTTACCCGTAAGCAATACCCTTCAGTGGACAGCATGACCAATACAGAGAGCCAGCTCGCTCTGATTCCCAACAGCCTCCAGCAGTTACTGAAGCTGATCATAAAAACTGATGAAAAGGTGGCAGTCTGGGGCCAGAACCTGTTGAAAGCCTACTGCCCTCGGTCAGCAGTGATGCCCTCTCAACTCGGACTCACGATTCAGCTTGACCACAAGTTTGGATCTAAGTGGTTGATTGAACGTTGTCATCACTTAGGATACTCCGAGTCGTATGCTGAGCTCCATCGCTATAAGCATTGTTACTTGAGTGTGAAACATGGACTTGGTAGCATGGATTGGGATACCGTGATCACAGACAAAGATGAAGCAGGAGCCGTGGAGATTGAGGAAGCAGAAATCGACGCAATCCTATCTCCAGAAGAGGAGAGTAGTGATGATGAGATGGATGAGGATCCCCAAACCTCTGCATTCTTTGTTCCAGAGGAAAAGACAGTTCATCAATTTGTTGGTGATAATATAGACCTGAACATTGTGTCACTGAATGGGAACACAGCATTCCATGCTATGGGCATGATCAAGGCAACTTGTCCGGCTCCGGCGACAAGACAAAATGAGCTTCTCGCAATTATCCCAAGAAGAAAGATAACCTTTGAGGAGAAAGCAGCAACTCTCAAAGCAGCAGAGGTGAAAATTCTGTCCTTTGTGCCAAAAAAGAAAGTAGGATTGGTAGACTTTCAATTTGTTCCGGTAGCAGATCTCCGCCAAGACCCTCCAGCTTTGCTACCAGGGGACATCGCTTGGGCGGCAGGATGGGCTATCAAGAATCACAACCCCGCGTTTGAACATCACAACTGGAATGGTTTCATGAAGTCAATACACCTACCTGAATGCAAGGAGAAGTCCCTCATTGAGTTTCTTCCAATCATCGAGGGTGACCCGAACAACTACAGCACAATCTACACTACTCTAATGGAGTGCCTACGCAGCAGTCAGTCTCCTGCTGTCATCACGTTCGACCTGCCAATATGGTTGAAAGCAACTCAGATAGTCCTCCAGTCTGAGTTGCCCATCATCACAAGATTAGGCAGGTTTCACCTCCTGAAAAGCTTCCTGGGGTCCATCGGGGCAATCATGGGCATGGGCATGGAAGTGTGGTATCCTTCTCCACGGGGTTCAGTAGCACTCCCGAGGACCCAGTCAATGCTGATCAGGCAGAGGAGGTTGGCAGAGCCATGCAGGCCAAGATGGATGGAAAAACTTTTTGGGATACAATGGAAACTAAGCACAAGGTCAAATCATTAGAGAGCTTCAGAAGTGGACCCAAAGTCAATGGGAAGAAGCTGGTTATTGACTCACTCAAGCTCTTCAACGGCCTCATCATCATCAGTGAGCGTGAAGTCAAGACCAAACAAGCCCTGCGATTTGAGTTGACGCCAACACCGATGTCTCTATTTGATAAAGACCAGAAGTTGCGAAAGCCAGACAGACAAGGCTGCCCTAGCAAGGATCCTGAAAGCATTTGTGGAACCCGTTGAACAACACTCCTGCACGAGCCTGGTGATTGATGGTGGGTGGCTCCTGCACAACGTCAGATGGGAGGCTAAGCTCACCTGGAAGGACATCGCTGAGAGCTACCTCCAGTTTGTGAAGTCCATGGGGAGCCATTGCCTCAGGATCACTGTGGTCTTTGATGGATACGGCAGCTCCAACAAGGACCTTGATCACCTGAGACGAACAAAGAACGCATGCTGCGACATTCTGATTCGCCCAGACATCAAAAGCCTCGTTCCAAGAGAAAAGTTCCTCGACAACAAGAGCAACAAGACCCAGCTCATTCGGCTACTTGCTGAGACATTCGGTAGAAATGGTATCAGTGTACAGGAATGCCCCGATGATGCAGACACCTCTATCGTCCGGGCAGCTCTAGATGAGGCAAGAGAGTCCCCTGTTGAGGTGAGGGCTGAGGACACCGACATCATGGTTTTGCTAATTCATCATGCTGCAGACCACCCGATCTTCCTCACAACAGCCAAAGACACATCTTACAATGTCGGAAAGATCCGGGAGGCCCTCCCAGAGAGATACCGGAAGTATCTGATCTTCTTGCACAGCTTCTCCGGCTGCGATACAGTGTCCACGATTTCTGGGTTTAGCAAATCAACTTTGCTAACCAAGCTCTGCAAGACTGACAAAGCAGAGAGGGCCATGGACATGTTTCTGGACATCTGAGCCAAGAAAGATGACATCATCAAAGCTGGCTGTGAACTATTCAAGCTCATGTTCCACGGGAACCCATCCAACTTCCGTTTCCGGTCTTGCTGGCGAGGGTTCGTTTTTTCGCAGCTCACATGCTCTCCATCGAAATCGAAGTTAAGTAATTGTTCCCATTTGTATTTTCGTTATAACTGTATTTATTTTATGGTGTATGTATGTATATTGCCCCGACAAAGATTTTCGGTGCAAATCTTTCATACCTGTATTGAAAATCGTGTTAATTCGTGTCGTCTTGAGGCCTTGTACAGTGTACACTGTACAACCTTGAGGCTTTGTTTTTCTCTCAGCGGTCTGTCGTTTGTGATCCAATAACTTTCGTTCTCTGTTTTCCCAGTCTTTCCACCCCAAAGCATACTTCCTTATGTAAATCGCAACTCAAAAAAACAAAAAAAAAAAGACATTACCTTCTCTGTGCTCATTCGTTTATTCATTCTTATTCGTTCGTTCGTTCTTCGACCACGTGTTTCTCCCCCATTTCCCCAGATAGATTGTCAAATTTCAACTCGCTTTTTTATCGTCCATACGATATTGTTTGATTATAGTTAGTTTTGGTTTGAATTTCCTGTAACTCGTAATTAATTAATCGTGTTTTGCTCCTCGTGTGTGGCCTTGTAGTTGTACCCCCATCGGTGTTTTGTTAACTTAAGCGTGTTTTGCTTGGCTCTTGGTTTTTTCCCTTCTACCCCGAACATAATACTCTGTCTAACGTTCTAAATCCCCCCCCCCCCAAAAAAAACAAAAAAACAAAAACATTTATTTTATTTTCTCCACGTGTACTGTTGTCTCATCCTGTATTTTCTGTCCAGGTGTGCTATTTCACCCCGCCCCCATTATCTCCTTGCCATCCACCGTTTGCCCTGTTCACGTGACTCATGGTGGTCCCTCTCGGCTCTCCCCCCATTGGTATTTTTGTGCATATAAGATTGTTCACAGTTCTGTTTAAATATTATTTAAATATGTTTAACCTTTCCCCTTCTGTGTTTTATTCAGTGGTATATTACAACACGCTGTTTTTCTTCCTATTTAAAAGGCTTTTCTCAATTTCCTCTCCAACTCATTCCACTTCAAAAACAAGAAATTCAATATCTTATACGTCTCCCTCACTACATGGTCTAAATTCACATTCATTCCATCCCTCCTCCATCGTTCTGAATCGTATTGCTAATTTGAAAATCACAACAAACCCAATTTGTTATCAATGTTCGTCTTTCATTAATCATCCACTTTCGAAACTCCCCTCTTGCCCCTCCCATCCAAATCCCCCCCCTTGCACCTACACTCCGAAACTCCCCCCTTGCCCCTCCACTCTTAAACTCCCCTCTTGCCCCTCCACTCCTGTCCTCCCCCCTTGCCCTTCCCCTCCTAAACTCCCCCCTTGCCCCTCCCCTCCTAATCCCCCCTTGCCCCTCCACTCCTGATCTCCCCCTTGCCCTTCCCCTCCTAAACTCCCCCCTTGCCCCTCCCCTCCAAATCCCCCCATTGCCCCTACACTCCTAAACTCCCCCCTTGCCCCTCCACTTCTAAACTTCCCCCTTGCCCCTTCCCTCCAAAACTCCCCCCTTGCCCCTCCCCTCCTAAACTCCCCCCTCACTCCTCCCCTTCAAAACTCCCCCCCAATCCCTCCCATTCAAGTCTCCCCCCATACCATTCCTCTCCAATTCTCCCTCCTCCCCCCTCCTCCTCCAAGCTGCCTCCTCCCTCCTCCAAGCTGCCTCCTGCTGCTCCTCCAAGCTGCCACTTCGTCTCCCTTCTATCTCATACCTCCACCCCCCCAAACCTTCTACTTTCCTCTGCCCCCCCTCAAACAACCCCTCACTGTGCCTCATCCCTTCACCATCAAACCTTTCATCCTCCTCATCCTTCCCTTTCTTGGAACTCTTCTGCAACATCTGACACACTATCAACTGCTCTCCCTACCTCCCCCTCTCATCCTTCATCTTACCCTACTCCTCCCCTCCCCTGTCCTGTACCCGATGCTCCCCCTCTCTCTTCATTAACGGTATGGACCTCAAACATCCGGGGCCTTCGCTCAAACCTGACTGATCTCTCCATACAGGTTGCTTCTGACAATCCAGACTTGATCTGCTTAACAGAGACTTTCCTCCTTCAAGATGTCTCTGATTCCTTAATATCTCTTCCTGGTTACTCCCTCCTCCGGTATGATAGACCTGAGCCTCGGCCTGGTGGTGGGGTGGCTATCTTTGTCAAAAACTCTCTTCCTCACTCTCCTTGCACTGCCCTCTTTCCTCCTCACCTGCAGGAGTACCTCTGGTTACGGCTTCCTCTCCACTCACACCTTTTGTTCATATGTGTTCTGTACCGTCCCCCAAACAGTGATGACTCCATCTACATTTCACTGTCTGACAACATGGACCAACTTCTATCCACTCATCCCAACTCTCTCTTCCTCATATGTGGTGACTTCAACTGTCATCATGCCACCTGGTTGGGTGTGGGTTCCTCTCTCACCAGTCATGACACCTCAGCAAAGGACTTCTGTGACTCACTGGGATTGACACAATCTGTCAATTTCCCGACCCGGATCTCAGCCAATGGAGTATCTTCTCTTCTAGACTTGGCTTATGACAAACTTCCCTGCTAATGTCTGCTGCTCTTCTTCTGCTCCAATCGGTTCTTCTGATCATGTGCTTGTCAAAGTGGACATCTCTCTGGCCATTCTCAGAGAGCCTCCTCAGCGTCAACGAGTCTGGCATTTCACTCAGGCCGACTGGTACGGTCTTCAAGCAGCCATCAATCGTCTGGATTGGTCTCCCATCTCCACTGCCTCTGACATCAATTCTTCCTGGGAATTCTTCCAAAGCAAACTGATCTCTCTCAAGCACAGATTTATCCCATCTCGCCTTCAGTTGTCTTACCCTTCCTCCCGTCCATGGTACACTGAATCTTGTGGTGAGGCAGTTGCCCTGAAACAACTTGCCTTTGCCTCTTGGAAGGCTAATCCACCTGAAGGCAATCTCAGTTCCTTCCACCAAGCTCAGAACAAGTGTGTGTCTACCCTCAGGAGTGCCAGGAAGCACTATCTCTCCTCACTCAAGAATGAACTCTCAAACCTGTCTCCTTCCTCCAAATCCTGGTGGCGTCTGGTCAAATCCGTTTCTGGTGTTTGTTCCCTCTTCATCCCCTCCCTTAGCTCAAATGGTCACACAGTTGACATCGCACGTGACAAAGTCGAATGCCTCAACTCTGTGTTCGCCTCAAAATCCTTAGTCCCAAACCCATCTCTCTCTGTTCCCACCTTTCCCAGTCGAACCCAACTGCTCCTGGACTCTGTGTCCTTCTCTCCTGACAAGGTGGAGGAGTTTTTGTCAAACCTCGACTCTGATTCTGCAACTGGACCAGACGGCATCAGCCCACGGTTCCTAAAATCCTGCTCTGCCGCTCTGCCTCACTCTCTCTCTGTTCTTTTCACCCTATCTTTTGCTCAAGGTCATCTGCCAGCATCCTGGAAATCAGCTAACATTACCGCTTTACACAAAAAAGGTGCAAAAACAGATCCTTGCAGCAACAGACCAATCAGCCTGCTCCCAATTATCAGCAAAGTCATGGAATCCATCATTGCTTCGGATATGAAATCTTTCCTCTTCTCCAATGGCTTGATCTCTGATCATCAATTTGGTTTCAGACCAGGTCACTCTACTCTGGACATGCTGCTTCTGCTGTCTCAACCATGGATGGAGTTCCTCAATGCCAAACAGGAAATCAGAGCTGTCTCCCTTGACATATCACGGGCCTTCGATACGGTCTGGCACCCAGCTCTGCTCACCAAACTCTCCTCCTATGGTATCCATGGAAATCTCCATGCATGGCTTGCAGACTTCCTCTCTGGTCGTAGTCAACGTGTGGCCCTGAATGGATTTCTCTCATCTCCCCTTCCTGTTCAGGCTGGAGTTCCCCAAGGAAGTGTGCTGGGCCCTGTGCTTTTTCTGGTCTTTATCAATGATCTCTCCGACTCTCTGGAAAATCCTCTCTATCTCTTTGCTGATGACTCCACTCTCTGCCACTCCATGCCTCTTCCCTCAGATCGGCAGTCTGCAGCCTCCTCACTCTCTGAAGACCTGGACAAAATCACAGACTGGTCAAACAAGTGGAACATGTCTTTCAATCCTGACAAATCTCACTCTCTTACTATGTCTCTCCGAAAAGATCGACTGGACAACCCTCCCATCTACTTTCTCAACAATCCTCTCCAAGAAGTTCTGTCGCGCAAGCTTTTGGGTCTCACTATCTGCCATGATCTTTCTTGGGAAAACCACATTTCCAAGCTGGCCTCCAAAGCCAGTCGCCGACTGGGCATCCTCCGTCGTGCGAAGTCCTTCCTTGGCACACCTGAGCTCCTCACCACATACAAGGCTTTCATCCACAGCCCAATGGAATACTGTTCTCCCCTATGGGCTGGTGCTCCTGCCTCACACCTGGCTCGGCTTCACGCTGTTGAATCCAAAGCTTTCAAAATCATTGGAATCTCCCGCGATGAAGCTATCTCTGAGGGCCTTTCACTCATTCACCACAGGCAGGTAGGTGGTCTTTCTGTCTTCTACTGACTCCTCTCCGGCCTTGCTCCCCCAGCTCTCTCTGTGCTCTGTCCCCCAAATATTCCTACAGGTCGCACAAGATCTGCCAGCAACCTTCTGATGGTTAAACTGCCGAAATCTCGGCTCTCTGCTCACCTTCACTCTTTCATTCCTCTTTTCTCCCGCCTCTGGAACAAACTCCCACACTCCCTTCAATCCCTCTCCTCCCTCCAGGTCTTTAAAACAGCTGTTCACCACCATCTCTTATCTTCCCCCATCCAAAACCTTGATCTTTTCTACCCCCACTAATTCACCCCAGATCCACCTTGTTTGAAATTCCAACTTCTTTCCTGGAAATCCTGGCAGTGTCCATATGTTTATACCTCTCCCACCCCCCCCCCCCCTTCACATGCCTCCCCGCCCAAAGCCCTCTCCCTCCCACAGATCTCTCGATGTCTCCATGTCTCTCGGTCCCTGCTCTCAAATGTTGTGTTTGTGTCCTTCCCCCTCTCTCCCCATCTTGTCTACCGCTCCCGATGTTATTTGTTTTATGTGTCTGTTTGTCTTTCTGTGTGATTAATGTTCGCTCTTTCACGAGCCTCGATCTTGTATACAAAAAAAAAAAAAAAAAAAAAAAAAGACCTGGGGGATTTGAGATTTGACATCTTCAGCAAGCGGGCCGCTGCTGGGAGCATCGAACCTGAGAAACTGCCCCCGACAACAGAAGCTGCAGCACAGCACTCTCACCGGGCTTATCTCCAGACTAGAGATTGGCTGCTGCTGCAAACTCCATCATTGGATGTCCTGGACTACGGATGGAAACTCGGTGACCAAGGTTATGCGCCGGTCCCTACAACAGACCCTATCGCACCGGATTATCTTCTGAAGTTTGTCTGATGCAACTGTGAGGGGGAATGTAGCACACTCAGGTTCTGCTGTAAAAAGCATGGAGTCAAGTGTATTTCTGCTTGCGGCAACTGCCATGGTAACTCTTGCCAGAACATCAACCAGCCAGATGACGAGAGGAGTGTGGGATATGCTGGGGATTAGGATGAGTAGGGTGAACTAGAGAACTGACTAACCGAGGTTTCAATTGAGATACATTTCTATTTCTATATAAAGCTATGACTTTATCCGCAATTTTCACATTTTGGCAGCCATTTTGAACATCATTTTGGCCACCATCTTGGATATAAAGCAAGAGAATAATACAAATAGGCTTAGCAAGAGTTCACAATTGTCCTAGAACAATATTTTTGTGGTTTCTTCCCCATATTAAGTATTAAATTTCTGGCCAAACTATGGCTTTATCCACAATTTTCCATTTTGGACGCCATTTTGAATTTTGACTTTTCCCCAAGGATTTGGGAAGGAATAAATTGAGAGGTGTTTGTAGACACCTACATGAACACATTGGTGAAGAAAGCTATTGGTAAGCAATAATTCTTTCACAGATTTTTCAAAAAAATTATAAAATGCCCTAACTATATACTCGTATAACAAATGGATGTTTCATCGTTTTATTTTCATCATTGAATGAGATCTTTGAGCCTTTTTTAGGCATATTGATTACCGTTGATTTATGTTCACTACAATAATTTGAGTGTTTATCTAATCTTTCTTGTGTATGGAAGAAGTTAAGGCAACGCAAACAAACAAATAATTTATTTGTCCTTTTACATACTTGTGGCTTTATTAACTTCGTAATATCTTTGATGTATGCATAATGTGAATTTCCCTCTGAATTAAAATAAAGAAGATTAATATGAGTTTGGGAACAGTCAAGCTTACTGTCAGAAAGCTTTAAAACCTCAACGTTGTTTGTTTCTGTTAGACCAAAAACATTAACTGATAAATTATTCATCTTTTCAAATTTAGGAATATCATTCAAAGCCATAGGAAACTTTAGACCTTTTATATTTAATGTATTCTCATATTTTTCATAATGAGATACTCTTTCATCATGAAAATATGGAGGACGTAAATGTCTCAGAATAGACCAGAGAAAACAGTTATTATCTTTATTTTTGATATTGATAACTGCTTTTATATTTTTTGATAACACGAGGTAAATCAATGTAAGAAGAAGCGTTTAGAGGATCTGATTTAAGAACATGAATATCAATAAATAGTATCTGATCTATATTCCATCCACTTCCAGTAATAGTATGCTCAAGTTTTAGTTATTGATTGATCAGTTCACCATAGACTCCTGTTGTTTTAAAATCCTGATATGTAGATATAAAGTGGTTCTTAGTTATCATGTAAGCTTTTGTTTTGCAATATTCACCAGTGAAATCATCTAGTCTTGAAATTTTCATTTTAATACCCATATAGAACTTCATTGATTTCAACTCAATAAGAGTCTTTTCAATAAAATCTCGGACAGAGGGTTTGATGATTTCCACAGCCTCAACAATTGAGATGGGGCCAGGAGGGTGAAAGTCAAATATGCGTATTCTAATACAATTTTTGAAAGCACCATCAGTATTTTTAATAGTAAACAATTTTGATAAGTGTTTGTTTGTTTTAAGATGAGCTTTGAAACCCTTCTTAAGGATATCTCTTTTACAGAGACTACAATGTTTTGTTTTAGGTTGAAGACTGAAGAGGGGACAGTTTGTTTAAAATGTTGTATGTATGTTTTGCGGTGAGAATATGGCACTTGTAATATTTTAATTCCTTCTCGCAAGTATCGCAATAAACCATATTTATATACTGTTTTTATATGTATAACTATGCTTAAACTAAAACACTTTTTGAGCTTATCAGTTCCGTTTTATATGTATAACTATGCTTAAACTAAAACACTTTTGATGAGTGTTTATTAGTTTTCAGATGTGCTTTAAACCCCTTCTTAAGAATTGATATATTACAAATATCGCAATGTTGTTTTTTAGGTGGAGCGGGAGGTAGTGTCTCGCATATATGTTTTGGTGTGAGAATATGTTGTTTATAATATTTTAATTATAGTTCCTTCTCACAAGTATCACAATAAACCATATTTATAGGGTAGAAAAATGTGGTGTTTTTATATATATCACTTTACTTAAACTAAAACACTTTAGTCATCAATAAAGCTACTCCTATAATATCATCATTCTGAACAATCATTTTCATCAAAGTCCTGAGAGTATTCCTCCCACTCTTTCATACACCCAACAAACACATTATTATTGGTGGGACTCACTCCATATATCCCATCCCCATCTAGAATATTTACAAAGAAAACCTCGAAATCACTATTCTTCTTTTGGGCTTCTATAAAATGATATACTTCGCTAAGAGACCTCGTTTGAGATCCACCTCTTCCACATATCATTTTCAAATTATAGAAAACTGTTGTACCATCAATTATTTGAACACCATCAAAATCCTCCGTCCACTCAAAATCCCTTCCATAGCCAAAGAAGCCTGTTTTTATATTTAACCTCTTATTTGTTTTAAGAACCTTTTGTTTCATTATCATCTCCAACTGTTTAATCTGATGCTTTTCACACTCATTATGTTTTCCATTAATATACCAATCCTGACTCATTCTCCACTCTTTGGTTTGGTTAATACACATTGTAGTTTTTAGATAATAGGGTGCGTTAATGTGTTTCTTTGTCTTTTTATGTTTAACAAGGCTCTCTTATTAATATACTTTTGACAAGAAGAACAATAAATTTTATCTTTAACTATTGTATCACCCGTCTTTAAATTATCTGGATGTACTTTAGTTTGATTATGTCTTTTCATTCCAGTTGACTGGATGAATTTATTACAGTGTATACATTCAGTTAAGCACGATTTTGGAAGCTCTTCGGAAGAGTTAATTTAATGTTTATATGAGGCAAAGTGATCTCTTCGATTAAAATAATAAATATTACAATTCAGACACAACAGTTTTTTCCTCATTTTAAACAGTCTGTTTATATATATATATCTTTGCTTAAACTAAAACACTTTTTCATATAAATCGTAATTCAATCGTCAGATTCATCTCCTGAGGTATCCTCTGAACAATCAGAGTCGTCAATAAAGCTACCCTCATATGAATCATTTGAGCATAAACTATTAGTATCATAACTATCGTTCGAGTTCAATGAAATACTATCGTCACCATCATCTAAGTACAATCTATTAGTATCACCAAAAGTAGTTGTCATCAAATGATTCATATTTAATTAGCAGCAAAAATATTCCCATCAATATCTATAAACTTTCTTTCAATAACGGATTCAATCTCTACATTTTTAATATCAAAAGTTATCTTTAAATAATCTCTAACTATCATAGAACGAAATGACATTTCACCAGAGATGTTTACATCATTCATTTTACTTAGATCCACATCCTTTGGATTATTAAAGTAAATACAAATTTCTCCACGAGTATTGTTGATCGTCTTATCATTCTTTTTCAAAGTATCACAGTCAATCACTTTTTCAAGCTTTGAATAAATTGCTAGGAGTAGAGGAGAAACTTTTGTTAGATTTAATTTAATGGAGTTATTAATTAACATAGCTTGTCCTTTAAATGAAATACAGGAACTCATGTTATTCTCCATTATGGGTTTAATCCAAAAATTTCAATATTTATCTTTGTTAAATTTAACATCTTTGACATATTTTTCTATATCTTTCACTGAAGTAGAGATTGGTTGAAATTTGTCTTTTGTGTTTTGAAACATTGTATTTATATAGTAAAAAAAACTTGTGTTTAGTTTAAACATGGCGATATATATTGTTACGGGCCCCAACGTCGGCCTCCTCCCCTTACCAAGGGGAGATTAACCCCCTCGTCGAAGACTGACCGACGTGGTCCCGGGGGTATGACGCCACGCCCGGTCGGCGCTGGGTAGGGTAGTAGGCCCAACCGTCCTATGACCTAAATACCCGCGCCTCCCGACACGCGAGGAAATACTCCCTGCTCACGGCCACAGCGTAATAGATTGTTTGCGCCGAGCGAAGCGAACTGCACCGTGAGCCGTTTACCAAGACTGACCTGATTTATATTCGTGGGCCGAATCGCGCCACGGACCCTCAATATGGAAACCTCTAAAGTGACCGAATGTGAAGAAGAAGAAGAAGAAGAAGAAGAAGTAGGAAGAACAAATGTGATTTATTGCGAACTATTTACAGGACCAAAATAACCAAGGAGAATGGAAAGATAAGAAAATAACGACAGAAAGAAGCAAGGCGACACAGTGCAACTACTAGCTTACCTATACGAGCTTAATTAATACCCCAAGACAACATGAAAGACAGACGAATGATCACACTTACACGGGGGATGAAGGCAGGAAAGGATGGCAGGAGGTGGATGGCTTAGAGGGAGAGGAAGTTTCAGCGGGGACCGGGGCATGGTCGGGCTGGAAGCAAACAGCCGCCATCAAAACCCGAGCTGCGATCACGCAAACCGCCGCGGCTCCAAAGCTGCGCAGCCAAAGCTCCTCCTGCGCACCGCTGCGTCACGCGCTCTCCAAATCACTTCGGTCCTCTCTCCGATCTCCCTCAATCTCTCTCTGCCTCTCTCTGTCTCTCCCCGGGGGGCCGTGCCACCGCGGGTTATATATGCCCCACCCTTGAACCTTCGCGAAGCTCCTCGATGTTTCTCTCCACACCCTCTCCAAGCCAAACCCCTCATTCTTGGTTGGTTGAGTGGGGCTGACTCACTCCTCCCTCCGATGACGAGGGCGGAGACACGCCTTTCTTCTCCAAGTTTAACCACATGCGTAATGGAGGTGATTGCAGCAAAGTGGCTAATGGAGTCAATTGCAGCAAAGTGGCTAATGGAGTCAATTGCAGAAAACCGTCCAAACCTGGCACTTTGAAGATGGGACCTATCTTATTTAATTCGGTGCAATGGAGTGTCAACTAATGGGAAACAGAGCCTTATACTGACATATATTAAGGACATAACTACCGAGGGAACTTATGATTGGCTACGTGTTGCGATGGCCTAACTAAGGACGACCTCTGACCTTTCTTTACACTACAGAGGGTGATATTTACACAACAAAACAACCACAATTCTCAAATCCGTTACACTGCACCCTCCTTCCTTACGGGACGTCCCGGCCTGAACATTTTACCTTTAAAGTGACATGCAGGTGTAGTAACCCTCTACAATTAACCTGACCCTGAGTGCGACAATTTTAAAACACAAATAAGTATGTCCCCCTGCTGCATTGCACCCTATCTAACAGATTTACACCCACAGCTAAACGAATTGCGGAATGGTTTTCAAACTATACATTTACGGTGGGGAGCATTATTTACAATGACGTTATTCCTTATTTACAAACGCAACCCAGGACCTGTGATTTTTCTTTTTAGGGAAACAAAAAGAAGAAATTCCTGTTGGGAGGGAGGAGACAGCACACATTGCATCAATGCACCAGTACCAATTACCAAAGCACAAATCACCCAAAAGCACCAAAAGCACCAAAAGCACCAAAAGCACCAACCAGTGCACAGTCATCACAGTTTGTAATAAACACAACGCTGGTGGTCTTCCTCTTCTCTGCTGGGCCGATGTTCTTCCTGATGGTTTCTGTCTTCATGCGGCCTATTTGGACTAATAAAAATCACAAAACCGTGTCCATTTTTATTTAGGGCCACAGGGGCCAACTAAGGGTGGTCCACCTGTTTGGCATAGGTGCAACCTTACCAAGGCCCGCCAGCAAGATCCTGGGCCACTGTGGCCGGTTCCAGCCATGGTGCCAGGCCCCAAAACGTGGGGTCCATAAAGTGGTACTTGGCCGCAGAACGGTGGTCCATAAGTGGTGCATCAATGCAATGCATGCTGGTTGCAGGACTTCTGGCACACAATGCGACCTCCCCGCATGCTCCTCCCAGTGCCCAGAGAGCACAGTCCTCGGGTGGGAGACAGGGGAACAAAGGACAGGTGAGCGAGGGGTAAGGTCACAAGGGTACACTTCAAAACAAGGCAATGCAGAATGAGGTGCGTACAGAGAGCGAAGTGAGAAAGCTCGTCCCTACCGTATGCCCCCCCACATGTGACCTACACTACCCTTGCCCTTACCCCATATTTACAGAATCCTCCACATTTACAAATTTGTCGCTACCGTCTCGTCTCCCCCATATTTCCCCTATACCAAATTCGTCTTCACAATCCCTCTAACCAAATTTGCCATCAATCCAAATTTCTCATCAATTCCTCATAAGGAGGGAGAGATGGAGCATCAAGCACAATGTCACACCCACGTCATGATGCGTCTCACAATCCAAACATTTGCAGAACAAAAATAATCACAACATGGCATGGTGTGGAGTAGCGTCACCTCAGGTGAGTGGATACAGATGGTGCGAGGAGATCTCAATCCTAACTATCCTTCTAAATGACATTAACACACTTTACACTACCCGGGGTCTTTCCCTGCCAATCCATTGGCAATCTTACACTATGGGTTCTAAAAACCAATTCCCATTGACCAAACTGTGGTGCTTCATCAATTTGGGGTCTCACTCCCCCAAGTTTTCACTACTGTGCCTTCGCACAATTTCGGAGCTGGGTCATGTGGCTCTACCAACAGGTCTACCTACCTGCGCACCTCCGCCACCGAAGTCGCCACCCGAGCTTACCATGCTCCTTACCACTACCCTAAATCAGGGAAGGCCCCTCCTGGCTCTCTCACCCCTCTGATGCCCTCTCTGGCATTGGGCTACCTGGGTCCTTCTCCTGGATCCTCGGGCCCCGCTGAACACTACTCTGACTGGCTCCCAGAGCCTACCTGCGGCCTCACCTGGCCGACAAACTACCAGTGGTGGCGTGCCCAAATAACCATACATACCAATTAAGCCTACACACCCAGCCATTTCCACAGACTCGTGCACCCATCTAAGCACTTCCTTGCCACTACCTGCACCACAGATGCCAATATCCAACCACAATTTACCTACTCCCTCTACCTAACTCTTAAACTACCCTCCCCGGGTATTCGTGATAGGGGTCCACTTTTGCCCCATTCACACCTCCGCACCATCCACTCCACTCCATAGTTTCCACCATACTCCTTCCACACCATCCATTCCATACCCCATATATTCCATACTCCATGTATTCCACACAACCATTCGCCATACACCTGTCTTTTCACCCCTGTGCAATGACACCTGGTGCCACCTGCACCCTTCTTCCTCCAGGACCATTTGCTCAACACAACACACATCACCATCACTCACCCATACACTGCTCAATACACTTTTACACTCACACAGCATCATCTGACCTACCTGGTGCCCTGCTAAAAACTCGTGCTTCCCCATCGCCCCTTACATCACGTGCTCCCTCGTCATTATCACACACACTAATCTACCTGCATCCCCACTACCTGTCCAATGTTTCGACTTAAATCTATCGTTACCTATGGTCATCTTCTCTAGATCCCTATCATTTTATCCTAACCCTCCCTCGGCGGGCTTACACTGCCAAAAACCCCATCGCTATTGCTCATGTGCCCCCTTGGTGAGGGATGGTGGATTTGCCATCCCTCCACATGGGGCATCTTCCACTACAAATTTTGCTCATCCAAATTCCATAAATCAAAAATTTTGCTTCCCAAATTTGCTACTGCTACCACCCTCACACGTCTACTCACTAGATCCTCTCGGTGCGCGAGTTTGTTTCCAAAGCTCGGCTTCGTAAAGCCGCGCAATGAATGCGGTGGTTTGTTGCCGGCGGTTGGGTCCGTCCGGCATGCGGAGCAGGGAAGGGGGCTTACTCGGCCGGAGATTCCACGCACCATCGGGGCACGGAACCGTCCAGTCTCTAGCCCGATGGCCTGATCTCGCCCTGCCGGAACGCCTCAACCACAAAGGGTCACCGTGCCTACCCTTCCAACCAGGCTGCCCGCTCCGCCTAGCGGAGCATGGACGCGACCGTTCAGAGCGAGGCCCGGCGCAGATCGCGTACGGCGGTTCTATCGAAACCGCCGTGGTTAGGATCCCCACTGGTTCCCGCGGCACGCGAAGCCCGGCACGAACCGAGGGCTTGCTTCGGCTAAACATCGATCTAACCGCTATCCCGTTTAGCGTCGATGCTTCACTTGCATGCTCACACCTCGCGTTCCGTTCCTTGCTCACACATCCAGCTGTCTCCATTCTCTCCGTCATTGCACCTTCTCTTACACACCCCCCAGGTGCACTCATTGACTTGTCACACACCTGACCACCGCACACCTTGGCACACACTCGTCATTTGCACACCTTATCAACACACTTCTTCACGCACCCTCCTCGGTCACATCCTCTGTGACAACCACGGGTGTGCTCTCCTTCGCACACCCAATCACGTGCTGCACGACCAACTCCAGTGTGCATTCCCACATGTGCTCGACCATTCCAGGTGTGCATCCTTCCATTCCAGGTGTACATTCTCTCTCACCTGCCATAACCAACTCGTGCTCCGTGTCACTCTCGCGACTCTCACCACCCCACTCGGTCGCGCATTCACCCTTACTCTCGACAGCGCACTCTTTAGCCATGCATCCGTCCATTACACACCTTTCTCACACATCGTCCTGTGCACACTCTCCCGTCACGTCCTCCGTAACACTCACCACAGGTGTGCACTCTCTCGTCACATCCCCTGTAACACTCCCCATCACGCGCGTCCATGTGCCCCCCCCCCCCCCCCACACTTGCGCTACGACCAACTCGCTCTCGACAGCACACTTACTCCTCGGCGCGCACTTTTTCCTCACACACCCCACAGTCGGACATCCTCGCACACCTCCTCCTTCACACTCTGTACCTGTCGCACACCTTACCAGCGGCCTCTCACGAACACCCGGGTCCACACCAACCCCCAAGCCGACTGAATCTCCCCTCACACCATATACATTTCCGAGAATATCGCCACTCACCTCCGCACCTCGTCTTCGCTCCTCCTCCGCCAACTGCAAACTCTTTATTTGGTTAGTCAGCACAGCTTCATGATTTGAGTACAGACCTTGCACCAATTCCATCACTTCCTCCTTTATCTCTTTCTTAGTTTCCCTCCATCTCTTCTTAATTTCACTGACCCCTTCTTCCACATCCTCTAACTTTTGCTTCACCTCTTTTATCTCCCGGTGCGTCTCCTCAATTTCGTCCTCTAAGGCTACCTTGGTCATCTCTATGTGCGTTCTTACTTCCCGGTCTTTTGTCTCCATTGCCTCTGTCACCTCGTCCAACCGCTTTGTCAACCCCTCACGTACCTTCTGACATTCCCTCTTTGTCACTATAAGTTCCTCCTTTATCTCCTTCTGAGTCGCCTTTAACCCCCCGATTACTGCGGTGTTCTTTTCCACTTGTTCCTTCAACTCCCTTTGTCCCTCTGTCAGCTGTTCTACTCCCTGCGTCAACCCCTCTATGCTCCCTTGTAACTTTGCTGTCCCCTTTCTCACCTCTTTCTGCATACGCTCCTCACCTCGCTTTACCTCCTTGCGTACCCCCGAGACATCGTCGCCCACACCTCGTCTTATCTCCTCCCCCATTTCTCCCATCTCTTTGACAGATGCTACCCTCATCTGTTCCAATTCATCTCTTTGAGCATCCAATTTAGTTTCTATCCCGATTTTCACCTCCTCTATTTGCTCTCCCATTTGTTTAATTTCCCGGGCGGATTGCTCCCCTATTTCCCTCAATTTGCCTTCCATCTTGTCTTCTAGCCCCGTTAACCCATTCTTCACCCCTTTTATCCCATTGTCTAACCCCTCAAATTTATTGTCTAACCCCTCAAATTTATAGTCTAAACCCTCAAATTTATTTCCCATATTACTTAACTCTTCTCTCATTTGGCCCCTCAATTGCTCACCCTGAGCCCTCGTTTCTTCCTTTTGGGTGTCTATTTTACTGTCTATTGCTCACCCATCTTTAGCATGAGGGCCTCCATTTGCACCATGAAGAGGTTCAAATTCACCGGTGCTGCGGCCGCGGCTGCCCCAACTACGTGCGAGCCGCCATTTTGCACCTCTCCACCCACATGCGTGAGGGTGCCATTTTGTGTGCCTGATCCCCCCGCAACCACATTACCATTGCTCTCCTCTTCACTCTCCCCCATATACATTTCCCCGTGGTCCTGGGTCGACTCTACCCCCCCTTCTACCTCCCGAACCGGCATTCCGTCGCCTTGATTATCCATGGCGCGATTTCAAATTTAGGATGTTAAAATTAAATTTTGGCCGCTCGAATTTTTGAGAACGCTAAGCGCGCTTCAGGTCCGACTCCCACACCTGACACCAATTTGTTACGGACCCCAACGTCAGCCTCCTCCCCTTACCAAGGGGAGTTTAACCCCCTCGTCGATGACTGACCGACGTGGTCCCGGGGGTATGACGCCACGCCCGGTCGGCGCTGGGTAGGGTAGTAGGCCCAACTGTCCTATGACCTAAATACCAGCACCTCCCAACACGCGAGGAAATACTCCCTGCTCACGGCCGCAGCGTAATAGATTGTTTGCGCCGAGCGAAGCGAACTGCACCGTGAGCCGTTTACCAAGACTGACCCGATTTATATTCGTGGGCCGAATCGCGCCACGGACCCTCAATATGGAAACCTCTAAAGCAACCGAATGTGAAGAAGAAGAAGAAGTAGGAAGAACAAATGTGATTTATTGCGAACTATTTACAGGACCAAAATAACCAAGGAGAATGGAAAGATAAGAAAATAACGACAGAAAGAAGCAAGTCGACACAGTGCAACTACTAGCTTACCTATACGAGCTTAATTAATACCCCAAGACAACATGAAAGACAGACGAACGATCACACTTACACGGGGGATGAAGGCAGGAACGGATGGCAGGAGGTGGATGGCTTGGAGGGAGAGGAAGGTTCAGCAGGGACCGGGGCACGGTTGGGCTGGAAGCGAACAGCCGTCATCAAAACCCGAGCTGCAATCATGCAAACCGCCGCGGCTCCAAAGCTGCATGGCCAAAGCTCCTCCTGTGCACCGCTGCATCGCGCGCTCTCCAAATCACTTCGGTCCTCTCTCCGATCTCCCTCGATCTCTCTCTGCCTCTCTCTGTCTCTCCCCGGGGGGCCGTGCCACCGCGGGTTATATATGCCCCACCCTTGAACCTTCGCGAAGCTCCTCGATGTTTCCCTCCATGCCCTCTCCAAGCCAAACCCCTTGTTCTTGGTTGGTTGAGCGGGGCTGACTCACTCCTCCCTCCGATGATGAGGGCGGAGACACGCCTTTCTTCTCTGAGTTTAACCACGTGTGTAATGGAGGCGATTGCAGCAAAGTGGCTAATGGAGTCAATTGCAGCAAAGTGGCAAATGGAGTCAATTGCAGAAATCCGTCCAAACCTGGCACTTTGAAGATGGGACCTATCTTATTTAATTCGGTGCAATGGAGTGTCAACTAATGGGAAACAGAGCCTTATACTGACATATATTAAGGACATAACTACCGAGGGAACTTATGATTGGCTACGTGTTGTGATGGCCTAACTAAGGATGACCTTTGACCTTTCTTTACACTATGGAGGGTGATATTTACGCAACAAAACAACCACAATTCTCAAATCCGTTGCAATATAAATATGATAAGTTCTGAAGGGTATTTACAATTTCCAGACTCTCCATATGATAAATTAGTGAATTGTCCGGCTTGTAATAGAATAGGGCTTAATAATGAGGATTCATATAAACAATGTATTTTCTGTGATTTCATTTTAATTAATGATAATAAAAAATATAAAAAATATATAACTCTTTCAAATTAGAACCAAAAATGAATTACTTTACAAGATTAATAAGAGAGATGAATGTTAAACATTATGGTGATAATACACCATTTCTTACAAGGGAAGAGACTATTTGTATGGGGGAAATGTATAGGGGTTTAATGATATTTATTATTCAAAATAAATTTAATGGAAATGTTAATCCAAGATACTTTATAAATAAAATAATGGATTATTTGAAAATTAAACCTGAACTCATTATAAAATATAATGTTTCTAAAATAGCTCAAAAAAAGTTAGATGACTTGTTTTCTAAATATATAAATGAATGATTTTTTACCTGTTTGGGAAAATAAGATAAAATTTAATAACCATAAAAATATTCCAAATTCATTGAGATGTCTAATAGTTGGTTCAAGCAAATGTGGAAAAACCTGTTTACTTTTAAAGATGCTCCTTAGTCCTAATTTTTTAGAGTATGATAATTTAATAATTTTTACAAAGTCAAGTTTTCAACCCGAGTATCAACTACTATCTCAAGGTTTTTATGCAAGTCTTAAAAAGGAAGACATTATTGGTTTATTTAAACTTCAACACGAACTAAATGAGTTCAACATTGAAGATGTAATACAATTAGTTTGTTGTACACAGAAATCAAAATCGAAACCAAAACACATAACTTGTATTCTCATTGATAATATGGATGATATACCTTCACCTCAAGATTTAGATAAATTAAAAAAGAACCTCATTATCTTTGATGATTGCGTTAAAGAGAGGAACCAAACAGTAATGGATAGCTACTATACAAGAGGGAGACATTCTTCTTGTAATTGTATTTATCTTAGTCAGTCATATTTTCAACTCCCTCGACGCTCAATAAGAAATAATGCTAATACTTTTATTTTATTTAAGTTAAATTCATTAGATATAAATAATTTTTGGAGAGATAATTGTTCTACATTATGTAGTAAGAAGGAATTTGAAAATTATATGAAACATACGATTGGAAAATATAAATATATTGTTGTTAAACAAGATGAGATACAAACTGATATTTTTCAATACTAAATGAATACTGAAGAAAGAGTAAGAAAGTTTAAAGAACATCAAGAGTTGGTTTCAAAAGTTGTTAAGCAACAGGAAGAGATAAAGAAGAAACGGAGACAGAAACTAACTGGTGAAGAAGCCTTTGAAAGGAAACAAGAGAAATTTTTTAAACCGCTTTTAAAAACTCAACACTCACCTACAGTTCCCATGATAGAATATACTCCCAAAAAACTTCAAATGCTCGAAGATTTTAGTCAAATGACAGAGCAAGAACTTGGACAATTAGAGGGTGGTCGAGGAGATGAAGAATTATTTTGGAAACTTGAGGAGATATATCAACCCCCTAATTATGTTGTTGAAGCTCTTCAAAACAATGAATATTCAGCAGATTCAAAAACCAGAGCAGGTCTCATTCCAACAGAAGAACCAGCAGTGTTCCATCTTGTCCGAGAAAAGGCATTGATATTTAATAATGAATTGATGTTCTTGAGTTCTACTCAACCAAATGTTAAATTAACTCCAAGATTAATGTTTCTTCTAACAAACTCTGGATTCAGCGGTTCAAAATATTTTGTGGAACCACTTAATATGAAAAGAGAGGAAGATAGGGTATATATTAATTTACTAAACTCACTTGATTATAGAGTTTCTGTTGTTGGTAAAAGTAAGAAGAATGAGAAGGAGAAACATATTATTGATGCTTTAATTAAGCGTGCTTCTGGTGAAAGCTTTCTTCCAAATGACCCATCACAATTAGTTAAAAGGTTATTATTGCTGTTAGGTAGTAAGAAGGCTGGAAACAACAATTGTTTTAATGAAGCCTCAGCCATTTTAGATAAGTTAATGAACTTGAAAATAATTAATAAATGTCAATACAAAGATATTTTATTAGATATCAAATAAGATGAGAAGCACAATTCTTAGTTTAAATTTCACGACAAGGTATCACACAGCATCATTCCCTTACCCACTACAACTTGACCCCACAAAAGAATATGAGGCTTCTTTGTTGTCAATGGAGACTTACAATACCCTTTTTAATATCACAGAGAAAAACAACAAGTTTAGTTATAATCCAGGAAGTGGATATAAAACTTTATCCGTTTCACCCGGAGCTCACGAGATTTCTCAAATATCTTCTGAAGTCTCTCGCCTTATGAAAGAGGAAGGTGATGAGCCAAAAAATATGGTAATTGATATTCAAAAACACACTTCAAAATCAACTATTAAACTTAAAAATAATTATAAAGTTGATTTCACGATTGAAAATTCATTCAGAGAGCTATTGGGTTTCTCATCAAAAAAGATTGAAACTAACGGGATGGTTAACGGTGATAATGTTATCCAAATATCCTCCAGTATAAATTCGGTATTAATTCATTGTGATTTGATTGATGGTGCTTATAACGATGGAATAAGAACAAATACAATATTTTCATTCAGCGCATACTCAATCCCGATTGGTTATAAATTTAATATGGAACCAAAAAGTCTTGTCTATTTACCTGTGTCAGGAAAAACCATATACAGAGTAAATTTTAGGATAACCGACCAAGATAATCGTATGATATCCTTTAATGATGAAATTATATCCATCAGAATTCATCTATGTCAGCGTAGGTGAATACATGAAGTAAAAACTATGTGAAGGCATGAAGTTTTTTTTGATAAATAAATAATGGTTATTGTGAGAAAACACGAGTTGGGAAAATATAAAATAATTACAGGGGATGGGATGTACCTCTCACCATACTATACGAAGGTGATGGGTAGAGGATACTATAAACCAAAGAGACAACGGGGTGTGGGAGATCAATTTAGAAATAAAGGAGATGGGATAATTGATACTCTAATGGGTATTGGTTCAACCATCCTTAAACATAAAGACCTAATTGGTTCAACTGCTTCTGCAGTGGGAATATGTAGCGGGTGCTGTAAAGAGTATAAAAGATGCTCAAAAGGAGTCTCATAAATTACAGGCAATTAAAGAATTTTAAAAAGGTAAAACTCAACTATCTTCACAAGGATGACATAAACTCATTAAAATACTTGGGTCAGGGTTTCATCGATTTTAATGCTATATAAATACAAGTATGGAAGCGATTGATAGTATCTATGATTTGGATGATACGATTATCATTTCAAACTCCACTAAAAAGGAAGACTATTTTAAGGTAAATGCTATTACAGGAACAGACTAGAATTAAAATGTACAAAAAGTTTTGAAATAAATAATCAACAAACTTACTTGAATATAGCTGATAGTTTCTTGCTATGTCGCTTTAAATTCACTAAGGCTGCGGCTAATACTAATGCTACACTTGTAAATGATTTCTTCTGGAAAATGTTTGATAGTGTCCGTTTGTATATTGGAACACAAGAGGTTGAAGTGGTTGATTATGTCTCTGCCACATCTGAAATGATGAAATTTACACTATATTCACTTAGTAATAGAATGGGTAAGGGGGCTGTTGAAGGTTTTATTCCTGATATGTCAACAGGCACAAATGTAGACCCTGGTTATAGACAAAGGAAGTCAATGTATAATGATGATACAAAAGCAGAGAATAGTTTTACCGTAGCAGTACCTCTTAAAGGCATATTTGTATTTTGTGATTATGATAAAGTTTTGTATGGGCTTAAAATTAGATTTCAACTACAAAGGAATGATAATGTAAATCGGATGCTTTTTGGGGCTCAAAATGCTTTTGGTGAAAATAATCAATTTGTTATTAATGATTTGTGTTGGTATATTAGTGAATATACTCCTAATCTTAAAACGGAAGAGATTATAAATAGAAGACTTAACTCAAAGAAACCACTAAATGTATCATACCTTAAAAGAAGATGTCAACACGTTAAACTGGAACACACGACCTACACTTGGGATTTGGGTGTTGTGGAAGGAAAACTATGATACCTATGGTTCCTTTTTAAAAAACCAGATGGAGATACTGCTACTGATAAGAATAATGCACTGAGTGATAATGCCAAGGTGAAACAACTTCGGGTTTCTCTTGATGGCACATTTTATCCGCGAGATAGATTGGAAATTGATTGGGAAAAAAATGATTATGCGGAAGCCTACAAGTCCTACCAAAAGGTGTGTGAAAGCAACGGAAATAATGATCCTATTTTGGATATGGTTGCATTTCAAAAACTTTATACAATCTACGCAATTGATCTGAGTTCTCAAAAGGAAACTATAAAGTCTAATAGAGTGGATACTTCTCTATACATTGAAAGACGAGAGAATGAAGAAGTTAATGCTTATTGTTTGCTTTTGGAGGAAACAGAACTACACATTAATACAGATAATGGTGTTATGATTAATATTACATAGATTTTTTCTCGTAAATAAATGGTAGGGGTATATGTTAATGAAATCAATCTTAATAAATTAGCATCTTGTTTTCAAAATCAAAAGCCTTGTATTATTAATGTTAATACAATTCAAAGAAAAGGAGCAGTAAGAATTGATGTTTTGTTATCAAGAGAGCAGGTGAAAACACTAAATGATACTGGGGGACTTAAAATTAAAATGACAAAACCTATGTGAAAGAAATATTCAATACATGAGACAAGAGGAGGATTTCTCCCATTTCTATTTCCTTTATTTGCTGGTTTGAGTGCGGCAGGAGCATTGACTGGTGGTATTTCAGCAGCGGTAAACACTGCTAACGAAAAGAAGGCACAACTAAAAGCTCAAAAAGAATTGGAAAGACATAACAAGGAGGTGGAGAAACAAATTAGTGGAAGTGGTGTCATCGTAGATTATGCTGAAAAACTTGAAGTAATTTTGCTAGATTGTTGCATATCTCCAACCAACAATAAAGCTAGATTGCTGGTTGGAGATATGCTTTCCTCTATCGCTCAGGCAGGGGTGAAACTAACTAAAAGAGGTAATGGATTATATCTTTCTCATAAATAAATGGATAAATGGTTTAAACAATTTGGAAAGAATACAACGTCAAATGTAGAACTTGCTAAATATTGTTCCAAAATAAAAATTGGTAATGTGGAAATCTGTATGAGAGATGAGTTATCAAAGTTGTCCAAGAACATAAAGAATATTACAATGAATTTAGATACACAGAATGGTTCTCATTGGGTTTGTCTTTATAATAGTCAGGATAAATATTATTTTGATAGTTATGGTATGCCACCACCTGTTGAAGTAATACAATTCTTACAGAATGGTGTTTATCAAACATTTCAAGTTCAAGAAATTAATTCTAAATGTTGTGGCCAATTACGTTTATATGTATTATTTCATCTCAACAATAATGAAAATTTTTATAATATCATTTTAAATCTAATATAAATGACTTATGTCAGAAAAGATGGTTCTATCTTTGGAGAATCCTCTCAGGATATTGATTCATCAAATTATTATACAAAGGCACAGGCTGAACAACAAACATATAGTATAAGTAAAAATATTAATATGAAGAATACTTATAAACTAGTCGAAACCTGTGGCACATCCAAGGAAGGGAGGATGTGGTGTATGGATAGAGTGTACCATTATGGATGGCATAGGGGATTTGCTTGTCCAAGTAAGAGTTAGGAAGAAAGATGAGAATGAAGAGTGCATATATGAACAGCGATCGCCAACACCGGCACAAATGCATGCTCTGGATTGTCCACTGAGTGGACGGCTTGCTTCGCCTGTCCAATCAGCGGACGGCTTGCTTCGCCTTCGCCCAGCAGACGCCAATATGATGGCGTCATAAGATGGCGTCGTATCGGCCGTTAATCGGATGCTTTGGGGCCCCAAAGTCGGCGAATTCAGATTTTTCGAGTATGGCTGTAAGTGATAAACAAAGAGCGCGGTTCGTAGATGGTAAATCCATTAGTGCCATGGGCATCGGGTCACTGGGTGCGGCAAAAAAGGGATAACAAAGTCGAGTCCTTACGCTATTATTATATAGAT
Organism: Myxine glutinosa; assembly: GCF_964187855.1. Classification (NCBI taxonomy): domain Eukaryota; kingdom Metazoa; phylum Chordata; class Myxini; order Myxiniformes; family Myxinidae; genus Myxine; species Myxine glutinosa. The sequence continues at coordinate 416,879,409 of NC_136261.1, forward strand.
TAATCAATTCTCCAAACCCTACAGATGCGAATGACTTGGTAAGATTAAGTGATTTATCTCTAAAGAAAACAGCACGTTTTGTTAAACAAGTAAAATTTACAACCACTACACCTGGTTATCCTGACCATACACCTTTCCTCATTCAATTTAACTACCTACTTACAATTGAATTTTATAAAGAAGGACATATAGTTAATATGCGAATTGATAAATGGGGGTATGATATGCCTGATTTAGGGTATAATTGGTTTTTTTCAATAAACTTAGAAGACCTAAATGATTTTAATCAGTCTCGTAAAGAAGATTATTATCCGCTTGGTGAGGATTAGGATTTATGTGGAAGTGCAATTAGTAAACAACAAATACATGATTTTAAGAAAAGAAAACTATATGATAGTATCGCGATGGCTAGCATGACAAAGAAGGAAGGTAATGAGATAAGGATAGAAAGCCGAGGAATACAAACCGATTTGGTAGTGGGAAGATGGGGTGGTATTACCTGCCATAATATGAATATAACATATATTTCTGATACATAAATGGCAGGAAGAAGACTACAAGAGAATTATAATTTTTGTATTCAGGGATACCTACAAGAAAAGGGTGCTCGGTATTACATACCGTATGAATTGGAACATACACATGGACATTTTGTTATTTGAAAACTGGCCTTATACTGATATTACAAAACCTACAAATAGAGACTTGATTAAAATATTGAATAAAAATGAACTTCTCAAAGTTATGAAATATAAAACTCTTTTAGAAATCATCAACAAATCCTATTGGTATCCTATTATGAGAAAAATAATTACAGATACAAGAATATCTCAAAATCCAGATGAGTATATGTATAATATTCTTTGGGGTTCAAACTCAAGGGTAGTTAGGGAAGAGGAAGGAGTTGAAGAAGAGAAGGAAGAAAAGGAAATGGGTAGGGAGGAAAGAGAGATGTGGGAAAAATATAAAAATATGACCATTCCTGAGATTAATGAAAGATTGTATGTATTACGACAAATAAATAAATCTCAACGCACTGAGGAGGAAAATGAAGAAATGAAAAGTCTTAGGAAGATAATAGGTTTAAAATTTCCTGAGATTAGTTTGGGAGAGGAGGAAAAATATAAAAATATGACCATTCCTGAGATTCGTAAAATAAGAAATGAATTATACCAAATAAATCACTCTCGACTCACCGAAGAGGATATTAAAGAATGGATAACTCTTAAAAAGATAATGTAATCAAAAACGGAAGAGATGAGTTCAGGGAGGAGATTTAAACGAAAAAGTGGTGAAGAAGAAGAAGAAGAAGGACATATAGTTGATGATGCTATTGACTTTAGTTAGTCTTTATTTGTAAATAAATGGAGGACAGAGTGAAGACATTCCTCAGGATTCTTTATGTTGTAAAAATCAAGATTGAAATGTATATGTTGGAAGTCAAAAAGGTTTTGACACCATGTATGGCTTTTTCTCATAAATAAATATGAGTTATTGTCTTAAATGTAAAAAGAAAACTAAATCTAAAAGTGTGTTGTATGTTAAAGCTAAAAATAATAGAGTTTATCAAAAAGGAATTTGTCAAGTGTGTGGCTCTAAAAAGTGCCAATTCATCTCACCTAAAAGAGGATGAGACATACAAAAGTTTCTGTCAGGAAGTAAATTCACAACAACTGGAATTCCTGGGGATCTACAGCTACCTGGATATTCGTTCTGTGGTCCTGGAATAAACCTAGATAAAAGATTAGATGAGGCTAACAATCCTAAACCTTGGTCTATGCCTAAAAATAGGGTTGATGAAGTGTGTATGAAGCATGATATTGATTATGGGAATACCACTACATTGGATGAAAAACATGAAGCAGACAGAGAAATGTTGTATAATTTGTCTTTGATACGAAATCCTACGTTGAGAGAGAAAGTTGATAGGTTTATTGTGAAAAAATTGATAGGCGCCTAAATTGAAACTTGGTCTTGGTTATTCCTCAAAAAACTATTAGGCTCTAATGATGCCATCAGGACTGAGGAGCTTTTGGCTGAAGATTTACATAAACCTATAAACACCAAGCTTAAAAGAAGGAAGGTTTATTCCAAAGACACTGACTACATATGGTCAGCCGATTTAATTGAATTAAATAATGATAGAGGATACAGGTATGCTTTAACTGCTATTGATTTGAGGAGTAGATTTGCCTGGGTTGTTCCTCTGAAAAATAAAAAGGGGTATACTTTTATGTTGGCCTTTAAGTTAATATTTGAAAGGGATAAAAGAAAACCAAAGAAATTATGGACTGACGAGGGAACAGAGTTCTACAACAGCATATTTATGAAATTTCTTAAGGGGGAGTGTGTTAAATTATATAGTTCCTTTAATGAAGGAAAGGCAGTTGTTATTGAGCGTTTTAATCGTACTTTAAAAGATAAATTATATAAAAAATTCACTCAACTCGATTCTCAACAATGGGTGTATTTTATTCAGGATATTGTAGATAATTACAATAATACAGTTCATTCATCAACAAAATCAAAACCATCAGAATCATTTACAAAATTAGAATATGAAAAGGAGATTAATTTGAGAAAACCCAAGTTCAAAGTTGGTGATATTGTAAGAATATACAAATGGTTATACAAAGGTTATACAAAGAGGTTATACAAAGGTTATACATTTTTTGAATTATACAAATTATACAAAGGCCATTTTGAAAAAGGTTATACAAAGAGGTGGACTAATGAATTATTTTAAATTGTTGATATAATTGATACAGTCCCTTGGACTTACAAATTATATGATATGAATGGGGAAGAAATATTAGGGGCATTTTATTCACAAGAATTACAAAAAACAAAGCTGATAATTCATTAAACAACATTTCTATTCACCCCACCCAGATTAGCTAATTTAATTAGTGGTAATAAAAAAAATTTAAAAATGAAATAAATAAAAAATCATAAGCCACGCCCACACAGACCCCACCCACACAGACCACACCCATCATCCCCCATCCCAGGGCATCCCCCTCCCTCGATCCCCCCTCATCCCACCCTCCCCACACTCATAAGGGGGGGCGAAGGGGGATCGAGGAAGGGGGATGCACCTTTTCCCTTTTTTCCCCTTTATTCTCTTTTTGTAATTAAGAATTAAATAGTTGTAGACAAAGCAAATATATATACATATTAAAATCTTTATATATAACTTTTGAGGTATAAATTCAATTTAATCATCTTCTTCTTCCCAGAACAAGCCAAAGGTTGGTTCAGCAGATGTCTTCAGGTTTTGAATCTCTTTCTGTTAAATACAAGAGGGGGGTGAAGCAAAGAAATATATGAATGATATACCCTGAATCACCTCTTCAGGGTATATCATTCATATATGAATGCCTATTCGAAACGGTGTACACACATTGACACACACACATGCCTACCTCTAAAAAATCGAGTTTAATGTCCAAGTCGTCGAGTTGAAAATGAAGGGTATCACAAGTTGGTAGTAAATCATAATAATCCCACTCAATGTCATCGAGATCGTGATCGTGGTTGTAGTCATTGATCTCAACAGGTGTTGTATTCTGTTTAAAAAAGAAAGAAAAAACATACATCGTATTAATACAGCTCCCGTTTAATGTTGCCAGTCAGAGAGATGAATAATGAATTACCAAGGTCAAACTCTAATCTTCATTCAGAGACCTCCATCTTAGTAGCTTGTTCAAATCCGTATGAAACTCTTGAGGAATAGTTTGAAATTCTGTCAGGCTGTAATAAAAAAATAAATCATTAGTCATAAAATTAATCATAAATAAAGCTTTAAACACTTTAATTCTGAATGAAACTTACCCTGGTGAGTTTATATAATCTTCATCAGAGGGAAGGCTCATCTTCATTGTAAAACTGAATTTGCAATGCAATGTTTAAAACTGAATTCAACACGGCTTTTATAATGAATAAAATGTATTTTCGGGAACAGAACCCAGTATTAACATTTCAAGGAAACAGGAAATAAGACAATGGAAATCGTTCCTGGAATTTACCCAAGTGTCATTTCTCCAAAGTGTAAAGATTTAAAGAGAAACGGTTTGAGGTCAGAGTATTGAAAAGACAACTAGTATGGAAAGATCATTGTTTGAGAGGTCTAATAAATAATGTTAGTATATCAAAAATTCAACTGATCACGAGGATCGAAAAAGATTACTTATTCTTCTAATTTAATACCAGTGTTTAAAGTAGGATTGAAATGATTACCTATTCTTCTGTCTTACAAATGGCTTTTAAGTAGGATCGAAAATTTACTAATCTCTTTTAAGTAGGTTTGAAAATTCAATTGTAAGTGGGGTCGAAGGATCGCAAATATTAGGGATATAGTAGTAGGAAGTAAATGTTGGTGCTGGGACACTCACCCTCTTTCCCCCATTGACTTACATGTTAATTTTCTTTAAATTTTCTTAAATATTCAACCATTTTCTGATTTTAAGGCTATTTATCGACCTTTTTAACACCCCTTCTGTATGAAGGTTAGAAGGATCATAGGTTCATAAGGCGAGGAGGAATGAGAGTAAGTGTCCCAGCATCAAATAATATCAACTCACCGAGGAGGTAAGAGGAAAAATTAACATGTAAGTTAATAGGAGAGTGGTCTAGGAGGTAAATGATTGAGAGAATTGGCGTTTTGGGTGTAGAGATATCTAAAAATATGGGGGAAAGAGGAAAAAAATGAACATGTAAGTCAATGGGGGAAAAAATGAGGGTTGAGAAATTTGGGCGTTTTAAAAATCGATAAATAGCCAAAAAATCAGAAAATGGTTGAATATTTAAGAAAATTTAAAGAGAATTAACATGTAAGTCAATGGGGGAAAGAGGGTGAGTGTCCCAGCACCAACATTTACTTCCTACTGACGTCGCACTCAATTTGACGTAGTCGAGAGATGATGAGATAATGAATTGATATTTCCCCCTTTCATAATTAAAATAATTAATTAATATTCCCCGTTTTTTTATTATAATTTATTGATATAAAATAATGTGTCACTCCCCACGATGCCCACTTGTACCTGCAGTCGTGTTTTGTTAAAAAAGGATTCCGAAAACTTGTCTTACTTTTTACCAGGTAACAAACACGTTTTTAGCTCACCTGGACCTTAGTCCAGTAAACTTATCGATCGAGCAGTGTCCATCCGTAAGTGAGTGAGTGTGAGTGTTAGTGTGTGTGTGTGTGTGTGTGTGTGTGTGTGTGTGTGTGTGTGTGTGTGTGTGTGTGTGTGTGTCAGTGAGGCAGACAGTGAGTGCATTGTGTGAGTCAGTCATTGAGTTGAGTGAGTCAGTGTGAGCCAATGAGTATGTATGTGAGTGAGTGAGTGGGTGTAAGTGAGACAGTCACAGAGTATGTGATTAAGTCAGTCAGTGAGTATAAGTCGTTGTGTGAGTGAGTGTGTCACTTAGTCAGTGAGTGAGTGAGTGTATATGTGAGTGAGTGATTCACAGTGAGTGAGTGAGTGAGTGAGTGAGTGAGTGATTCACAGTGAGTGAGTGAGTGTTTATATGTGAGTGAGTCAGTCAGTCAGGCAGAGGTGGATTAACATTTTTTGGGGCCCTGGGCACAAACCCTGGGCACAAACCACCGATCTTTACGAAACCTCACCAAATCATAGAGTTGGCCATAAGGAAAAACAAACCTATTGATTTTGAGGTCAAAACGTCAGGATAGGCCAAAAGTCAGCAATTTTGGCAGAGTTATAAAAATCCTCAATTTTCATCTGATTCACTTGAAATTTAAAGAAGATTTGCATGTCAGGACAAGGAATTCAGCCACCTATTATTTTTGACGTCAACATAAGCCAAAAGTTCAACATTGGCCAAAGGACAACAACCTATTTAAGGGATTTCGAAAGTATCACTCTATGCACGACAGATACATCTTTGTCTGTTTTTATATCAATTGCCCACAAGTTACAATTCCAACCTGATCGTCATGAAACTTTACCAAGTTGTAGATGTAGTCACAACTGAGAAACCTATTGTTTTTTTTCTGTCAAAGGTCATCTTGAGGTCAACTTTCTAAAATAGTCAATTTTCATCCGATTGCCATGAACGTTGAACAGCATTTGCATGTTGAATCACCGAATTGGGGAATTAACTATTTTTTTTAGATTAAACGGCCAAATGTCAACTGTAGGTCAAACTTCTAAAATCATCAATTTGTCTAAAAAAATCATCAATTTTCATCCGATTAACCTGAACATTAAAGAGCAATTGGAAAGTGCCTTGCTGAATTGGGAAACCAACTATTTTCAGGTCAAAAGGTTAAAGGTCAAACTTTAAAAATCATCAATTTTCATCTGAAAATCAATGAGCTATGATTAGGATTTCAACTTTAATCTCAATGAAATAATAATAATAATAATTCATTTATTTTGTATAGCGCTTTTCCAGAAGCCCAAAGGCGCTTTGACAGAGTGGAAAACATAATGCATAACAATACATGAAAACAACAATTGCAAAAAGACAAGAATCAATAGGGAAATATTTAAAGCAAAAGGAGGGAGAAGGAGAAGAGATAGTCAGGGGTTAAATGCTGTGGGTTGAATGTTGAATGCAGTGTTGAACAGGTGGGTCTTTAGTGATGTTTTGAATGTGGTGAGTGAGGAGGAGTCTCTGATAGTGTGAGGTAGTGAGTTCCAGAGGGTGGGAGCAGCGATGGAGAAGGCCCTGTCCCCACAGGATCTGAATTTGGTCCGGATGGAGGGGGTCAGGAGGTTGGTACCAGCAGAGCGGAGGTTGCGGGGGGGGGGGGGGAGTGTGTCTGGAGAGGAGGTCAGCCAGGTAGGATGGGGCCAGGTTATGGAGGGCTTTGTATGTCAAGAGGAGGATTTTGTACTGGATTCTCTGGGGGATGGGGAGCCAGTGAAGCTTGTAAAGGACAGGGGTGATGTGGTCACGGGTCCGGGAATGGGTGAGTAGACGGGCAGCGGAGTTCTGAATGTATTGGAGTTTATTGGTGATTTTTGAGGGTGAACCATAGAGGAGGCTATTGCAGTAGTCCAGACGGGAGGTGATGAAGGCGTGGATGAGGGTTTCTGCAGCCGTGGAGGAGAGGGATGAGCGGAGACAGGCAATGTTTTTCAGGTGAAAGAAGGCTGTCTTTGTGATCTGTTTAGTGTATTTGTCGAAGGAAAGGGTTTGGTCAAAGATGACGCCAAGATTCCGGATGTGAGGGGAGGTGGATACTGGGATACCGTCGATGTTGAGGGCAAAGTTATGGGTGGATTTTGTGAGCATTTTTGGGCCAATGATGATTATTTCAGATTTATCACAGTTAAGCTTGAGGAAGTTGATTTGAAGCCAGGATTTTATTTCAGTGATGCAGTTTGTCAGGATAGAGTGGGTGTCGGTGGAGATGGACTTGGTGGAGATGAAAAGCTGGATGTCATCGGCGAAGCAGTGGAATTGGAGACCATGACGGCGGATTAAGTGACCAAGGGGGGACAGGTAAAGGATGAAGAGGAGGGGGCCAAGAACTGAACCTTGGGGGACACTTTGGGGGAGGGGAGCAGTGGGGGATTTGCAGTTATTGATGGAGATGAACTGGCGTCTGTCAGAGAGGTATGATTTAATCCAAGAGAGGGCAGTGCCGGTAACGTTAAAGGTGGATTCAAGTCGGGTGAGGAGGATGGTGTGATTGATGGTGTCAAAGGCGGCGCTGAGGTCGAGGAGGACGAGAATGTTGAGGTTGCCAGCGTCAGAGGAGAGGAGAAGGTCGTTGGTGATTTTGAGGAGAGCAGTTTCAGTACTGTGGTTGGAGCGGAATCCAGATTGGAATGTTTCATACAGGTTATTGGCAGAGAGATGATGTTTGAGTTGAGTAGCTACAGCGCGTTCCAAAACTTTTGACAGAAAGGGTAGGTTGGAGATGGGTCTGAAGTTGTTTTGGGTGTCAGGGTATAGACCAGGTTTTTCTAGAATGGGGGTAACAGCAGCAATTTTGAGGGAAGGTGGGACGATGCCTGTAGACAGGGAGGAGTTTATTGTTGCAATGATAAGTGGAAAGAGAGCAGGGAGGGAGGCCTTGACAAAGCTGGAGGGGATGGGGTCAAGAGTGCAGGTGGCCGTTTTCATTCCTATGAGGAGTTCAGAGAGGTCAGTAGGAGAGATTGGGGAGAACCGAGACAGGGGATGGCAGGACGAGGGGGGGGGGGCAGGTGGTTGGAGGGGGAGCGGGTGCGGCGGTGGTCAAGCTGTTGTAGATGTTGTCAATTTTGCATTGGAAGAAAGAGAGGAAGGAGATGCAGTTGTCTACTGTGAATGACTGGGTGGTGGTGTTCAGGGGGCGGAGGAGTTTGTTTATTGTCGAGAAGGGTGCTTTTGGGTTTCCGGAGCCAGATTGGATAATTTGAGAGTAGAAGGCGGAGCGGGCGCTGGAGAGGGCATCTTTGTAGTGTTGTGGGTGGTCCTTGTAGGCTTGGGAGTGAACTGTGAGACCCGTTTTATTGCGGAGTCTTTCAAGTTGGCGAGCACGAGTTTTCATCAGGTGGAGTTCAGGGGTAAACCAGGGAGCAGAGTGGGTGAAAGAAACTGATTTGGTTTTTACAGGCGCAAGCTGGTCAAGGCAGGAGGAGAGAGTGTGGTTGTAGTAGTCAGTGAGGTCGGAAGGGGTGTGGAGGTCAATGAAGGGAGAAGTGGACATTTTTTCAGAGAGGGTGGATGAGAATGAGGTAGGTGAAAGAGCGTTTAGCTTACCGAAGTTGATAGTGCGATAATGCCTTGGTGTTGGGGTGGGGATGTTGATGGTCAGAGTGATGGCTAAGTGGTCAGAGAGGGTGAGGTCAGAGCCAGAGAGATGGTGCAAATTTAATCCAGTGGAGCAGACAAGGTCCAAAATGTGACCACGGACATGGGTAGGAAAGGCGACATGTTGAGTGAGGTTAAAGCAGGTGAGTAAATCAGTGAAGTCAGTGGTTATTGTGGAGTCAGTGGAGTCCATGTGGATATTGAAATCACCAAGGAGGAGGATTGAGGGGGAGAGGGAACAGAGCTGGGTCAGAAAGTAGGAGAAGTCAGACAGGAATGATGGGTGTGGTTTGGGAGGGCGGTAGACGACAGCCATGACTGACTGTGTGCGACCAGAGAGTTTAAGAGCCAGGTGTTCAAATGATGAGGATGAGGCGATGGGGATGAGGCTGGTCTTGATGTCTTGACGGTGGATAACGGCAATTCCACCACCTCGGCCCCCCGAGCGTGGTTTATTGACTTAGGAATATCCATTGGGTGTGGTGAGGTTGAGTGTGTAGTAGTCCAGAGGTTGTTGCCAGGTTTCAGTGAGACAGAGAAAGTCCAGTTTGTTATCCAGGATGTATTCGTTCAGGATGAGGCATTTGTTGTTGAGGGACCGGGTGTTGAACAGGGTGAGCTTGATGTTGTTTTGAACAGCAGGGATGAATTCAGGTGATTTAGCCAGGGTTCGTAGGCAGGAGGTGCGATCGTGTGCGTTGCTGTGACCAGGTGCGCTGGGACGAAGAGTGAGAGTGCGCTGAGCCGACCAGAGGACGGGGATGGAGTGACCTGATTGCAAATATACAAACTTACGACCGGAGCCATGGTGAATGTACCTGGGTCGTCGGAGGAGTCCATTTGATGTGATGGCAGAGATGCATGAAGGGGTGGAGCGGGTATTGAGCAGAAGGAGCCTTGCGGCGGAGTACCGCAGAGCCATGTCAGGCAGGAGCGAAGGGACGAGACGAGGCCAAGGTTGAGGAGGTGAAACAATGGTCCCAGCCCACGGGAGCGGGCCTGAGGAAACGAAGGAGCCAGGTAGGTGAAGCCAGGAGCAGAGCCGGGACCAAGCAGAGGGCAGGCAGGAGCAAAGAGACGATCACAAGGCCAAGGTTGATCACGGCAAAGTAGCAAATGCAGCGGCACTCGACCGCCACCGCTACAAATCAAGATCACGGCGGGAAACAGCCACCAAACCGCTGCGATGGTCACAACCCACGAGAGCGCGCCCGAGGAAACAGCGAGCAGGCGAAGGAGCCGGGCAGGCGAAGCAGGGAGCAGAGCTGGGGCTATGCAGAGGGCAGACTCAATGGCCAAAAAATCCGCACGACCACCAAAAAAGCAAGCAACTGACAGTGGCCTGGTCGAAGAAGTGGCGAGCATGTGACGCCTGCGTCCTCTTCAGACCGGTCCGGAAGCGGGATGTCTCAATTTGATGTCTCAATGGAAACATTTTGGGGAGGGTTTGGGGATGGATTTTATCAAGTATTGTGCTCTGCACGACGTCTTTCTTGTTTATTTATTTGTTTTTGGATACAAAGACGAGGCTTGTGGAAGAACAAAAAGTTTATTGTAGAGTGCTCGCCAAGTGGCCGAAGCACACAATCAAGCACTTATCAAAGCCGTTGCTAAGGAAAGGCTGGCTTGGCAAGCGATAGCAAGCTGCTTGGTGACTGAACACACAAACTAGACAGACCGAAGACCCTTTTGCGATTCTTCCGCTTGCGTAATGAACAAAGTTAATTTCGGGTGATGTTCAACCCTTTTCACCTTTTGTTACCTCCACAACCGAAGGTGGATCATCAAGGAGGCTTTGTTTTCACCCCTGTTTGTCTGTTTGTTTGTGAACAGAATATCTCACAAAATTGTTGACAGGTTCGGACGAAATTTGGTGCAGAGGTTGGGTGTGTGACAACTGACAAGGACGAAAATATTCGATTTTGTGAAGATCCGGATCCGAATCCGGATTTCGATCTGAAAAATTTTAAAGTGATTTTTCACCATTGAAAGACAAGGCCAAAAACGACAATATAGCACGATATCTCAAAAAATTGTGGACAGATTCGGACGAAATTTGGTGGACAAGTTGTGTATGTGACAAGGAAGAACCGATTCAATTTTGGTGAAGATCCGGATCCGAATCCGGGTCGGATATTTTTAAATTTTGTAAACGATTCTTCACCAATGATATGGCCAACAACGATATATTATAGCACGATATCTCAAAAAGTTGTGGACGAATTACGACAAAACTACGAGTTACTAAGCGACAAGAACAAGCGATTATATTTTAGTTCAAGTCGAATCTAGATTCAACCTTTCAGTGTCCGACTTGACAAAACATAAGGCGTTCACCTGGTGCAGGTGAATACCGTTCTCTGCTGAAATCTCTCTGCCGAATACCGTTCTCGTTGAGCTGTGTTTCCCTTTTCAACATCGCTGGAGTAGTTTTGTTTCACCTTGGGACAGGTGTTCTGGTTTAAAAAACCGCAACGGTCCGCCATGATCACGGGTTGGTCCATTTACTAATGGGGGGTGTTTTGTGACAGTGCAATATAATAGAGTTTAGGCCGAAAAAAATATATTGCTGCTCTCTGGTCAGATCAAAGTTCCAGAATTGATGCGGCGATGCGTTTTTTTTTTTTTTTTTTGAAAAGCATGGATTGCACATATCGAGGTGTTTTTTGTGTCCTCATGCCTTGCGGTCCTCCTCATCTGCCGTGGCGCCGTTCAGAGAGAAATTAAAGACAGCCAATGGGACTGGTACTGGTAGGCCTTTTTGTAAATAACGAACACAAGCTTAATAAGTTATTTTAAAATGTATTTATTTTGAAAATCATTAAGTTCTTCAAGCATATTATAGACTGCCATTTCATTCTCGAGATCGCCTCGAAGCAGGGTCGGTGTCATGGGAGGGCATTCGCAGGCCATGCCCCCCCCCCCCAATGAATTATTGTGCCCCCCCGAACTCCCATTCCCAGGCCAAGCCTTTGGTGCCAAACTTACTTTACTTAGGCAGTTAAGACCGAAAAATAGGGCGTATCGTTCATTTTTTCAGGAAAGCACCACATTTGGCACAGATGTAGTATGGACCTATACAATTGTTTTCCTGAGGGGCGCCCAAAAATTCAGAACCCCTGGTAGCCACCATATTGAATTTCAACATGACCGCCCTCTGTGACTTATTTCCCTCAATAACTTCTATACTATGAGCGATAACACCACAGTTCCAGTGTCTTACCCCATGTTTTCATGGTCTCTAAATCCAAGGGGATCAATTGCATAAAGATTGGCATCCATCATCTTTAATTTCAAGATGGCCGCCATAGTGTTTCCATTTTCCTTGAATCTCTCATAGTATTTTAGGTAAAATTTCAATTCCAAGTGATACACATTGTTTTATTTGTCTCTGATAACAACGGAATGGTATTAATTAATCAAAGTTACACACAGTTGCAGTATTAACTTAAAATATTGTGGACACTTGAAAGGTGGAGGCTCTCGCACAGACGCGTAGTACTACAAGTGACGGGTTGGCCCCCCCTTTGGAACTCAAGAAGAGGCACCTTGAATCAGCAAAATGTGGTTTAATACAAAATCAAGCAAACACAATATTGCGGAGCATGTCTTGAAATCGCAAGGCCTTGCCACACCAGACCAAGCAAGTCCAAGCCGCCCTGAAATCATTCTGACACAAGATCCTTTATATAATCAAACAAAGCCTAAAAAAGCCTCCACTGAAGTAATGACCTCAGACAAGAGAGATTAAGTTTAAAGGCACAGATGTGTGAAAATAAGATAGTTCTCAGGCTATTTTTCCCAACAAGCTGGGCTTTTACAAGGACCAGGGATGCATTCCCATAATAAAGTTCAATGGGGTTTACATTTGGCAGTAAAACACATACAATCAAAGGAACAAATCAAAGGATACATCTTACATCATCCCCTGTTCGAGGTTAACTTACAACTATTCCCATAACTTTCTTCCTTAGAAGATGGTGAAAAAATGTCCCCAAGGTTGGATATGACAGAGCCGTGAATCAACATGTTTTGCAGTGAATCTAGTTTTTTTTGAAGCAAGCAAAAGAAAGACACAATTAAATATATATTTCTCAGGTGCCCTGTGTCACGTGGTGTGCCTCCCATGGCCCCCCCATGGCCCCCCATGGCCCCCGACATATTTCTCCCTTTTGTCTTTACGACAACTCTTCGGAAAGACAACGTATTACCCCAGGGGGTCAGCATCTCCCCCAGTCACATTCCAGGCGCGCCAAAGCGTCACGCATGCTCAGGAAGGGATAACGGCCCCTAATTGTGGCCGTCCGACATTAACACATAAATTGCCAGCCATAATTCGCGACGAGGACGCCTGGTTAGGAGATAGCTGCCGCCCGACCGGGTTCCGAGCCCACCCTCGTCCCAGCGTAGGTGCGACCCAGTCGCCAGCCAGATTAGGGGCCCTCCTTATGCAGGTGCGATCCTCGCGAATCAGGGCAAACAATCGACGTCCAATGCCATCAAGCCTGGCACATGTGATTGTTCTGTGGGAGAGAGGGTGGCACATCAATCATCACAAATCTCCATCTCCTCATAGTCACAAATCTCCATCTCCTCATAGTCTGCATCAACGTCAGTATCCGTGGTGTTGGGTGCCTTAAGCTGAAACGACCCCAAATTGCTTACTACAGGTGGTGCAGGTGGTGGTGTAAGTGGTGGTGAAGGTGGTTCTCCCGGATATTTGTTTGCCATTCGCTCCTCACTACTTGCATAATAGCAATAGCTCTTAAAGGAACCTACACTACTTATATCATGGGTAAAAGAATCCCAATCCCAATGAAGTGAACTAAAATCATAATCGTCATCAGAATCCCATGCATCAGCGCCATGAGACGATAGAGTTGGCCGGTTCACCGATGGCCTTTGGATCCTTCCCATGTAGCGAAAGAAACATCTCGGTGGTAGCGGTGGATGGGGTCCATCCTGTGAAACATTTTCTCACACACACCATGATCAAATTCCTAGCCCCCCAATTATGATCAGTCAATGGAGAAACTCACTACATTGTCTCTATCTTGCTTTGTTGTCTTCCTATGTGCAACCATCATTTTTTGTAAACCCATATTTGTAAACATTATCTCGTATTGCTTCCATCCCATCAGTGTCTCAAAATCTGAAGCACAATTTTCCTATATTTTTGCCTGCATATAATATTATTCACTCATCTCACTAATCATCCTGTGTAAACAAATTATCCACCGACTCATACCATAATTCACGTTATTAGCAGCTGGTAGTTAAATATCAAAATACATCAACTGGTATTCTTCCTTTGATAACCTCTCCCTTATGAGCAATAATTCAATTGCCCAACGTACCTGGTGGAGTTCTGTTCACCTGGTCTGCAGAGCTGCGATCCAATCTGCACCAGCACCCAATCACCTCTTTGATTGGGGGCAACCTGCCTGTAGCAATCTAGCGCAACATTATTAAACGAAATTCACAACTTTACATTCATTGGTCCCCCCAGGGCAAGCCAACCCTTGTATCACCTTCTTATCACAAAAACAACAGTCCATAACCAACCACTTTCTTTTATTTCCTGCCTTTACCATTCACTTTTTCCAACCTTCTCCCTTTTCTCAGCAAATCCTGCAGATTCACTTGTCATTGACAAATAATTCATCTGATCCGACTTTCCTATAACTGGCAGGCAGACAATGGCGAGCCACAAGCCCCAACCCTACAAGGCTCCAGCTCCCATCCAAAGGACACAAACTCCCTCAGACTGGCATAATCTCTTTGCCAGCTTACGTACGAACCAAGACTGCAAACAAATAGTTTTCCAATAAAAATCAATTGTCACCCTATTGCACCATATTGGCAGAATTCACTTCAGCTCTCTACCACTCTTGTGTCGAGTGGTGCCCCAACATGACATTGCACGAACCCTTTCAATACCTTTCTAAACCTACTGCCATTTAACGACGCTTCCCAGATGACGGTTCCCCATACACTATTCTGGCACAAAATTGTTGCATCCCACAGATGCCACGATTATTTTAACAAACCCATTTTCCTAATCCACCTTTTCAATTTTCATTTCACTTAAAAGTCAATCCAATGTCCTCTAATACCTCTCTTAGCATCCCATGCACCTGTTGCAGACACCTGTTTTAGCCTCTGGCCCAATAGCTGCCCAATAAACAAATAATAAAAGAAAATAACCTGATCTATTTATTGAAATAGAAAATAGTTCTCATATGTCTTACTGTCTGGCCAATTTTTTCACCCACTGACTCACTCAAAATAGATTCTCACTGTTATGTCTGAAATTCGTCTCATGAAAACCCATCCAAGAGTCTAGTGTAACAGACAGACAAACACATAGACACACTGAAGATCCCAGGGTCCCATTAAACTAGCTTGTCCCCAGATCCAAAAAACAAAACATGTAACTTATGTCAACAACTGAACTCCCAAGACAACAACGATAAAACATCCATCCACCTCAATGGCTCACCAAGCAGCTGTGTCCCTGTCTCTCTTCTTGCATCTACACTGTTCACAATCACAATTATTCACTCATACACTGCTCCATCACCTCCTTTCCTACACCCCAAATCTCCACTTGCATCCTATGCAAATCATTCACTCGACACCATTGCACTCATCCACAATACCCTCACAATACATCACTTCTCCAAACCATTGCCTCATTCGCTCAGATTTTCCCACGCTCCAATCATCTCTTCAACATGCTCACCAGCAAGACTCTCATTGAATTCCTCATTTAATAAACTACACTACAAACACACTGCATCATTTAACTCACTACTGCACCTTTAAAACTCGTGCTTTCCCTGTCATCCCTTTATACTACTGCACATCCCTCGTCATTATCATCCATCTAATCTCTCTACGTCCCCACTTTATCCTGACAAACTGCATTGCATCACTGAAATAAATTCCTGGCTCCAAATCAACTTCCTCAAACTTAACGATGATAAATCTGAAATAATCGCATCATCTTCCTTCGAACTCAGAGCACACCGACACAGTATACATCAAACATTGGATTCATATTTCCACAGAACTCCACCACTCTGTTAAATTTAAACATGCCCAACCTTCCCAAACACAGCTCTTGTCCGTAGATATACATTCCACCACAATTCACAGCAGGTGACCACCCACCTGCCTTCTGTCGAAGTCCAGTCCAATTTTCTGAGTTTCCATTCACAGACAGACACAGACAGACAGACAGATGAACCCCCAACGTACTAACAGGATGGTCTCACAGAGGCCATTCCATTGAAATCTGTAGGCTGCCACGATTCTTCCCGCCAGGACATACCATCATAGTCACACTCACACATCATAGAGTCATCATAGTCACACATCATGACAGCAGACACAGTGAATGACATTCGACACCATAACAGACACCGCAGACACTGCTCCTCCTTGATCCATATCTGCAGACGCAGTCAGACACACCCAGTCGGACAGACAGACTGGCTCCACATTACAACTGCAAACATTTGATGAACCGAAATGGCAACAGCTAACACCAAATATTTATTGTCCCATTTTCAGGGAAGTCAAATCAACCAGCATTAAAGCACAAAACAGAAAGGGAAGTAGGACGACCATATACTCAGAGTGAGACCCGAAAATCAAGCAGACAGACCGACAATCGAACCTGTCTTTCGACACTGCCGAACGACAAGTCTGCAGACACTGAGGGAGTGACATTCGACCCCCAGTAGACACCGCGGACACCGCTTTGGTCCGCACCTGCAACTCCATCACATGCCTCCAACTTCTTTTTCGGCGCATCGATCAACACAAATGTACCGACGCATCTTATATTCTACACGTTGCTATCCAACTTTTCGCCACAGTCCCATCACAAACAACGTATCTCTCGCGGCATGCATGGCAGGAATCACACTCGCATTGCACCAACATGGAATTCGAGCACATTCCATAGCTGCGAAAATATTGTGCTGGACAAGACATTATTATCATCGACTTGCGCTTTCACACGCATGGCAAAGTCCACGGATGTACAAAGTCGAAGTGCCCTCTCCCTTAATTGATCCACACTGCACCTCGGCACACATCCTCAGATAATTAAATACATGTTTTAATCCAAGCGTGCATCCTCGCACCCGCTCCACCACCACCTTCCAACCACCGCAGGTGCACCTGAACTCCATGGCACACCCGCAACTCCCTCAAAATCAGTGTTCAGACCTGACTCCATGGACAGCCAAAAAGCCAGACAAATACGGACACACACACACACAGAGATAGACACAGGTGGGTTATCGCCTGCATTCTGTACAAATTCCATGTTCCTGCCCATAAGTCGGACCATCAAGTGTAACCCCTTTCACGAAACCGTTTCCTCCGATCTGGAGAACGACCGAAAGAGCTCAGAGCTCCCGTCCTTAAGTATCTCCCTTTATTCAACGCATTCTGCAATCCCAAGTCGGCCAAATACAAGCCCCTACCTGCCGTTGAATAAACACCCAGTCGGTTGACAGCCTATCAACTTTGACTTTTACTCCCATTCTCCCTTGAAACATCTGGAGAGCCGTTAATGTGTATAATTACTCTTTTTAAAAATCCAAACTGACATCTTTTATTTTTTAGCCCCAAATTTACTCAATCAATTTCTACCTTCACAACATATATTATCATTCCATCATACCCAATGTGGTCAGGTCGCAACAACAGGATATCTCACCCTTGACCTCTGACTCAAAAATGCATACTCATCCAATACATATATACAATTCACAAGTGGCCGGTACTCCTCTGGATTGCCTAACTCCTGCGGGCAATGTAGGGAACCCCTTGTCAATCGTTCACACGTCTATGACAGATCATTCGTTCCCTTATACACACATACCATGTGACTGACACTTCATTCTCCATACAATACAGGATAAACTCATGCACACGGGATTATTCTTAATCTTGTTCTCATGCACACTCATGCACACTCCAATCCTACCTACCTGTAAACTTACCTGGCCCCTTGCTGTGAGCCTATCCATCCCCTTCAGGCTCACCTGTTGGTTTCTACCTGGATTTCTTTCTTCCTGTGCTTTATCTGCTTCTTCCTCTGCTCTTGAAGGCTCAGCACTTCTCCTGCCTTTCTCCTAACTGGTACCTGCGCTTTTCTGAATCCAGTTTAATTTATCCTTCTCCCAAAATCACATAAGGATAATCCTCCCTCGCCTGCCTCAGCCACCCGAATGTGTCCCATGCTGTGCACCGCATGCGATATCTGCATTCCCGTCTCGATTCCATCCCACCTCGCTGTTCCCCGCGAGGCAGCTACCCCGTTGCCCCGGCAACCTGCCTGCACGTCTCGACTCGCGTGTTCACAGTTGGATTCCACACACCTCATGCATTATAATCCTCCCTGTTACTTCTACAGATCTAACCTCATCTCTTGTCCAGAAAGAGCTAATTCCTGCTGCCTTGTAGCATATATTGTCAGAACTCCCTACCTTTAGGTAAAAACACACCTGATGTGCATGCCTTAGATCCTGGAACAGGACAAAGAAGGCCTTAAGGGGGGGGAGGTTATCAGATACACACATCCAGTGCATAGCTTAACTTAAAATACTCATCGTCCTACCTTCCTTGGGCTAGTCCCTCCAGCGGGTCGAAGATCGGGCCGCCCCCCGATCTCCAATACCCTTCTCTTAACACAGTACTCACGTCGGAGTATTCTTAACACCTAATATCTATTACCCATTCTTATCCTTATTCTTCCAAGCCCACGCCTGGGTCTAGTCTTCTTCCCACGCCAGGGGCGAGTTACCTACTCCCACGCCGGGGACCCTGAGGGCTATCCCTCCTAACCTAGGGCGCCCTCCTTGCTCGATTCATTAATCCACTGGTTGTTTCAATGTGGTTCGAGATACATGCTCAAGTACAGTCCAGAGGCCCCAAGCATCCAAATGGAAGAGAGAGGCTTTAAATTTAGGTGTGCAAATATGCTTACCTCAGCCCAAATGGTGCCAGCGCTGGCTTTTTGCCTCTCCCCCGACCTGAGGAGCATGCCCCCCCTCGACATGCACCTGGATGTATCCCACTCCTGACACAAGATGACGGGTTGGCCCCCACTTTGGAACTCAAGAAGAGGCACCTTGAAGCAGCAAAATGTGGTTTAATACAAAATCGAGCAAACACAATATTGCGGAGCACGTCTTGAAATCGCAAGGCCTTGCCACACCAGACCATGCAAGTCCAAGCCGCCCTGAAATCATTCTGACACAAGATCCTTTATATAATCAAACAAAGCCTAAAAAAGCCTCCGCTGAAGTAATGACCTCAGACAAGAGAGATTAAGTTTAAAGGCACAGATGTGTGAAAATAAGATAGTTCTCAGGCTATTTTTCCCAACAAGCTGGGCTTTTACAAGGACCAGGGATGCATTCCCATAATAAAGTTCAATGGGGTTTACATTTGGCAGTAAAACACATACAATCAAAGGAACAAATCAAAGGATACATCTTACATCATCCCCTGTTCGAGGTTAACTTACAACTATTCCCATAACTTTCTTCCTTAGAAGATGGTGAAAAAATGTCCCCAAGGTTGGATATGACCGAGCCGTGAATCAACATGTTTTGCAGTGAATCTAGTTTTTTTTGAAGCAAGCAAAAGAAAGACACAATTAAATATATATTTCTCAGGTGCCCTGTGTCACGTGGTGTGCCCCCCATGGCCCCCGACACAAGCACTGTCCATCGCAGTCACACAGTGATGTGCAGGGCAGATTTGCCCTGGAGCATTTACAGTTGCCTATACAGGCCGACTTACAATGGCAGCTTGTAAGCTCTGAACATGCCTCCTGTATCAGTGGTATTGTGGTCGAAAGTGGTATTGTGGTCCAAATTGGTGTCCAAGAAGTCCCTGTTTCCATCCAGCCCCAATCAGCTGGTGATGGAAGTTCTGGGTAGGGCACAAGTGCCTGACTCCATATGTGTCCAGCCTGAAAACATGTACGTTTTAGGTGTTGTTCGAAGGCGTCTGCTGTTGGGGGAATATGATCAATTGTTCTTGCCTTCTTCGTGAACAAGTGTCGGCGCATGTCATTCACTGTCTTTATCTCGGTAGTCCGGTCATAGAGGATGGCAACATATCTTTCTATGCTCTGTAGTTCCATAGTAATAGCGTCCACAGATGGCCTATAAGCAAGAGCATGAAAGGTCTGCGTGATGCTGGGGTATGCCTCCCAAGCCTTCCAGGCTGTCTTTTTCCCAATTTGGGCAAAAAATGACACTGTCGCAGCCAGTGAAGGCATGAAATAATGGCAAAGACTCGGACTTCCTGCGGCCAAGGCCGGTGGCAATTTTATGGATGGCAAGGTAGCGGTAGCTTTTACCAGTGCCAATGGCAATCCAGAGTTCCTCCACACCATGTGACTGGTCGGTAAAGTAGTGTGCTATTGCCAAGACCACAATATCAAAATCTACAGTTCGAATCAATACCCGTTTTCTCCCCTTTTTCACGGCATCCAGGACATTTTTTTTTGATTTTTTGAATTTTCTGAATTTTTGGGCGCCCGTCAGGAAAACAATTGTATAGGTCCATACTACATCTGTGCCAAATTTGGTGCTTTCCTGAAAAAATTAACGATGCTTCCTCTTAACTGCCTAACTAGGAAGCCAGCCTTGGTTTTCATGATTATTATGCAAAATGTTGAATGATTTTTGGGTCTGTCTGCTTTTTAAGAGTGGAGTATACAGTCTATTTCAAATGATGTTCTAATGACGCACAGTGCAGTGTGTGTGAGAGAGGGAGAGAGCGACAGAGAGAAAGAGAAATCGAAAGACGTGGCTTGCACGTAGGCTATGTTTTGTGGTGTGTGTGTGTGTGTGTGTGTGTGTGTGTGTGTGTGTGTGTGTGTGTGTGTGTGTGTGTGTGTGTGTGTGTGTGTGACTTTGCAGCATGTTTTTAAATTCGAACTGGGTTGGTGTGCTGGTTGTTGACGGCAAACTCTTACTATCAAACATTTACATCATATATTGAGTTATCGAACAAGGCGAGATGCAGAAAATATGGCAAAATGGAGAAGATTGTCACGGGGACCGCAAGGCTAACCCCCGCTCTAGCAGGGAAAATGGCCTTAAAATGCCTGTTGTTGTTGTTGTTGTTGTATTGAGTTATCGAACGGCAGTTTGTGCCCCCCCCCCCCCTCCACCGCTGTTACCCTAATGCCCCCCGATTAGATTTGTTCTGACGCCGAGTCTGCCTCGAAGTACCATCAAACATTCCAATGCGTCGATCGCGTCAACACTGCGCATGCGCAAGTGGTCTAACAGGCTGATGGTTTCCACGATCTCTTCTCCCAGTCCAACAGATTATCACAGACACCTACAAATTCATGTCAAACGAGATATGATCCAGGCCTAACTAACGAGACCACCCGCAGCTCTCGAGGCCTTCTGGTTGCTTCACACGAACCCGACAAAGAACGTGTTCGTTTCAATAAATGACAATATCCAGCCGATTGGATTCATGACGTCACGGCACACAAAACTACTCATATCTTTGGAATCTTTGGATATTCAAATCCTAAACTAAACGTACTTTTGTAGGGGAGAACCGTGCACGAACGTCGATACCAATGGCGACCTTCACAGACCCGTATTTCCCGAGATAGCGCGCCGGCCCGGCAACAACAGGCGTGCGCTGTTGTACTTGTAGGTACCGTTGAAAATTTGAAAAAAAATAAAAATTCTTGACGCGCAGGGTCAAAATCGATGCGCGCGCTGACCAGAGACCGGAAATATATTTTTCTCGGCCTTAGATTTGTTAAATAGTATCGATCAGTATTAACATTAGGAATTATACAATTTTTATTGTGGTTATGGTTGCATTCGTATACATTAAAGGTTATTATTATTTTACGAAACCTGCTTTTCCTATTAATACGAACCTCATGCCCAGTGGTGGATTAACCAAAGGGCACACTGGGCACATGCCCAAGGCCCCGAGATTGAGGTGAAATATATTTGCGATTAAAATGCTCAATAACCAGATCCACCACTATAATATGAAACGCTTCACTTTATATCCATCAATCGCTTATCACACAAGCATACGGCATTTCATCATTCGTTTAAAAATGACAGGTTGCTGTGCTATTTGATTTGATACACCAATCGATTCGGGAAAGGATTTAAAATGTATTGAATCGAAGACACTCAATAACGTCAATCGCAGGCAGAGCACAGGTGACAGGTCCGACATGGTATCCACTCACAGCTCTATGATATGGAGGAACGACCAGCCAAGGAGAGTGTTTGCTCATGAAGCTACACGGCCGCCATATTGGGACTCCCAACCGACCGAAAGTTGCATAAATTAGCAACGTCAAAAAAAAATCACATAACAGCAGGTTTTACAATAAAGTGAGTTAATTTTTATAGGGCTTTTTATGGTGTGGTGACTACCAAGAGCATGTTTTTAAATAAAGTGTGGGTTTTAATTTTTATAGTGCTTTTTATGTTGTGGTGACTACCAAGAGCATGTTTTTAAATAAACTGTGAGTTTTAATTTTTATAGGGCTTTTTATGTTGTGGTGACGACGAAGGGCATGTTTTTAAATAAAGTGTGGGTTTTAATTTTTATAGGGCTTTTCATGTTGTGGTGACGACCAAGAGCATGTTTTTAAATAAAGTGTGGGTTTTAATTTTTATAGGGCTTTTATTGTGTGGTGACAACCAAGAGCACGTTTTTAAATAAAGTGAGTTTTTATTTTTATAGGGCTTTTATTGTGTGGTGACAACCAAGAGCACGTTTTTAAATAAAGTGAGTTTTAATTTTTATAGGGCTTTTATTGTGTGGTGACAACCAAGAGCACGTTTTTAAATAAAGTGAGTTTTAATTTTTATAGTGCTTTTTATGGTGTGGTGACTACCAAGACCACGTTTTTAAATGCAGTGCGAGTTTTAATTTTTATAGGGCTTTTCATGGTGTGGTGACTACCAAGACCACGTTTTTAAATAAAGTGCGAGTTTTAATTTTAATAGTGTAGCGGCTACTGCTGGGTTTTCACAATCGCCTTGCACCTATCAAGGACGCGGAGCGATCACCATGCCGGGCTCGTCCAGGACGCCTGGGCAGGCCTGCGCTCAACTTGCCAGGCCTCGGTCGGGACGCCCGGGCAGGCTCGCCCTCAACTTGCCAGGCCGCAGCCAGGACGCTGGGCCACGCCTCCTCTCGCCTTTCCTGGGCAAACGCTCCGGGATAATATGTATATATATTGCTGCCCGATAAACAGGCTTTTCAGAGTGCCTGAGTGTTTGGTTTGATTAAAGCAACTCGGATGAATTCCAGCTTTTTGTCGCGTCCATTCTTCCGATTGACGTGGAAGCCCCAGCTCCTTCATTGGTGACCTACCGACATGGACACGGCAGTCGCCCTTAAACTGCCTACCTACTGGGAGGCTCACGCGGCTGTTTGGTTTGCACAGGCGGATTCCCTGTTCGCCCTGCGAGGCATCCTGGCCGACGACACCCGCTTCCACCATGTGGTAGCAGCGCTCGGTTCGGCCACCGCGGCCCGCGCACTGAGCCTCCTCGAGAGCCCGCCAGCCGCTGACAAATACGGCGTGATTAAGAAGCTTCTCCTCGACGCTTTCGCCCTCCCATCTGCGGAATGCGCACGGCACCTGCTCGACCTGCCCGAGCTCGGCGACACGCACCCTTCCGAGCGAATGGACTACATGCTTTCACTGCTCGGCGAGCACTCTCCGGCATTCCTGTTCCGGGAGCTGTTCCTCCGTCAGCTGCCTAACCCGGTACGCCTCGCCCTGGCAAGCACGACGATCACAGATCCCCGGGCCCTTGCCAGAGAAGCCGACAAGATCTCCGCCGCAAGACAGCGCATCGCAGCGGCGACATGGGACCCACCGCCGTCCGACGCAGCACCCATGGCGCCCGAGCACCCGGCACGGTCGACGACCGAACTGCCGACGCAATTGGCGGCCGCTACACCGAGCCGACCACCTCCAGCTCTGCGACGTCTCCCAAGGCCAGCCTCGCCCCATCGTGCCCGTCACCTGGCAACGCCGCATCTTCGCCTCCCTCCACGGCCTTTCCCACCCGGGCCGGAAAGCTTCCCAGAAGCTGGTGTCGGCGCGATTCGTCTGGCACGGCCTTCGTCAGGAAGTCCGCGATTGGACCAGCACCTGCACGGCCTGCCAACGGGCCAAGGTCCACCGACACACCCAGGCCCCGCTGGCACCTTTCACCGTGCCCGAACGGCGTTTCGACCACGTCAACGTGGATCTGGTGGGCCCACTCCCCCCATCACAGGGGTTCACACACCTGCTCACCATGGTGGACAGGACCACCAGGTGGCCGGAGGCCGTTCCCCTAGTCTCCACCACCACCGCCGACGTGGCGCAGGCTTTCATCGCCACCTGGGTCGCCCGCTTCGGCGCACATCTCATCAGACCACGGACCACAGTTCACCTCCGAGCTGTGGGGCGCGGTCGCCCGCAACCTGGGGGTCAAGCTCCACCGTACTACGGCCTGCCTCCCCCAAGCAAACGGGTTGTGCAAGCGATTCCACCGCTCCATGAAGGCCGCGCTCATGGCCGGCCTTCAAGATGGCGGTTGGGCCGACCGGCTGCCGTGGGTCCTTTTGGGCCTCCGCACGGCCCCCCAAGGAGGACCTCCAGGCATCCACCGCTGAGCTTGTCTATGGCCAGGCGCTACGCGTCCCGGGCGAATTCGTGCCCGACGCTACCAGTCCCTGGTCCGCAGCTCACCAGCGCTCGGACCTCCAGGAGGCCGCCCGACGGTTTACCCCCGTGCCAACATCCCACCACGGTGACCCCCAGTCCTACGTCCCCCCAGCACTTCGCACAGCGGAGTATGTTTTTGTGCGTCACGACGCACATCGGGGGCCACTCCGGCCGCCGTACGACGGGCCCTTCCGGGTGCTGCGACGGGACGACAAGTCGTTCGTCATCGACATCGGCGGCAGGTTGCGGTGGACCGCCTCAGGCCGGTGCACGTGGACATCGACCACCCACCACGGGTGGCCCTTCCGCCGTGGCGAGGCTGCCCCCCGTCCACGGTGCCCCCCACTCGACCGCCCACCACCACACCGGACCCCCTCCCACGACCCGCCAGGGGTCGCTTCGGCCGGGTCATCAGGACCCCCCTCAAATTGACCCTGCCGGTGCAAGTCGATTCTGGGGGGACGTGTGTAGCGGCTACCGCTGGGTTTTCACAATCGCCTTGCACCTATCAAGGACGCGGAGCGATCACCATGCCGGGCTCGTCCAGGACGCCCGGGCAGGCCCGCGCTCAACTTGCCAGGCCTCGGTCGGGACGCCCGGGCATGCCCGGGCAGGCTCGCCCTCAACTTGCCAGGCTGCAGCCAGGACGCTGGGCCACGCCCCCTCTCGCCTTTCCTGGGCAAACGCTCCGGGATAATATGTATATATATTGCTGCCCGATAAACGGGCCTTTCAGAGTGCCTGAGTGTTTGGTTTGATTAAAGCAACTCGGATGAATTCCAGCTTTTTGTCGCGTCCATTCTTCCGATCGACGTGGGAGCCCCAGCTCCTTCAATAGGGCTTTTCATGGTGTGGTGACTACCAAGAGCACGTTTTTAAATAAAGTGCGAGTTTTAATTTATATAGGGCTTTTCATGGTGTGGTGACTACCAAGAGCACGTTTTTAAATAAAGTGCGAGTTTTAATTTTTATAGGGCTTTTTATGATGTGGTGACTACCAAGAGCACGTTTTTAAATAAAGTGCGAGTTTTTAATTTTTATAGGGCTTTTTATGGTGTGGTGACTTACGGGGCAGAGGGCTTACTTTATGGGGCTGGGCACTCCAGTTACTGTATGTTTCCTAACCATCCACCCATCCTTCAGCTCGACACAAAAACACGGGTGCCTTCCCTGTTAAGAACTACACCTGGCAGCCATTTCACTCCAAGGCCATTGTTAGCACATCAACTGGATCGTTTACAGCAAAGTCACGCAAACACAGCCGTGCGATCATGATAGAACTTCTGACTGACGCTTGCTAGCAACAGTTTCACCTACGTCAGGATAAACGAGAGAGAGTGCAGTTTTGAAGTCTCGCTTCATAAGTAGTTCTGCTGGGGGTTCTCCAGTTACGGTATGTGGTCTGATCTATACCCGAGCAACATGCGTGACAAACACGTTTGAAGTGAACCTTGCGTAACATGCCTTAATCCTTGCTTGATGATCTGCACAGCACGCTGTCTGGCCATGAGAAGCGGGTTTGAACGGAGCAGAACGGACATGTCTGATGCCATTCAACCTCATGAATTCCTGAATTTCCTGACATGTGAAACACGAACCATTATCGCTTACCAACACATCTGGTAGACCGTGAGTAGCGAACATGACACGTAAATTCTCAATGTTAGCAGCAGAAGTGCTGGTAGACATAATAGAGCATTCAATCCACTTGGAAAATGCATCAATGACACCAAGGAACATTTTCTCTAAGAATAGATCTGCAAAGTCAACATGAATCCTGGACCAAGGTTTGGAAGGCCACGACCACACGGTTTGGAAGGCTGGCGACTTACTGAGCTGCGTACAGGTATCACAACGATGAACACAACATTCAAGTTCGGAATCAATACCAGGCCACCAAACATGAAACCTTGCAATAGCTTTCATCATAAAAAAACCAGGATGGGTACTATGCAGTTCAGAGAACAAACTCTCTCTCCCCTGTTTTTTATTTACTTCACAAACAAATCAACCAGACAAACAAAATATATAAAAAGAGGGAGCGGAAGACAAGAGAAGGGGAAGCACACAAACACTTGAGAGCACACAACATTTAAGAGCAGGGAGATGTGTGGGAGGGAGAGGGCTTGGGGGGAGGAGGCGTGGGAAGGGGGTTTGGGGGTGGGAGAAGTATAAAACACAAGGACACCAAGGATTTCCAGGACAGAAGTTGGTATTTCAAAAAAGTGGAATTGGGGTGAAATTAGTGGGGATAGAAAAGATCAAGGTTTTGGATGGGGGAAGATAAGAGATGGTGGTGAACAGCTGTTTTAAAGACCTGGAGGGTGGAGTGGGATTGAAGAGAGTGAGGGAGTTTGTTCCAGAGGTGGGATAAAAGAGGAATGAAGGAGTGAAGGTGAGCAGAGAGTCTTGATTTTGGCAGTTTCACCATGAGGGTTGCAGGCAGACCTTGTGCGACCTGTAGGAATATTTGTGGGACAGAGCCCAGAGAGAGCTGGGGGGGGCAAGGCCAGAGAGGAGTCGGTAGAAGACGGAAAGACCACCAACCTGCCTGCGGTGAGTGAGTGAGAGGCCCTTGGAGTTAGCTTCATCGTGGGAGATTCCAATGATTCTGAATGCTTTGGTTTCAACAGCGTGAAGGTGAGCTAGGTGTGAGGCAGGAGCACCAGCCCAGAGGGGAGAGCAGTATTCCATTGAGCTGCGGATGAAAGCCTTGTATGTGGTGAGGAGCTCAAGTGTGCCAAGGAAGGACTTCGCACAATGGAGGATGCCCAGTCGTCGACTGGCTTTGGAGGCCAGATTTGAAATGTGGTTTTCCCAGGAAAGATCATGGCAGATAGTGAGACCCAAAAGCTTGAGTAACAGAACTTCTTGGAGAGGATTATTCAAAAAGTGGATGGGAGGGTTGTCCAGTCGGTCTTTTCGGAGAGACATCGTAAGAGTGTGAGATTTGTCAGGATTGAAAGACATGTTCCACTTGTTTGCCCAGTCTGTGATTTTGTCCAGGTCTGCAGAGAGTGAGGAGGCTGCAGACTGCCGATCTGAGGGATGAAGAATGGAGCGACAGAGAGTATAGTCATCAGCAAAGAGATAGAGTGGGTTTTTCAAGAGAGTCAGAGAGATCATTGATGAAGACCAGAAAAAGCACAGGGCCCAGAACACTGCCTTGGGGAACTCCAGCCTGAACAGTCAGAGGAGATGAGAGAAACCCATTCAGGGCCACATGTTGACTACGACTAGAGAGGAAGTCCGCCATTCATGCATTGAGATTTTCATGGATACCAAAAGAGGAGAGTTTGGTTAGCAGAGCGGGGTGCCAGACCGTATCGAAGGCACGTGATATGTCAAGGGAGACAGCTCTAATTTCCTGTTTGGCATTGAGGACCTCCATCCATTGTTCAGAAAGCAGAAGCAGCATGTCCAGAGTAGAGTGACCAGGTCTGAAACCAAATTGATCATCAGAGATCAAGCCATTGGAGAAGAGGAAAGATTTCATATCTGAAGCAATGATGGATTCCATGACTTTGCTGATAATTGGTAGAAGGCTAATTGGTCTGTAGTTCCTGGGATCTGTTTTTGCACCTTTTTTTGCAAAGCGGTGATGTTGGCCGATGACCTTGAGCAAAAGAGAGGGTGAAGAGAACAGATAGAGGGAGTGAAAGAGCGGAAGAACAGGATTTTAGGACCCGTGGGCTGATGCCGTCAGGTCCAGTTGCAGAATCAGAGTCGAGGGTTGACAGAAACTTTTCCACCTTGTCAGGAGGAAAGGACACAGAGTCCAAGAGCAGCTGGGTACGACTGGGTACGGTGGGTACAGAGAGGGATGGGTTTGGGACACAAGATTTAGAGGCAAACACAGAGTTGAGGCATTCAGCTTTTTCACGTGCGGAGTCAGCCATGTGGCCGTTTGAGGTGAGGGAGGGGATGGAGGGGGAACAAACACCAGAAACAGATTTGACCAGACGCCACCAGGATTTGGAAGAGGGAGACAGATAAGAGAGTTCTGTCCTGAGAACGGAGAGATATTGTTTCATGGCTCTCCTGAGGGTGGACACACACTTGTTTCGGGCTTTGTGAAAGGAAATGAGTTTCCTTCCGTTGGATTTGCTTTCCAGGAGACGAAAGCAAGTCGTTTCTGGGCAATAGCCTCACCACAAGATTCCGTGTACCATGGACGGGAGGAAGGGTATGACAACTGAAGACGAGACGGGATAAATCTGTGCATGAGAGAGAGCAATTTACTTTGGAAGAATTCCCAGGATGAGTTGATGTCAAAGGCGGTAGAGATGGGAGACCAGTCCAGATGATTGACGGCTGCTTGAAGACCATGCCAGTTGGCCTGAGTGAAATGCCAGACTTGTCGACGCTGAGGAGGCTCTCTGAGAATGGTCAGAGAGATGTCCACTTTAACAAGCACATGATCAGATGAGCCGATTGGAGCAGAAGAAGAGCAGCAGACATTTTCAGGGAAGTTAGTCATAACCAAGTCCAGAAGAGAAGATGCTCCGTTGACTGAGATCCGGGTCGGGAAATTGACAGATTGTGTCAGTCCCAGTGAGTCACAGAAGTCCTTTGCTGAAGAGCCATGGCTGGTGAGAGAGGTACCCACACCCAGCCACCTGGCATGGTGACAATTGAAATCACCACATATGAGGAAGAGAGAGTTTGGATGGGTTGATAGAAGTTGGTCCATATTATCAGACAGCGAGATGTAGATGGAGTCATCACTGTTTGGTGGATGGTACAACACACATATGAACAAAAGGTGGGAGCGAAGGGGAAGCCGTAGCCAAAGCTATTCCTGGGGGTGAGGTGGAGAGAGGGCAGTGCAGGGTGAGTGAGGAAGAGAGTTTTTTTTATAAAGATAGCAATGCCCCCTCCAGGACGAGGCTCAGGTCTATCATACCGGAGGAGGGAGTAACCTGGGAGAGATACCAAGGAATCAGAGACATCATGAAGGAGGAAAGTTTCTGTTAAACAGATCACGTCTGGTTTGTTAGAAGCAACCTGTATGGAGAGATCAGTCAAGTTTGAGCGAAGGCCCAGGATGTTTGAGGTCCATACTGTTAAAGTAGGGGAAGGGGGAGCATCGGATACAGAACAGGGGGGGGGGAGCAGTAGGGTAAGATGTGGAAGAGGAGGAAGAGGTAGGGAGAGCTGTTGAAGGTGTGTCAGAGATTTCAGAATAGCTTGGAGAAAGGGAAGAATGGGGCAGACAAGAGGTTTGATGGTGATTGGGTGAGGCACAGTGAGGTGTTATTTGAGGAGGGGGCAGAGTGAGGCAGAAGGTTGAGTGAGATGAAGGTGAAAGTTGGAAGGGGGAAGAAGTAGGGAGGACGCTTTGAGGAGGAGGGGTGAGAGGGGAGTCTAGGAGGAGAGGAGTGAGGGAGAGTCTCGGAGGGGAGGGGTGTGGGGGGAGTTTAGGAGGGAAGGGGCAAGGGGGGAGATCTGAAAGGCATGGGTGATGGGGAAGATTTGGAGGGGAGGTGCAAGGGGGAATATTTGAAAGAGATGGGTGATGGGGAATATTTGGAGGGGAGGGGCAAGGGGTTGGATTTGGAGGGGAGGGGTGATGGGGAAGTTTTTGAGGGAAGGGGTGATGGGGAAGATTTGGAGGGGAGGGGTGACATTGGATTTTGAAAAATGTACGATTAATGGGAAACGAACATTTCTTGCAAAATGAGTTTCTTGAGACCTTCGAGTCAAAAATACGTTTGAGGACGCTGAAGGATGGGTGGCGTTCTGGAGAGTTTAAGGAATGTATGAAAGAGGCACTGTAACTGTAAGAGATGGAATTTTTTTTTGGAATGAATAGATTTGGTGAGCAAGTCGAAAGCATCCTTTTATAGAAGAAGAAGAAAAAGGTGTTATAGTATATGACAGAATACAGTTCTTCAGGGGACAGTTGAAACATTTTTTAACGACATGAACACGTGATCACGAACAACGTGGTCGAAGAACGAACGAACAAATAAGAACGAACAACGGATAAGAACAGAGAAGGGAATTTTTTTTTTTTTGTTTGAGTTGAGATGAAAACAGAGACAGAGACCGAACGTGAAACGTGAAAAATAGAGACCGAAAGTATAATTGTGAGCGCAATCAAAGAACCGCTGAGACAGAAACAAAGCCTCAAGCCAAGGTCAGACACGGTAGCCTACTAGTACAACACTTGGCGTCAGAATATGCGACACGAACTAACCGACGATTCTGTAAACAGGTATGAAAAACCAACACCAAGAATACTATTAAAGACACACCAATAGTTACACACACCGAAAGAAAGATAGTTTCGACAAAAACACAATTGTGAAAGGTTACTTAACTTCGAAAGCGTGCGCGCATGGACAGCTTTGAAGAGACGTGACGTCACGTGACGTGACGTGACGAGAAGAGACGTGAAGAGACTTTGAAGAGATTTAAAACGTTAGACAAGTGGTCGATGTTCGGGGAAGTTAGGGGGAGAAGAGAAAATCTAAGAAATAAGCAATATAGCGAAGGAAAGAACTTAAATTCACAGAACACCTATGGGGGTAGGGAAGACGAGAGAAACCAGGCCGCGCACGCGGTGGGACAGAAAACGATTAAATTATACAAAAGTTTGCAAGAATTGCAAATCAACACCAACTGGAAAACACACTGCAACACATGTACAATAAAAAGCGAGTATAAATTGACAAAGACACGAATGGAAAAAATACAATAACTTTTGCTGCCGTGCAGAGATCGAAGACGCTTCCTTGCTCCAGGGACCGGAAACCAAATGATGGCATGATGACACGTCTGCCCCCAAACTAGGCAATCTGACTGGACAGATAGCTCATCTCTACGACGTGAAAATGGTTTGTACTCCTCCGAATCTGGTATGCCAGACCAATCGTCAGTCATAATGCAACGCTTGACTACAGACAACACAGGACCTCTGTTTTTTTTTTTGTTTTTTTTTGTTTTTTTTGTATACAAGATCGAGGCTCGTGAAAGAGCGAACATTAATCACACAGAAAGACAAACCGACACATAAAACATATAACATAGGGAGCGGTAGACAAGATGGGGAGAGAGGGGGAAGGACACAAACACAACATTTGAGAGCAGGGACCAAGAGACATGGAGACATCGAGAGATCTGAGAGAGGGCGAGGGCTTTGGGGGGGGGGGGCGTGGGAAGGGGGCGGTGGGAGAGGTATAAAACATATGGACACTGCCAGGACTTCCAGGAAAGAAGTTGGAATTTCAAACAAGGTGGATCTGGGGTGAATTAGCGGGGGTAGAAAAGATCAAGGTTTTGGATGGGGGAAGATAAGAGATGGTGGTGAACAGCTGTTTTAAAGACCTGGAGGGAGGAGTGGGATTGAAGGGAGTGAGGGAGTTTGTTCCAGAGGCGGGAGAAAAGAGGAATGAAAGAGTGAAGGTGAGCAGAGAGCCGAGATTTCGGCAGTTTAACCATCAGAGGGTTGCTGGCAGATCTTGTGCGACCTGTAGGAATATTTGGGGGACAGAGCACAAAGAGAGCTGGGGGTGCAAGGCCGGAGAGGAGTCGGTAGGAGACAGAAAGACCACCTACCTGCCTGCGGTGAGTGAGTGAAAGGCCCTCAGAGATAGCTTCATCGCGGGAGATTCCAATAATTCTGAAAGCTTTGGTTTCAACAGCGTGAAGCCGAGCTAGGTGTGAGGCAGGAGCACTGGCCCATAGGGGAGAACAGTATTCCATTGAGCTGTGGATGAAAGCCTTGTATGTGGTGAGGAGCTCAGGTGTGCCGAGGAAGGACTTCGCACGACGGAGGATGCCCAGTCGGCGACTGGCTTTGGAGGCCAGCTTGGAAATGTAGTTTTCCCAAGAAAGATCATGGCAGATAGTGAGACCCAAAATCTTGAGCGACAGAACTTCTTGGAGAGGATTGTTGAGAAAGTAGATGGGAGGGTTGTCCAGTCGATCTTTTCGGAGAGACATAGTAAGAGTGTGAGATTTGTCAGGATTGAAAGACATGTTCCACTTGTTTGACCAGTCTGTGATTTTGTCCAGGTCTTCAGAGAGTGAGGAGGCAGCAGACTGCCGATCTGAGGGAAGAGGAATGGAGCGGCAGAGAGTGGAGTCATCAGCAAAGAGATAGAGAGGATTTTCGAGAGAGTCAGAGAGATCATTGATGAAGACCAGAAAAAGCACGGGGCCCAGAACACTGCCTTGGGGAACTCCAGCCTGAACAGGAAGAGGAGTTGAGAGAAACCCATTCAGGGCCACACGTTGACGACGACTAGAGAGGAAGTCTGCCAGCCATGCGTGGAGATTTCCATGGATACCAAAGGAGGAGAGTTTGGTGAGCAGAGCGGGGTGCCAGACCGTGTCGAAGGCACGTGATATGTCGAGGGAGACGGCTCTAATTTCCTGTTTGGCATTGAGGACCTCCATCCATTGTTGAGACAGCGGAAGCAGCATGTCCAGAGTAGAGTGACCTGGTCTGAAACCAAATTGATGATCAGAGATCAAGCCATTGGAGAAGAGGAAAGATTTGATATCCGAAGCAATGATGGATTCCATGACTTTGCTGATAATTGGGAGAAGGCTGATTGGTCTGTAGTTGCTAGGATCTGTTTTTGCACCTTTTTTGTGCAAAGCGGTGATGTTGGCTGATTTCCAAGCAGATGGCAGTTGGCGTTGAGCAAAAGAGAGGGTGAAGAGAACAAAGAGAGGGTGAGATAGAGCAGCAGAGCAGGATTTTAGGACCCGTGGGCTGATGCCGTCGGGTCCAGTTGCAGAATCAGAGTCGAGGGTTGACAGAAACTTTTCCACCTTGTCAGGAGGAAAGGACACGGAGTCCAGGAGCAGCAGGGTACGGCTGGGTATGGTGGGTACAGAGAGGGATGGGTTTGGGACACAAGATTTAGAGGCAAACACAGAGTTGAGGCGTTCAGCTTTTTCACGTGCGGAGTCAGCTGTGTAGCCGTTTGAGGTAAGGGAGGGGATGGAGGGGGAACAAACACCAGAAACGGATTTGACCAGATGCCACCAGGATTTGGAAGAGGGAGACAGATAAGAGAGTTCGGTCTTGAGAACGGAGAGATATTGTTTCCTGGCTCTCCTGAGGGTGGACACACACTTGTTTCGGGCTTTGTGAAAGGAAATGAGATTTCCTTCCGTTGGATTTGCTTTCCAGGAGACGAAGGCAAGTTGTTTCTGGGCAACAGCCTCACCACAATATTCCGTGTACCATGGACGGGAGGAAGGGTATGACAACTGAAGACGAGATGGGATAAATCTGTGCATGAGAGAGAGCAATTTACTTTGGAAGAATTCCCAGGATGAGTTGATGTCAGAGGTGGTAGAGATGGGAGACCAGTCCAGATGATTGATGGCTGCTTGAAGACCGTGCCAGTTGGCCTGAGTGAAATGCCAGACTCTTCGACGCTGAGCAGGCTCCCTGAGGATGGTCAGAGAGATGTCCACTTTAACAAGGACATGATCAGATGATCCGATCAGAGCAGAAGAAGAGCAGCAGATATTTTCAGGGAAGTTAGTCATAACCAAGTCCAGAAGAGAAGATGTTCCGTTGACTGAGATCCGGGTCGGGAAATTGACAGATTGTGTCAGTCCCAGTGAGTCACAGAAGTCCTTTGCTGAAGAGCCATGGCTGGTGAGAGAGGTACCCACACCCAGCCACCTGGCATGGTGACAATTGAAATCACCACATATGAGGAAGAGAGAGTTTGGATGGGTTGATAGAAGTTGGTCCATATTATCAGACAGCGAGATGTAGATGGAGTCATCACTGTTTGGTGGATGGTACAACACACATATGAACAAAAGGTGGGAGCGAAGGGGAAGCCGTAGCCAAAGCTATTCCTGGGGGTGAGGTGGAGAGAGGGCAGTGCAGGGTGAGTGAGGAAGAGAGTTTTTTTTATAAAGATAGCAATGCCCCCTCCAGGACGAGGCTCAGGTCTATCATACCGGAGGAGGGAGTAACCTGGGAGAGATACCAAGGAATCAGAGACATCATGAAGGAGGAAAGTTTCTGTTAAACAGATCACGTCTGGTTTGTTAGAAGCAACCTGTATGGAGAGCTCAGTCAAGTTTGAGCGAAGGCCCAGGATGTTTGAGGTCCATACTGTTAAAGTAGGGGAAGGGGGAGCATCGGATACAGAACAGGGTGGGGGGAGCAGTAGGGTAAGATGTGGAAGAGGAGGAAGAGGTAGGGAGAGCTGTTGAAGGTGTGTCAGAGATTTCAGAATAGCTTGGAGAAAGGGAAGAATGGGGCAGACAAGAGGTTTGATGGTGATTGGGTGAGGCACAGTGAGGTGTTATTTGAGGAGGGGGCAGAGTGAGGCAGAAGGTTGAGTGAGATGAAGGTGAAAGTTGGAAGGGGGAAGAAGTAGGGAGGACGCTTTGAGGAGGAGGGGTGAGAGGGGAGTCTAGGAGGAGAGGAGTGAGGGAGAGTCTCGGAGGGGAGGGGTGTGGGGGGAGTTTAGGAGGGAAGGGGCAAGGGGGGAGATCTGAAAGGCATGGGTGATGGGGAAGATTTGGAGGGGAGGTGCAAGGGGGAATATTTGAAAGAGATGGGTGATGGGGAATATTTGGAGGGGAGGGGCAAGGGGTTGGATTTGGAGGGGAGGGGTGATGGGGAAGTTTTTGAGGGAAGGGGTGATGGGGAAGATTTGGAGGGGAGGGGTGACATTGGATTTTGAAAAATGTACGATTAATGGGAAACGAACATTTCTTGCAAAATGAGTTTCTTGAGACCTTCGAGTCAAAAATACGTTTGAGGACGCTGAAGGATGGGTGGCGTTCTGGAGAGTTTAAGGAATGTATGAAAGAGGCACTGTAACTGTAAGAGATGGAATTTTTTTTTGGAATGAATAGATTTGGTGAGCAAGTCGAAAGCATCCTTTTATAGAAGAAGAAGAAAAAGGTGTTATAGTATATGACAGAATACAGTTCTTCAGGGGACAGTTGAAACATTTTTTAACGACATGAACACGTGATCACGAACAACGTGGTCGAAGAACGAACGAACAAATAAGAACGAACAACGGATAAGAACAGAGAAGGGAATTTTTTTTTTTTTGTTTGAGTTGAGATGAAAACAGAGACAGAGACCGAACGTGAAACGTGAAAAATAGAGACCGAAAGTATAATTGTGAGCGCAATCAAAGAACCGCTGAGACAGAAACAAAGCCTCAAGCCAAGGTCAGACACGGTAGCCTACTAGTACAACACTTGGCGTCAGAATATGCGACACGAACTAACCGACGATTCTGTAAACAGGTATGAAAAACCAACACCAAGAATACTATTAAAGACACACCAATAGTTACACACACCGAAAGAAAGATAGTTTCGACAAAAACACAATTGTGAAAGGTTACTTAACTTCGAAAGCGTGCGCGCATGGACAGCTTTGAAGAGACGTGACGTCACGTGACGTGACGTGACGAGAAGAGACGTGAAGAGACTTTGAAGAGATTTAAAACGTTAGACAAGTGGTCGATGTTCGGGGAAGTTAGGGGGAGAAGAGAAAATCTAAGAAATAAGCAATATAGCGAAGGAAAGAACTTAAATTCACAGAACACCTATGGGGGTAGGGAAGACGAGAGAAACCAGGCCGCGCACGCGGTGGGACAGAAAACGATTAAATTATACAAAAGTTTGCAAGAATTGCAAATCAACACCAACTGGAAAACACACTGCAACACATGTACAATAAAAAGCGAGTATAAATTGACAAAGACACGAATGGAAAAAATACAATAACTTTTGCTGCCGTGCAGAGATCGAAGACGCTTCCTTGCTCCAGGGACCGGAAACCAAATGATGGCATGATGACACGTCTGCCCCCAAACTAGGCAATCTGACTGGACAGATAGCTCATCTCTACGACGTGAAAATGGTTTGTACTCCTCCGAATCTGGTATGCCAGACCAATCGTCAGTCATAATGCAACGCTTGACTACAGACAACACAGGACCTCTGTTTTTTTTTTTGTTTTTTTTTGTTTTTTTTGTATACAAGATCGAGGCTCGTGAAAGAGCGAACATTAATCACACAGAAAGACAAACCGACACATAAAACATATAACATAGGGAGCGGTAGACAAGATGGGGAGAGAGGGGGAAGGACACAAACACAACATTTGAGAGCAGGGACCAAGAGACATGGAGACATCGAGAGATCTGAGAGAGGGCGAGGGCTTTGGGGGGGGGGGCGTGGGAAGGGGGCGGTGGGAGAGGTATAAAACATATGGACACTGCCAGGACTTCCAGGAAAGAAGTTGGAATTTCAAACAAGGTGGATCTGGGGTGAATTAGCGGGGGTAGAAAAGATCAAGGTTTTGGATGGGGGAAGATAAGAGATGGTGGTGAACAGCTGTTTTAAAGACCTGGAGGGAGGAGTGGGATTGAAGGGAGTGAGGGAGTTTGTTCCAGAGGCGGGAGAAAAGAGGAATGAAAGAGTGAAGGTGAGCAGAGAGCCGAGATTTCGGCAGTTTAACCATCAGAGGGTTGCTGGCAGATCTTGTGCGACCTGTAGGAATATTTGGGGGACAGAGCACAAAGAGAGCTGGGGGTGCAAGGCCGGAGAGGAGTCGGTAGGAGACAGAAAGACCACCTACCTGCCTGCGGTGAGTGAGTGAAAGGCCCTCAGAGATAGCTTCATCGCGGGAGATTCCAATAATTCTGAAAGCTTTGGTTTCAACAGCGTGAAGCCGAGCTAGGTGTGAGGCAGGAGCACTGGCCCATAGGGGAGAACAGTATTCCATTGAGCTGTGGATGAAAGCCTTGTATGTGGTGAGGAGCTCAGGTGTGCCGAGGAAGGACTTCGCACGACGGAGGATGCCCAGTCGGCGACTGGCTTTGGAGGCCAGCTTGGAAATGTAGTTTTCCCAAGAAAGATCATGGCAGATAGTGAGACCCAAAATCTTGAGCGACAGAACTTCTTGGAGAGGATTGTTGAGAAAGTAGATGGGAGGGTTGTCCAGTCGATCTTTTCGGAG
This sequence comes from Myxine glutinosa, assembly GCF_964187855.1. NCBI lineage: Eukaryota > Metazoa > Chordata > Myxini > Myxiniformes > Myxinidae > Myxine > Myxine glutinosa. Next base: position 416,916,935 of record NC_136261.1, read on the forward strand.
AGACATAGTAAGAGTGTGAGATTTGTCAGGATTGAAAGACATGTTCCACTTGTTTGACCAGTCTGTGATTTTGTCCAGGTCTTCAGAGAGTGAGGAGGCAGCAGACTGCCGATCTGAGGGAAGAGGAATGGAGCGGCAGAGAGTGGAGTCATCAGCAAAGAGATAGAGAGGATTTTCGAGAGAGTCAGAGAGATCATTGATGAAGACCAGAAAAAGCACGGGGCCCAGAACACTGCCTTGGGGAACTCCAGCCTGAACAGGAAGAGGAGTTGAGAGAAACCCATTCAGGGCCACACGTTGACGACGACTAGAGAGGAAGTCTGCCAGCCATGCGTGGAGATTTCCATGGATACCAAAGGAGGAGAGTTTGGTGAGCAGAGCGGGGTGCCAGACAGTGTCGAAGGCACGTGATATGTCGAGGGAGACGGCTCTAATTTCCTGTTTGGCATTGAGGACCTCCATCCATTGTTGAGACAGCGGAAGCAGCATGTCCAGAGTAGAGTGACCTGGTCTGAAACCAAATTGATGATCAGAGATCAAGCCATTGGAGAAGAGGAAAGATTTGATATCCGAAGCAATGATGGATTCCATGACTTTGCTGATAATTGGGAGAAGGCTGATTGGTCTGTAGTTGCTAGGATCTGTTTTTGCACCTTTTTTGTGCAAAGCGGTGATGTTGGCTGATTTCCAAGCAGATGGCAGTTGGCGTTGAGCAAAAGAGAGGGTGAAGAGAACAAAGAGAGGGTGAGATAGAGCAGCAGAGCAGGATTTTAGGACCCGTGGGCTGATGCCGTCGGGTCCAGTTGCAGAATCAGAGTCGAGGGTTGACAGAAACTTTTCCACCTTGTCAGGAGGAAAGGACACGGAGTCCAGGAGCAGCAGGGTACGGCTGGGTATGGTGGGTACAGAGAGGGATGGGTTTGGGACACAAGATTTAGAGGCAAACACAGAGTTGAGGCGTTCAGCTTTTTCACGTGCGGAGTCAGCTGTGTAGCCGTTTGAGGTAAGGGAGGGGATGGAGGGGGAACAAACACCAGAAACGGATTTGACCAGATGCCACCAGGATTTGGAAGAGGGAGACAGATAAGAGAGTTCGGTCTTGAGAACGGAGAGATATTGTTTCCTGGCTCTCCTGAGGGTGGACACACACTTGTTTCGGGCTTTGTGAAAGGAAATGAGATTTCCTTCCGTTGGATTTGCTTTCCAGGAGACGAAGGCAAGTTGTTTCTGGGCAACAGCCTCACCACAATATTCCGTGTACCATGGACGGGAGGAAGGGTATGACAACTGAAGACGAGATGGGATAAATCTGTGCATGAGAGAGAGCAATTTACTTTGGAAGAATTCCCAGGATGAGTTGATGTCAGAGGTGGTAGAGATGGGAGACCAGTCCAGATGATTGATGGCTGCTTGAAGACCGTGCCAGTTGGCCTGAGTGAAATGCCAGACTCTTCGACGCTGAGCAGGCTCCCTGAGGATGGTCAGAGAGATGTCCACTTTAACAAGGACATGATCAGATGATCCGATCAGAGCAGAAGAAGAGCAGCAGATATTTTCAGGGAAGTTAGTCATAACCAAGTCCAGAAGAGAAGATGTTCCGTTGACTGAGATCCGGGTCGGGAAATTGACAGATTGTGTCAGTCCCAGTGAGTCGCAGAAGTCCTTTGCTGAGGAGCCATGGCTGGTGAGAGAGGTACCCACACCCAGCCAACTGGCATGATGACAGTTGAAATCACCACATATGAGGAAGAGAGAGTTGGGATGAGTAGATAGAAGTTGGTCCATATCATCAGACAGCGAGATGTAGATTGAGTCATCACTGTTTGGTGGACGGTATCACACACATATGAACAAGAGGTGGGAGCGAAGGGGAAGCCATAGCCAGAGGTATTCCTGGGGGTGAGGTGGAGAGAGTGCAGTGCAGGGCGAGTGAGGAAGAGAGTTTTTGATAAAGATAGCAACCCCGCCTCCAGGACGAGGCTCAGGTCTATCATACCGGAGGAGGGAGTAGCCCGGGAGAGATACTATGGAATCAGAGACATCATAAAGGAGGAAAGTTTCTGTTAAGCAGATCACGTCTGGTTTGACAGAAGCAACCTGTATGGAGAGATCAGTTAAGTTTGAACGAAGGCCCCGGATGTTTGAGGTCCATACCGTTAATGAAGAGGAAGGGGGAGCATCAGATACAGAACAGGGGGTAGGAGGGGTAGGGTAAGATGTGGAAGAGGTGGAAGATGTAGGGAGAGCTGTTGAAGGTGTGTCAGAGATTTCAGAATAGCTCGGAGAAAGGGAAGGATGGGGCGGACAAAAGGTTTGATGATGATTGGGTGAGCCACAATGAGGTGTTATTTGAGGAGGGGGAAGAGCGAGGCAGAAGGTTGGGGGAGATGGAGGTGAGAGTTTGAAGGGGGTAGAAGCGGGGAGGACGCATTGAGGAGGGGGAATGAGAGGGGGGGAATTGAGAAGCAATGAGGGTGGGGAGATTTGAAGGGGAGGGGTGAGGGGGGAGTTTGGGAGGGAAGGGACAAGGGGAGGGATTTGAAAGGGATGGGATATGGAGGAGATTTGGAGGGGAGGGGTGAGGCAGGAGTCTAGGAGGGGAGGGGCGAGGGGGCGTCTTGGCGGGGAGGGGTGAGGGGGTAGTTTAGGAGGGAGGGGGCAAGGGGGGAGATTTGAAAGGGAGGGGTTATGGGGAAGATTTGGAGGGGAGGGGTGAGATTGGATTTTTGAAAGTGTACGATTTATGGGAAACGAACATTTATTGCAAAATGAGTTTCTTGTGACCTTCGAGTTAAAAATACGTTTAAGGACGCTGGATGGAGGATGGAGTGCAGGAGAGTTTAGGGAATGTAGAAAAAAGGCACTATAGGAGATGGATATTTTTTTTGTGATGAATTGATTTGGTGAGCAAGTCGAAAGCAGCCTTTTAAAGAAGAAGAAAAAGGTGTTATAAAATATGACGGAATACATAACTTGAGGGGAAAGTGTAAACATTGAAGGTTAATGAGTGAAAACTATCTGGGGAAATGGGGGAGAAACACGTGGTCGAAGAACGAACGAACGAATAAGAATGAATAAACGAATGAGAACAGTGAAGGGAATTTTTTTTTTTTTTTTTTTTGAGTTGAGATTTACACAAGGAAGTAGGCTATAGGTGAAAAGACTGGGAATACAGAGAACGAAAGTTATTGGATCACAAACGACGGACCGCTGAGAAAAACAAAGCCTCAAGGTTGTACAGTGCACACTGTACAAGGCCTCAAGACACGACACGAATTAACACGATTTTCAATACAGGTATGAAAGATTTGCACCGAAAAATCTTCGTCGGGACACAATATACGTACAACACCATAAATAAATAGTTTTAACGAAAATACAAATGGGAACAATCACTTAACTTCGATTTCAAATCGTTCGCGACGCGGCAAAGGCCTTGCTCACGCTGTTGGACCACAACCTAACTTGAGCAGCAGTGACTGGAGAGCTGTCACTCCCAAACACATTCATAGCCAATACAAGGTCAGCAGGTTGAGTCTTGTTGCGATCAGCAACAGGCACCAGCAGTCAACTCAGTGCATCAGCACAATTCCCAATGTCAGGCCTTTTTTTTTTTTTTTTTTGTATACCGAATCGAGGCTCGTGAAAGAGCTAACATTTATTTCACAAACATATCAACCAGACAAACAAAATATATAAAAAGAGGGAGCGGAAGACAAGATGGGGAGAGAAGGGGAAGCACACAAACACAACATTTGAGAGCAGGGAGAAGTGTGGGAGGGAGAGGGCTTGGGGGGAGGAGGCGTGGGAAGGGGGGGGGGGGAGGGGGAGAGGTATAAAACACAAGGGGACCGAAATTAGCAGGGGAAGAAAAGATCAAGGTTTTGGATGGGGGAAGATAAGAGATGGTGGTGAACAGCTGTTTTAAAGACCTGGAGGGTGGAGTGGGATTGAAGAGAGTGAGGGAGTTTGTTCCAGAGGCGGGAGAAAAGAGGAATGAAGGAGTGAAGGTGAGCAGAGAGTCTTGATTTTGGCAGTTTAACCATAAGAGGGTTGCAGGCAGATCTTGTGCGACCTGTAGGAATATTTGGGGGACAGAGCCCAGAGAGAGCTGGGGGGGGGGGGCAAGGCCAGAGAGGAGTCGGTAGAAGACGGAAAGACCACCAACCTGCCTGCGGTGAGTGAGTGAAAGGCCCTTGGAGTTAACTTCATCGCGGGAGATTCCAATGATTCTGAACGCTTTGGTTTCAACAGCGTGAAGACGAGCTAGGTGTGAGGCAGGAGCACCAGACCAGAGGGGAGAGCAGTATTCCATAGAGCTGCGGATGAAAGCCTTGTAAGTGGTGAGGAGCTCAGGTGTACCAAGGAAGGACTTCACACAACGGAGGATGCCCAGTCGGCGACTGGCTTTGGAGGCCAGATTTGAAATGTGGTTTTCCCAGGAAAGGTCATGGCAGATAGTGAGAAATAGGCCTATGACGAATAGTATAATTATAAGAAGACAACGTCAAGGCCCACTGGTGAACACGTGATGACGCTTTGGTGTTGATGCCTCTGTTCTCTGAAAACAAGAAAGTGAGCAGTTTGTGGTCGGTTTCAAGCTCAAACTTACGACCAAACAGATACTGATGTATTTTGGTTACCCCAAACACACAGCTTAAAGCTTCTATATCAATCATACCATAGGCTCGTTCGGCTTTCGTCAAGGTTCTGGAAGCGAACGCATCAGGCTGTAACTTGCCCGACTCATTGGCTTGTTGCAATACACAGCCGACCCCGTAGGCACTGGCATCACACGACAATACAAGACGCTTACACAGATCATAAAAAACAAGCAACTTGTTAGAACACAATGGACATTTAGCTTCCTTGAAGGAATTATCGTGGGCCTTGCCGCAAACCCAAATTTTTCCTTTCTAAAGGAGCTGATGCAAGGTTTCCAACACTGTGCTCAACAGTGGCAAGAAACTGCCAAAATGGTTTAGCAAAGGAACGTTCCCAAGAAGGAACGTGATTGTGACACATTTTCTGGTATGGGCACGTTCTTGATTGCTTCGTCTTTGGAATCACATGGCATAATTCCAGCGGCGGTGACTCTTCTGCCAAGGAACACCACTTCGGGCACCATAAACACGCATGTTTCAGTCTGAGCCCTACTTTGTCCAAACGACACAGAACTTCCTCTAGGATACTCAGGTGTTCTGTAGTGTTGCAGCCCGTGATCAGGATGTCGTCCTGGAACACAAAGTTTTTGGCACAGATTTCAATGGACACTCCATGTTTCTCTGAAAGATGTCCGCTGCTGAATGGATTCCAAAAGGACAGCGATTGTAGATGAACAGCCCTTTTTGAGTGTTGATGCACGTGAGTTTCCTTGACTCCTCATCCAGCTCTTGCATCATGGAGGCAGACGTTAGATCCAACTTGGTGAATAACTTCCCACCAGCAAATGTCGAAAACAGGTCAGCCGCTTTGGGCAGTGGATACTGATCCTGTATTGAGCGGCGATTTATGGTCACCTTGTGGTCCCCGCAGATCCTCACTGCTCCATCGCTTTTCAACACAGGAACAATTGGACTGGCCCATTCATTTAACTTAACAGCAGAGATGACCCCCTCATTCTGGGGTCTCTCAAGTTCATACTCGATCTTCTCCCTTTATCAAGTAGGGAACAGAACGAGCTATACAATAGATGGGCTGCACTTCCGAATTCAGAGGGATTTTAACTTTTATCCCCATGAAGGAACCAATTCCTGGCTTTAATAGAGATGGAAATTTATCCAGCACTTGAGCAAAACCAGGAGCCTCCACTGTACACAGCTCTTTGATCACATGCCAGTTCAACTTTATGCTTTTAAGCCAGTTCCACCCGACCAATGTAGGGCCATTGCCCAGCACAACCCACATGGCCAGTTCATAAATTACACCATCATAAGACACACTGACAGCTGCCGCGGCCAAGCACCGGAACAATTTCCTTCATGCAAGTACGAAGTTTGGCCCTCACCGGGCTCAATTTAGGCTTCACGGCCTCACAGCCCCACAGCTTATCAAATGTTTCCTTGCTCATAATCGACTGACTCGCCCTGTGTCCACTTCCATTGACACATGCTTGCCATTCAGTTGAAGGTCAACCGTTATGGGTGCGGGGCCGCCAGAAATCGAATGCATCTCATACTTCCCATCATGCAGCAATGACTCATCAGCACCATCAACATTCTCGCCACCATCCACGTGATGGGCGGTGGCAGTACCATCACCACTGCTGGACTAGAGATACCTCTTTTGAATATGCCCAATCTTGCCACATCCTTTGCATGTGTACCGTTTGAGGGCACTGGTGAGCAACATGATTGGCACCACAACGCCAACACACGTTCTTCGGGCCTCTCAGTACCAAGGAAGCAGGTTTCGAAAACACAACTGGTCGAGGCGCAGCCTTATACGAGGATGTAGTAATCATATTTACAGTATCTGCACTCGAAGAGTTCTGCCCTTTTGACGAGATCTCCTTCAGGTTTTCAGCAGTTGTCACACACACCTGTGCAATCTTCACCACTCTTCCCAAGTCAAGGTCGTCTTCATGAGAAAGAAGTTTTCGTAAGATGACATCGTGATTTACCCCAATCACAAAGAAATCTCGGAGCATCTCATCAAGTACAGCACCAAATGGACATGGCTCTGTTAAACGGCGCAGATCAGCAACAAAACCGGGAATGTCCTGATCCTCCCGTAGAGTGTGTGTAAAACTTGTACCTTGATATGATGAGACCAGCTTTCGGCTTGAAGTGTAGCTTTACAAGCTCATAGTGTTCCTCGTAGGAAAGCTCGGTTGGTCGCCGTGGTGACAGCAGGTTTTTGATGAGTCCATACACCTTCTGCCCAAACACAGTCAACAACACAGCACGACGACGGACGGCATCACCAGCGGCCGCCATGTTGTTGGCCACAAAGTACTGATCCAGCCTCTAAGAAAATAAGCCCAATCCTCCCCATTGGAGTATTCATGGAGAATGCCGATAGATGCCATCGAGACACGACCGGTCTTCACCTCGTCGCCACTTGTGCTGTCTGGAAGCACGAACAATCAGACCAATGCACGCACTCAACCTTATATCCGCTTTATTAGCATTGCACTCGGCTCCACGTTCCTGGTCCCATGTTAAACCCCCGCGGAAAGTTCCTTCATTCGGTTATTCTTCATAAGGAAATAAACTTAAATGAAAAACAACTTGAAAAATCGAGCTTGTGTTATTAAAATAATCACGTGACGTGCTGTGAGACTCGAATGTGTGGGAAATCGCGCTCTTGTTCTGTGAGACTGCGTCATCACGCTGTTCATGACGTCACGGGATGAGGCGCCACCTGTTGCAGTCATGGAGCTGACGTCAGTTCAAATAAGCCTTGTTCCACGTCCAGCCCGGAAGTGCATCCTTGCCGTATTACCATGCATGCCATAATCAGCCACGAGGCGGTGTATGTGTTATGCCACAAGTTCCCACCTGTATTAACATCCCTACGTGTACACATGCATCAAGTGCACTTGCATTGTACATTTGTATAATGCATTGTATATTTGCATTATAACAGGTTTCATCGAATCCAATAATCCAGTGAATCCCTGTGAAATGATCAATGCAAAATGATATCCGACATTATGTGACGTAGCAATCAATTAGAGGTACAAATGAGATAATTAATTGATATTTCCCCCTTTTATAATTAAAATATTAATTGATATTTCCCCCTATCATAATTAAAATAATTAATTTATACTCCCCGTTTTTAAAAATAATTTATTGATATAAAATAAATGTCACTCCCCACCATGACCACTTGTACTTACATTCGTGTTATTAGTCAGGTTCACTATGTTTTTTCGTTCAAAATCATGGTAGATTAGCAAACCTATACATTTTTGGAAACGTTATTACATGGAAAATCTGAAAATCAATGTTTCCATTTGCGGTGATACCTGTATGGCCGCCATTTTGGATTTTCAAAATGGCCGCCATAAAAATACATATTTTGCTCTATTTCTGCCTCTAATTACCCTAAAAACTTTTTAAAATATACTAAGCCTATGTTTTCAGGTACAAGGAATCCATTGGTGACATAATCAGACTTCTGACTAACAGTTATTTCTTTTTTCAGGAAATATGCATCCAGGGAGCAGCCATTGATACAAAAAAAATTCTTCTTGTGTATTTTCAGTGCATAACTCATCATGAGTGAAGATCCTGATGGAAGCAAGTTGTCTTTGGGCACGTCCAAGGAGTCTGTAGACTGGAAACTGTGCATCATTTGCCAGGAGAAAAACACTAACAAAGGGACAATTTTTCTAAATCCCAGGACAGAATCCTACCAGAAGTTACTGGACATAGTGGCCGACAGAGCCAGCCTACAGGATGGAGAAGATGTTGCTATCCAAAGACGTCTCCAGGACTGCACAAAACAAACGATGCTCGAAGCGAAAACAACGTGGCATCGAAGCTGCTATTCTGACGCCACTAATCAGATATCCTTGCAGCGTGCCAGGGAATGCTTTGAACATTCCATGTCCACAGGAAGGTATGCTGTCAAAAAACGTGGCCATAAGAGAACAAGCTCAGAAATGGAAGCAAACACACCAACCACATCAACGACATTCACACGATCTGCAACAGAACCTTTGTCGAAAGATCAATATTTCTTCTGTCAAGTGGATGACGGCCAGCGTCTCTTCACTGTCCGAACCTGAAACTCTGGGAATGCACTTAGGCAAGCGATACAAATTACTCAAGACCCGGTGCTGATGACAAGGTTAAACAATGCAATCTCACCAAGTGATGCCCATGCAATCGATGTGAGATACCACAAGCTGTGCTGGATGAATCATGTGTTTCGTGTCCTCAGGGATGATGTCAGAAACCAAGCCAGGCCCACGACGGCAGACCTACCAATGCAGATGCCATGCTTGATTGAGTTGATCAATATTGTAGACATTCAAACTCAAAAAAAAGCGTATCTTCCCATGGATGCCATTGAGACAACATACATCTTGATGCTGGGAGGTAGTGATGAGGCAGAGAAGCACACACCGACGTTGACCCGACAATGGCTGAAGGACAAGATGCTCTCAGAGTTGCCAAGTGTAACGTCTGTGAGACAGAAAGACAGACGGAAACCTTCTGTTCTTTTTTGCCATGAAGCCTGCGAGGAAGATATGGTCCACACGTCTATGATGCAAGACCATGCAAGTGAAATGGATAACACAAAGATGCTCTACAAAACAGCTAAGCTAATATGCAGACGCATTACAGACTTCACCGAGGAGAAGAAGCAGATCGATACAGTCACAGTAGCAAGCACAAAAGAAGATGTTCCAACTGAGTTGTACAGCCTGATAGGATGGATTTTGGTAGGACCCGAAGAAGAGCTACAGACAGAGATGAGGAGCAGGACAGTCGACCGATCAGCACTGACCATAAGTCAGAACATAATGTTTGCTTTCAAGACCCGAAGGCAGGTGCAACACAAACCCAAGCAAGCACTGGACACATTCTGGACACAGTGTGTACGAGAAAATCCACAGGTTCTAGGGTTGGCACTTAGTGTTCACCATGACACCAGAAACAAGAAGTTGGTGCACCTCCTCCATGCTCAGAACTATTGTGTACCTTATGGCCGTGCCCTGCTCCTGGAAACATCAATTGCCAATGCTGTTGTAGAAAATACAAGAGAGTTCAATGGCCTGTATGTACCACCGTTCCTCAAGAAAGGGTCGTTTGTGTTCTTTGCTATTGACAACACTGACTTTGCAGAGGACACAGCTGATGGGAAAGGAACCACACATGGGACAATCACTGCTGTGTATCAAAAGGCAAATGCTACTGGAGAAACCATCGCACCCAGCCTGGAACTTCGTGAGGCAAAGAACCGATCGGTTCTTCCGTATCATGTTCCCATCAAGCCATGCAGCAAACCAAAGCCTGGGCCAGACAGGAGAGCGAACAAGTTTGAGGTCGACAACACAGGTGTTCCTGCATCATATGAACTGACCACTCTAGGTTGGGTCATAGCTTCTGCTCTTTCTAGAGTAAAGGAGAATGGAGAACAAAGCCAAATCCCAGGTTGGGCAGGATTCAAATCACTAGTGTCAGTTGGCCAATCTCTGACCCAAGTTGGTGCACTACCACTGCTGCCAGAGGTTGCACACGAGTGGTCTATGATGCTGACTGTGATCCTGCAAGCGTCCGAATTGAAGACGTTGGTCGTTGGTGAAGAATTCCCAACAGTGATTACATTCGACATGGCCTTGTACGAGAAGGCAGTGCAGTTGCTGGATGCAAGACTTGATCTGAAAGGAGCAGTTGTCCCCAGACTGGGTGAGTTACATACTGTGATGGCTGCGCTGAGAGCTCTAGGAACCTCCATAGAAAACTCCGGGATAGATGATGCATGGATTGAGGCTGATGTATACGGCTCTGCCACAACGAGATAGATCCTCAAGTGCGCCCACTACAAGAGAACCCTTCGGGCACACATCCATACTTACATGGCTCTATATGAACTTGTCCTGGAACAATTCTTCACAGAGAAGCCCAACCTTAAAGCCATCTGCTTGAAACCAGCAGATCAGGTCCACGAAGCTTGTGCAAAATCAGCAGTGACAGAAGCACAAGTCCAGAAATCGTGACTATGGCCAAGGACGAGCTACTGCACACCCTCACCAACGAAGATGTCATTCAACAGCTGAAAACGTGGGAAGCACAGAAATCTTCAAATGCGATGTTCAAGTCCTTGATGAACTACATCCATCGAGTTGAAAACATCTTGTACTTTGTCGAGGCATCCAGGAGTTCAGATCTCGTTCTCCACCTGCAAGCAGGGGAGGCACTAAGCAAGCTATTCTTTGCCATGGATCGAATAAAATACAAGCGTCTCTGGCCACGGTACATCGCAGACATGCATGAGTTGAAGACAAATCATCCAAGAACCTGGCGTGAACTTCAAGACGGGAACATATCTGTCACCAAGAGTGTCATCCCATTTGTCTCTATTGGAGCAGATCACACATGCAAACAACTCAACAGGATGATGAAGATCCACTCTGGGTTAATTGGCATTTCCAATAATGCCAACGCTCGTCAACGGTTCTTCTTGGCCACACCAGAGATGTCACGTCTTTCAGGAGAATTCAAAGAGCAATTCGATGTTGCTGTCGACAAGCCAAAAGAGCATCATCATTTACAACCAAGTGCCGTCAAGAAAGAGCATGAAAACGTTGACCGGATAAAGGCTGCCATACTGAGTCATGGCAATCCATTCGCTGCTGAAGGTGACCAGCTCTACAACTTCATCACGCAGGCATATGTTCCACAAGAGTATGTCCCACAGATTCTGAATATCGACGACACCGGCCAGAAGCTCTATGTGGATTACGTTGCAGAACGCATCAATGGAGATGTCAGTTTGTGGGCACCAGTCAAGAAGCAGAATAACAAAATGTACATGTCAGGAAACAAAAAGCAAACAGTCAAGATCCGTGACCAGTCAGTCGATCTGAAAGAAACGAAAGACCTGTATGGTCGGTTGATGGTACTAGCCACATCAAGCCGTGACATCGATCAGAAGAATGCGATTGGGAACTATGAGTTCACTCTTACCCCCAGAGCACTGTTTGCACCTGATGGTTCGATCCTTCCATGCAGTGATAAGTCAAAGCTGATCCATAGCCTCGAGAACTTCAGTAAAACGAATGAAAATCATACTGATGCACAAGCAGCAGAATCAACAGAACAGACTGATGATATTGCCGATGCAGTAACTCCATTTCCAGGACCATCTACGAGTCAGAGAATCGTTGTTGTTGATGGAATGGTGCTCGTCCAGAAGATGACAACGAAACCAGCGACAATCACCACAGTCAAAGATCTCGACCAGCATTTCAATGACCGCCTCATGACCTTGACAGCAGGATCCGATGAGATTATCCTGGTCTTCGACACGTACAAGGCAGACTCCTTAAAACAGAAAACCAGAGAAAAACGACGACAAGGCAAAGACACTGTTCAATACCAGATTGCGGATGATACAAACATCAAACATATACCAATGGGCCGCTTCCTATCTCATGAAAAGACGAAAGCTGATCTAACAGTGTACCTTGCTGAGGCAACACTCAAGTATAACGCAAACTCTCCAAAGTTAATCATCACGTCAGCAGCAGGCCACACTAGAAGCAACCGGAGCATGCAGTTTGACCCAAACAACCATGAGGAAGCTGACACATTGATGATCAGCTTAGCAGCGGCAGCATCACAACGTTGTCCCGAAGCACAGTTAGTCTTCTTCACCCCGGATACAGACGTCCTGGTTCTAGCTATTGCAGCCTATGACAACTCTGCAAAAACTCATCGATGACGATGGTATCAGGAACCGTGGAGGTAGGGCCAATGTGGAGAGCGCTAGGAAGAGAAAAGGCAACAGCATTACCTATATTCCACGCATTTACTGGAGCAGACAATGTTGGTCGATTCTCAGGAGTGGGTAAAACGAAGTGGTTTCAACACTACATCAAGGCTGAAAGGGACGTAGTCAGAGCACTGATGAAATTAGCGGAGGATGGTGACCTAACGCATGAGGTATTAGAAACATTGGCCAGCTTTGTATGCTTAGCGTATTGCCCAAAAGGTATTCAGATCGCAAGTATTCCTGACCTAAGATGGCATCTGTTTTGCAAACATCTGGCAGAAAGTAACAAGTTGCCTCCAACAACTGGTGCACTTGAGGAGCACATTGAACGTGTGCGAGTACAGAGTAGAGTTTGGTGCCAAGCCACTGTCATGTGGCAACAGCTGTTTGACCCACTCAAACATGGCTACCATCAGGACGAGAAAGGCCATATACTCCCTATCACCACCAAGGTTCTACCAGCTCCACAGGCCATTGTCGAGTGAGTCAGATGTCAATGTAAAGCCAATTGCTCAACCCAGCGGTGCTCATGCAGAAGAAATGACTTAACTTGCACCGACCTTTGCTTGTGTGGAACAGACTGTGAAAACGATGCGGACTATATTGTCGGATACGACACACAGGACAGTGATGACGAACTCTAAACGGCATATTCTGTAATCGTGTATGTTTGATGCCATTGACTGCCTGTGTATATTTTGTCATTGACTGCCTGTGTAGATGTGAAGTGAAACTGACTGCATGTGTATATATGATTTTGCTGACTGCCTGTGTATGTTTGGTGATATGAATTATTGTGACACATTTTGATGTTATTAACTGCCTGTACAAAATGATAACATGTATTTGATTATGCAACTTATCGCGAAAATAAAGACAGTATTTTGCAATTCAAAACCTTTGATTCGTGTCTTACCATTCCCCATAGCACTAATTTGATACTTTCATTGGATTCCTTGTCCCTGAAAATATAGGTTTAGTATATTTTAAAAAGTTTTTAGGGTAATTAGAGGCAGAAATAGAACAAAATATGTATTTTACAGTGGCCATTTTGAAAATCCAAAATGGCCGCCATACAGGTATCTCTCCAAATGTAAACATGGATTTTTAGTTTCCTTATGCTATAACCTTTCCAAAAATGTATAGGTTTGCTAATCTACCTTGATTTTGAACGAAATATAATTTATTGACAAAGTGAACCTGACTAATCCCTGGAAATGGCCCAGCGAACCGAACCGTGTCATCGCCGAAATCTCGATTTTGCCGGGCCGATTAACGGCAGCATGATTCTTATCATCACGGACAAAATGGATCGATGCCTATGTGACGCGTGGTACTACGTCAGCCATTGTCATCGAAAAACCCAGACGCTGTTTCGCCACTCATGGTCTGCCCAGGATGATCGTGAGTGATAACGGTTCGTGTTTTTCCAGTTCCGAGTTTGCCGAGCTCACACGTCGGAACGGCATCAAATATAAGTTTGTCAGCCCACATCATCAGGCTTCAAATGGCTCAGCTGAACGATCCATGAGAATCATCAAATCCGGATTGCAGAAACTTCAGGAGGGAAACCTGGAAACAAATGGACATGGACAAATCTGGCAATGCTGCTTCTGCTGTCTCAACAATGGATGGAGGTCCACAATGCCAAACAGGAAATCAGAGCTGTCTCCCTTGACATATCACGTGCCTTCGATACGGTCTGGCACCCAGCTCTGCTCACCAAACTCTCCTCCTATGGTATCCATGGAAATCTCCATGCATGGCTTGCGGACTTCCTCTCTAGTCGTAGTCAACGTGTGGCCCTGAATGGATTTCTCTCATCTCCCCTTCCTGTTCAGGCTGGAGTTCCCAAAGGCAGTGTTCTGGGCCCTGTGCTTTTTCTGGTCTTTATCAATGATCTCTCCCATTCTCTGGAAAATCCTCTCTATCTCTTTTCTGATGACTCCACTCTCTGCTGCTCCATTCCTCTTCCCTCAGATCGGCAGTCTGCAGCCTCCTCACTCTCCGCAGACCTGGACAAAATCACAGACTGGTCAAACAAGTGGAACATGTCTTTCAATCCTGACAAATCTCACACTCTTACTCTGTCTCTCTGAAAAGATCGACTGGACAACCTTCACATCTACTTTCTCAACAATCCTCTCCAAGAAGCTCTGTCGCTCAAGCTTTTGGATCTCACTATCTGCCATGATCTTTCTTGGGAAAACCACATTTCCAAGCTGGCCTCCAAAGCCAGTCGCCGACTGGGCATCCTCCGTCGTGCGAAGTCCTTCCTTGGCACACCTGAGCTCCTCACCACATACAAGGCTTTCATCCACAGCTCAATGGAATACTGTTCTCCCCTATGGGCCGATGCTCCTGCCTCAAACCTAACTCGGCTTCACGCGGTTGAAACCAAAGCTTTCAGAATCATTGGAATCTACCTCGATGAAGCTATCTCTGAGGGCCTTTCACTCACTTACCGCAGGCAGGTAGGTGGTCTTTCTGTCTTCTACCGACTCCTCTCCGGCCTTGCTCCCCCAGCTCTCTCTGTGCTCTGTCCCCCAAATATTTCTGCAGGTCGCACAAGATCTGCCAGCAACCATCTGATGGTTAAACTGCCGAAATCTCGGCGATCTGCTCACCTTCCCTCTTTCATTCCTCTTTTCTCCCACCTCTGGAACAAACTTCCCCACTCCCTTCAATCCCACTCCTCCCTCCAGGTCTTTAAAACCGATGTTCACCACCATCTCTTATCTTCCCCCATCCAAAACCTTGATCTTTTCTACCCCCGCTAACTCCACCCCAGATCCACCTTGTTTGAAATGCCAACTTCTTTCCTAGAAGTCCTGGCAGTGTCCAGAAGTTTTTTTTCACCTCTCCCACCCCCCCCCTTCCCATGCCTTCCTCCTCAAAGCCCTCTCCCGCCCACAGATCTCTCGATGTCTCGATGTCTCTCGGTCCCTGCTCTCAAATGTTGTGTTTGTGTCCTTCCCTCTCTCTCCCCATTTTGTCTACCGCTCCCGATGTTATATGTATTACGTGTCTGTTTGTCTTTCTGTGTGATTAATGTTAGCTCTTTCACGAGCCTCGATCTTGTATACAAAAAAGAAAAGGAAAAAAAAGCTGTCTCGTCTCCTGTTCAAATACCGCATCACGCCACAATCAACAACCTGTGCAGCTCCGTCTGAGTTATTGATGAAACGACACCTGATATCGACACTTGACAATCTTAAACCGGGCACATCATCAAATGTTTATCAGAGCCAGCTTCATCAAAAGTTGGTCCACGATAAGTCGTCCAACAGTTGCTGTATCAACATTGGAGATCCAGTGTTTGAGCGAAATTTGGTGCAGGTGCGACGTGGCTTCCAGGGATGATTACAAAATATGGAGAATATTATTACAAATATCATATTTATTATATATATCTTATTTATTTTTCAAATATTATATTTGTAATAAGAATATTATTACAAAATATTACAAATATCGAGAAGCCAGGTCCACTGTGCTGCGTGATTCGCCTGCAGGACTGCCGCGAAATTCGTCGACATCAGGACCACATAACCTACCGTCACTGTCAGTCGACAGAGCCTGCAGCATCGTCACAGTCAGAACAACAGTTCGACCCGCCACTGCCGGAGATCGTCCTGGCCGCTCGAGCCGGCTCGGATGCCCCGAAAACATCTGCGAACGCTACACCTTTCGTGGACACCAAAGTGATCACCTCGGACTCTGTATCCACTGGTCCACCGTGACGCTCAATGTGCGAGAGAAAAGCATCTGACCATTTGAATCTTTGAAGATTTATTTTCACATTGACACATGTTCTATTTTCACGTTGACACATGTTCTATTTTCACATTGACACATGTTCTATGTCCATGTTGACACATGTTCTATTTTCACGTTGACACATGTTCTATTTTCACGTTGACACATGTTCTATTTTCACGTTGACACATGTTCTATTTTCACGTTGACACATGTTCTATTTTCACGTTGACACATGTTATATTTACACGTTGACACATGTTCTATTCACACGTTGACACATGTTCTATTCACACGTTGACACATGTTCTATTTTCACGTTGACACACACAGGGGCAGAATTATCCCTGTGTCCACTTGCTTTCGTTTGCACACATATTTTCACATGTTTTTGGAAATGTTGCTTTTGGAAGGTCAATTTTGGAAATCTAGCACGTATTGCTCTTGGTAATTTTGGACTTAAAGGTGAAGATGTCATGTATGAAAGTGCAAACATTCCCCGTTTTATCCCAACACCTTGACCGCAGGTTTATTTCCGATTCCGGAAGTTACGGCCCAGGTCGGATGGCGCTGGGGTGAATCGGGCCTGTATCTGCAGAGTCAATAAATGTGCAACAATCGATCGTAGTCTGTCGAGATACTTTACACGTTCCTTACCAACGGTTTTGTTGAAGGTCTTGCTTGTGTGCTTGAACCACTTGGCGATCACTCGACAATAAACTTTTTGTTTTTCACGAGCCTCGTCTATGTAAACAAAGACAAACAAAACAAGATTGAAAGTGTTTCAGCGGCATATGCGGGATTGTTTGATACTTTAGTTGAAGAGGAAAGTATGACCTTGTAGTGGTTACCGCTGGATGTACATAATCGCCTTGCACCGGCCAGAACACGGCCAGACGCGCCTCTCCCGGGCATGCCCGGACTCACTGTTCCCGGGCACGCCCGAACCTCCCGGGCACGCCCGGTCTCGTCTTTCCCGGGCATGCCCGCTCTCGCCTTTCCAGGGCATGCCCAGAGCGTCTGGGCATGCCCGCTATCGCCTTTCCAGGGCTCGCCCAGAGCGTCCGGGCATGCCCGCTATCGCCTTTCCAGTGCTCGCCCAGAGCGCCCGGGCACGCCCAGCCTCGACTTGCCAGGCCGCAGCCAAACACGCCCGGGCAGGTCCAGACTCGCCTTTCCAAGGCTCGCCCTTGATACACGGGCATGCCCGGTATAGCTTTTGCCGGGCAAACTTCCCGACATAAATGTGTATTGTTACATATTTATGTGAATGTATGTGAATTACCATTCAGGTCTTTGCTTATCCGTGTGTAGTATATTAAGTTGTTGTGTAGTTGTTGTGGTTGGAGAGTCAGGAGCCCTTCTGAAAAGGTGGCCGGAAACGGAAGTGACCGAAAACGGAAGGAAAAAGACACGAGGAAAAAAGGACGAGATTCTTCTTCCTCGCCCCGCTCCGACGAAAGGTGGGATTGATTGAGCCGTGTGGAAAAGCGGCGTTCCCGAGCCTGTCTGGCGAGAGGAGTTACCGGGACGGATACCTGCCCGGTGGACGTCAAACTGTCGTGTGGCCGTGCACCGACCCAGCGTTTGGCGCCGTTCGTGACACCGTCTAAAAAGACGTGTACGGGTCGCCCGTTGGGGCCTAACACGCCTGGCAAGCGGCGTGGGGCTTTTGGCTTGCTTTCCCGTACCCGCTTCGCGTGGCCACGAGGGGCTGTAGCCGGGGTGCCTGGTACGATACCTGCCCGGTGGAAACACGTCTACCCGGGGTTCGTTCAACCGCCCGAGTGCGGCGACGCCGACCATCATCTTGGTCAGGAGGGGCCCAGAGACATTGTGCGGGACCGAGACCAAAAGGGGGTTGTGAGTACTCACCGGGACACACATATATAAGATGGCCATCTTACTCATAGGGAAGTGCTTGTGAATTGGGAATTGTTGATGGTTGTGTATGGTTGATTGCTCGGGGAAAATCTCCGTGGTTGTGTCATTGAAATTGTATGGTATCATTACCATTGAAATATATCCTTGACGTCAGTTGTCTCTTGGGTGAAATTCATATGGATTGCGTGGCGAAAGCGCATATATAATACAGCTTTCTGGCGAAGTTCCTCTCACGGCCCGGGGGTCACCGAGACCAGGTATTCACCGAGGGGACCACGTAACAGAATTGGGGGCTCGTCCAAATTACGATTTGCGGATTCGCAATTGGGTCTACGTCCGGGATCTAAAATTGTATAAAATAATAAAATAAAATTTTTATTAAATAAAATTTATTAATTAAGTATTAATTGGAAATTTTTTGGGGAAATTGGGGTAAAGTCTTGGGGTGAAGGTTAACAGGTGTTAACGATAGTCACCATGGCGTTTGTGGCACAGAACTTTGCGGTAACACCAAGTGAGGCACAGTTCCGAGCGTTACTAAAGTCGGACCTCTTGAAATTGGCCAAACATTTTAACTTGGAGGTCCGAACTAATTTGAGGAAGGCAGAGTTGCAGGCCACGGTGATACAATCTATGGTGGGATTAGGAACATGGGACGAGTTAGCCTGGGAGTGGCTACCCGAAGAACCAGAAGACGTTGAGCTCCGGAAACTGGAGTTGCAATTACGGAGCCAGGAACGGATTAAAGAAGAAGAAAGGAAAGCAGAAAAGGAAAGAGCAGAAGAAGAAAGGAAAGCAGAAAAGGAAAGAGCAGAAGAAGAAAGGAAAGCAGAAAAGGAAAGAGCAGAAGAAGAAAGGAAAGCAGAAAAGGAAAGAGCAGAGGAAAGGAGAGTGGAACGAGAACTCCAGGAAAGGATGAAAACAGAGGAAAGGAAAGCAGAAGCAGAGGAGAGGAGAGCTGCAAGGGAACTCGAAGCAGAGGAGAGAAAAGCGGAAAGGGAATTAAAGGAACGTGACATGGAGCTTCAGCAAGAAATCAAATTCAAGGAGCTGGAGTTAATGAGAGAACGGGGAGAGGCACCACCCTTGCTGACGGGGTCGACACCTAACCAGAAAACCTGGGATGTGGGCAGACATGTGAGGCTGGTTCCACCGTTCAGTGAAAAAGAAGTCGCGAAATTTTTTCCACACTTTGAGAAAGTGGCTCGACAATTAAACTGGCCGGAGGAGGCCTGGACCATACTCGTGCAAAGTGTGCTGGTGGGGAAAGCTCAGGAAATTTATTCGGCGCTACCAATGGACCAATGTGCAGATTATGAGGTACTGAAGACGCACATCCTCAAAGCGTATGAGTTGGTTCCGGAAGCTTACAGGCAAAAATTCAGGAATGCCAGGAAGAGGGAGAGTGAGACCCATGTGGAGTTTGCCAGAGTGAAAGAAAATATGTTTGATCGGTGGTGTGAGTCAAAATGAGTCGGGAAAGACTTCGAAACATTGCGTGACTTGATCCTGGTGGAGGAATTCCAGCAGTGTGTCCACGAGGACATCAAAGTGTACCTGCAGGAGAAGAAAGTACCAAAGTTGTGGGACGCAGCCACCATGGCGGATGATTATGCCTTAACCCACCGAATAGGGGTCCACAAACCTAACTCCTCGCCTAGACTTCAGCAGGGGAGTTATGGAACACCCGGTGCGGAGAACGACCTTACCTGGCGGCGGCCTCGAGATGATTATGGGGACAACTATGATACCCCACCTGTTCGAAATCAGAGGGATGCGGGCCCAAGACAAACTTATAGTTCGGGGGGCCCGAGGCAGACCACGAGTTTTTCCTCCGGGCCTACTTGCGCTTTTTGCAAGAAACCTGGACACTTGATGTCCAGTTGTTACCGCATGAACAGGGAAGACCCAGAGCGGAGTCCGACTATTACGACTCCAAATGCAATGGCCATTGTGAGAAATCGCCATCAAAAGGGTTACCAACCATTTATTTCAGAGGGGTTTGTGTCACGGGATGGAGCCTCGACTAACCGGAAACCGGTTAGGATATTGAGGGACACAGGGGCACATCAATCTTTAATGCTTGAAGGCATTTTGCCATGGTCCGAGGAGACGGCAACGGGGGATAGTGTTCGTTTACAGGGGATCGGGGGCGGTGTTAGTGCTCCCCTTCATGTCATCCATTTGGAGTCCGATTTGGTGTCAGGACCGGTCACCGTCGGTTTACAAGCCACACTTCCTGTAGAGGGTGTATCTGTGGTTATCGGGAATGATTTGGCCGGGGGTCAAGTTTATGGTAACCTGAGGGTTGGTAAAGAGCCCAGCAGGGAAAATAACACCACACCAGCTCGGGATGGCGACAAAAGTGCCAAGTTATTTGTAGGGGGACTGAACTTCAAAACAGAGGAAGAAGTTCTGACCTCTGTCTTCAACAGATATGGGCCGCTGGTGGAAGTGCGGTTGGTAAGAGACTGGGAAACGCAACAGTCAAGAGGGTTCGGCTTTGTCACGTTTGCCAGCACAAAAGACGCCAGAGAGGCAGAGAAGAATTGGAATGGCAAGGATTTGGAGGGTCGGACCATAACAGTAGGGAAGGCATTTCGTAGGCGTCGAGAGGTCTTCAGGAGAGGACAACTGGGCGGTAGTTTTGGTGGTGGCCGCAATCAATATTATTATGGAGGCTCCCTGAGTTACGGCCGCTCCCGAAGGAAGGATTGGCAAAGTAGTGGCCGAGAAGGAGACCGCTATTCATGGGACTACAGGGACAAGTGGTCCCACCCTAATTATTAGGGAAGTTCTGAGAAGTTGGAGCACTGAATGCGGCGGAGCCGCCGAGCCAAGATTCCTACACGAATTAACCGTGAACGCCGTTCCTAAAGGCGCCCAGGTAGTGAACTTTCATGCACGGACTAACCGTGAACTCCACGTTCCTCAAGGCGCCCATGTAGAGAACTTTCCTGCATGGACTAACCGTGAACTCCGCATTCCTAAAGGCATCCATGTAGTGAATACTCGGCTTGGCCTCCCGGAAAAAGTGCTATCGAGTGGCTTAACTTTGGATCTTTGATCAACCCCTTAACCTTCATTCACAAGAAACTGACGGTCAAAGTCAGAGGGTCATGAGATGGAGTTTGATTTGGCAGGGACAATGTCGTTGCTGGTGCTTAGTCCAGAGGGAGTAATCTGGAGGGGGTGTGGTGAAATGTTGGTTGCTTTATTTTTAAGTGATAACTGTGCCCGGGGGGAACTGATAATGTGGGGGGGTTGAGTTATCTGGTTTGTTTCTCCAAATTGGCCGGCAAAGAAAGTTTTCGCTGGGTTCAAACTTTCTTTCTTGAAGGGGGGGAGTGTTACATATTTATGTGAATGTATGTGAATTACCATTCAGGTCTTTGCTTATCCGTGTGTAGTATATTAAGTTGTTGTGTAGTTGTTGTGGTTGGAGGGTCAGGAGCCCTTCTGAAAAGGTGGCCGGAAACGGAAGTGACCGAAAACGGAAGGAAAAAGACACGAGGAAAAAAGGATGAGATTCTTCTTCCTCGCCCCGCTCCGACGAAAGGTGGGATTGATTGAGCCGTGTGGAAAAGCGGCGTTCCCGAGCCTGTCTGGCGAGAGGAGTTACCGGGACGGATACCTGCCCGGTGGACGTCAAACTGTCGTGTGGCCGTGCACCGACCCAGCATTTGGCGCCGTTCGTGACACCGTCTAAAAAGACGCGTACGGGTCGCCCGTTGGGGCCTAACACGCCTGGCAAGCGGCGTGGGGCTTTTGGCTTGCTTTCCCGTACCCGCTTCGCGTGGCCACGAGGGGCTGTAGCCGGGGTGCCTGGTACGATACCTGCCCGGTGGAAACACGTCCACCCGGGGTTCGTTCAACCGCCCGAGTGCGGCGACGCCGACCATCATCTTGGTCAGGAGGGGCCCAGAGACATTGTGCGGGACCGAGACCAAAAGGGGGTTGTGAGTACTCTCCGGGACACACATATATAAGATGGCCATCTTACTCATAGGGAAGTGCTTGTGAATTGGGAATTGTTGATGGTTGTGTATGGTTGATTGCTCGGGGAAAATCTCCGTGGTTGTGTCATTGAAATTGTATGGTATCATTACCATTGAAATATATCCTTGACGTCAGTTGTCTCTTGGGTGAAATTCATATGGATTGCGTGGCGAAAGCGCATATATAATACAGCTTTCTGGCGAAGTTCCTCTCACGGTCCGGGGGTCACCGAGACCAGGTATTCACCGAGGGGACCACGTAACAGTATATATATTGTTGCCCGAAAAACGGGCTTGTCAGAATACCTGAGCTGTTTTGTTTCAATAAAGCAACTCGGACGAATTCCGTCTTTGGTCGCGTCAATTCTTTTGACTCGCGTTGGAGCGCAGTTCCTTCATTGGTGACCTACCGACATGGATACGGCAGTGACGCTTAAACTGCCTACCTTCTGGGAGACTCACGCGGCTGTTTGGTTCGCCCAGGCGGACTCCCAGTTCGCCCTGCGAGGCATCACCGCGGACGACAGCCGCTTCCACCATGTTGTGGCGGCGCTCGGTTCCACCACCGCGGCCCGCGCCTTGAGCCTCCTCCAGCACCCGCCGGCTGCTGACAAATACGACGCGCTGAAGACGCTCCTCCTCGGCGCTTTCGCCCTCTCACCGGCAGCACACGCACGGCGCCTGCTTGACCTGCCCGAGCTCGGCGACACGCGCCCATCCGAGCGCATGGACTATATGCTCTCGTTGCTCGGCGAGCACTCTCCGGCATTCCTGTTCCGGGAGCTGTTCCTCCATCAGCTGCCTAACCCGGTACGCCTCGACCTGGCTGGCACGTTGATCACGGATTCCCGCGCCCTCGCCAGGGAAGCCGATAACATCTCCTCGGTGGGCCAGCACATCGGCGCGGTTACATGGAGCCCGCCGCCGTCCGAGGCGACGCCCACGATGCCCGAGCGCCCTGCGCGGTTGGAGGCCGAACTGCCGGTGCAACTGGTGGCCGCCACGCCGCACCACCCGCTTCCGACACGACGGCCGGGGCCTCCACCTGACCGGGCATGGTGTTATTACCACGCCAGGTTCGGACACAAGGCTAGGACGTGCCGGCCCCCGTGCACTTTCGGCAGGTCGGGAAACGGCCGGGCCGGCGTTCATTCCCAGCCATGAGCGCCGGCCACTCGGGCAACTTGCTGTTTATTCGGGACAAAGCGTCTGGACGGCGTTTCCTGTGCGACACCGGCGGCCAATTCAGCGTCATACCTGCCTCCGAGCAGGACAGGCTGGACGCAGTTTGCGGCCCCTCTTTGGTCGCTGCTAATGGCTCGGCCATACGCACTTTCGGCCCACGCGTCGTCACCCTCTGCTTCGGCAGCCAGCGCTTTCAATGGACTTTTGTTACCGCCAGCGTCCCCGTGGCTTTGCTGGGCGCCGACTTCCTCTGCGCGCACGGGCTGCTGGTCGACGTCAAACGACGTCGCCTTGTCCACGCCGAGACCTTCAGCTCCCTGGCGTGCACAATGAGCAGCTCCGCGCCGACCGAACTGGCGTGCGCCCTCCCGGCAACGAACGAGTTCGCTCGCCTGCTCGTGGAATTCCCGGCCCTCACGCGGCCGACGTTTTCGGCCGTCGCGGTGCGGCATGGGATCGAGCACCACATACCCACTACGGGCCCGCCGGTCTACGCCAGGGCCCGCCGCCTCGACCCAGCCAAGCTCGCCATGGCAAAGGCCGAAATCGACGCGTTGGAGCACCTCGGCATCGTGCGGCGCTCCGATAGCGCGTGGGCCTCACCACTGCACATCGTGCCAAAGCCGGGGGGTGGATGGCGCCCGTGTGGCGACTACCGCCGTCTCAATGACGCTACCACCCCCGACAGGTACCCGATCCCGCATATTCAGGACTTTTCCGCCCGTTTGGCGGGACGGGTCACCTTTTCGAAAATTGACCTGATACGGGGCTACCACCAGGTACCTGTCCGGGCGGCCGACGTCCCGAAGACGGCCGTCATCACGCCGTTCGGCCTGTTCGAATTTTTGCGGATTCCGTTTTGCCTCAAGAACGCGGCCCAGGCGTTCCAGCGCTTGATGGACGGCGTGCTGCACGACCTGCCGTTGCTTTTCGTCTATCTGGACGACATCCTCATCACCAGCACGTCCCGCGCCGAGCACCTCCTCCACCTCCGAACACTGTTCGGTCGCCTCAGCGAGCACGGCTTAATTGTCAACCCGGTCAAATGCCACTTCGGCGCGACGACCGTTGACTTTTTGGGCCACCGCATCACCAAGACCGGGGCCGTGCCGCTGCCGACCAAGGTCGAGGCCATCACCACGTTCCCGCGTCCCCGTTCCATCCACGGCCTTTCTCACCCGGGCCGGAAAGCTTCTCAGAAGCTGGTGTCGGCGCGTTTCGTCTGGCACGGCCTTCGACGAAACATCCGTGACTGGGCCAATGCCTGCACGGCCTGCCAGCGAGCCAAGGTCCACCGCCACATCCAGGCCCCGCTGGCACCTTTCGCCGTGCCTGAACGGCGTTTCGACCACGTCCACGTGGACCTGGTGGGTCCCCTGCCCCCCTCGCGGGGGTTCACCCACCTGCTCACCATGGTGGACAGGACCACCAGGTGGCCGGAGGCCGTGCCCCTCACCTCCACCACCACCGCCGACGTGGCGCAGGCGTTCATCGCCACCTGGGTCGCGCGCTTCGGCGCACCAGCGGACATCTCATCCGACCGCGGCCCACAGTTCACGTCTGAGCTTTGGGGCGCGGTCGCCCGTTCATTGGGGGTCACGCTGCACCGCACCACGGCCTACCACCCCCAAGCCAATGGGTTGTGCGAGCGGTTTCACCACTCCATGAAGGCCGCACTCATGGCCGGCCTTCAGGACGACGGTTGGGCCGACCGGCTGCCGTGGGTCCTTTTGGGCCTTCGCACGGCCCCCAAGGAAGACCTCCAGGCGTCCGCCGCCGAGCTCGTCTACGGCCAGCCACTCCGCGTCCCGGGCGAATTCGTGCCTGACGCTACCAGTCCCTGGTCTGCTGCTCGCCAGCGCTCGGACCTCCAGGAGGCCGCCCGACGATTTGCCCCCGTGCCGATGTCCCGCCACCGTGGCCCCCAGTCCTACATCCCCCCGGCGCTTCGCACAGCGGAGTACGTCTTTGTGCGTCATGACGCGCACCGGGGGCCACTCCGGCCGCCGTACGATGGGCCCTTCCGGGTCCTGCGACGGGGCGACAAGTCTTTCATCGTCGACTTCGGCGGCCGGCCGGACCGGATTTCTGTGGACCGCCTCAAACCGGCGCACATGGACGTCGACCGACCACCACGGTTGGCCCTTCCTCCGCGGTGAGGCCGCCCCCCGTCCACAGTTCCCCCCGCTCGACCACCCACCACCACGTCAGACCCCTCCCCACGACCCTCCAGGGGTCGCTTTGGCCGGGTCATCCGGACCCCCCTTAAATTGACCCTGCCGGTGCAGGTCGATTCTGGAGGGGCGTGTGTAGCGGTTACCACTGGATGTACATAATCGCCTTGCACCGGCCAGAACATGGCCAGACGCACCTCTCCCGGGCATGCCCGGACTCACTGTTCCCGGGCACGCCCGAACCTCCCGGGCACGCCCGGTCTCGTCTTTCCCGGGCATGCCCGCTCTCGCCTTTCCAGGGCTCGCCCAGAGCGTCCGGGCATGCCCGCTATCGCCTTTCCAGTGCTCGCCCAGAGCACCCGGGCACGCCCAGCCTCGACTTGCCAGGCCGCAGCCAAACACGCCCGGGCAGGTCCAGACTCGCCTTTCCAAGGCTCGCCCTTGATACCCGGGCATGCCCGGTATAGCTTTTGCCGGGCAAACTTCCCGACATAAATGTGTATATATATTGTTGCCCGAAAAACGGGCTTGTCAGAATACCTGAGCTGTTTTGTTTCAATAAAGCAACTCGGACGAATTCCGTCTTTGGTAGCGTCAATTCTTTCGACTCGCGTTGGAGCGCAGTTCCTTCATGCAGTTCCTTCAACCTGGGTGAAGATACCACTTCGCAAATAACTTAAGTATTCAATTATTTTGAAGTACTCTAAGTCTCCAAGCTGTCGGCCACCATGAAAACGTGGTATTTTACAGCAGCCGGAGTACAAATCCTGCCACTAAGTTCCTTGAGAGAGGACACAGTGAGTTGGTACTCATTTTGCCGACCTCGGAAGGATGATAGACCAGTGCCGGATTAAGCCTCGGCTGGCCCTAAGGCACATTTTGAAATTTTTGAGAATGGCCTGAACAATTTAAATTAGATCTCGGGCTCATGGAAATGGACCCCAGACAAAAGATGGCCTGATTCATGAACAAAATATTTAATACAAAAAATGACAAATATTTAATGTGAAAAGAAACTACTTTCAAACTAGTTCAGTCTATACAATTTGCAGTGTATGAATATATGCATGACAAAACACGCACAGATTTGGCACTTTGCTTTACAGTTTACCAGACCGTAGATTGTAACCTTGCGCGCGTTTACAACTGCAAACTCTTCAAATACGGAACTGAAGTTGTGAAACTGAAAACGTCAAAATAATAATAATTGACGAAAACTGCTTGTCCATTTTTGTGGCCCGAATTTTTCGCTGGCCCTAAGGCACATGCCTTGTCTGCCTAATGTAATGGTTAATCCGGCAATGTGACAGATGAGTCAA
Source organism: Myxine glutinosa (assembly GCF_964187855.1). Taxonomy (NCBI): domain Eukaryota; kingdom Metazoa; phylum Chordata; class Myxini; order Myxiniformes; family Myxinidae; genus Myxine; species Myxine glutinosa. The sequence goes on from NC_136261.1 coordinate 416,943,710, forward strand.
CCCACCTGGTGTTCATTCAACAGCTGATCGGGATTCAAACTCAGGACCCGAGGATCCCGAGATCTCCACCAAAACCGTTAAACCAACACCAGTTTTAGGGTGGATGGAGACAGTCATAAGAAATGCTTCAATGTTTGAAGATCACTCAATCAAAGTTTTCATGACACTGACGTGGCGCGGGCGCCTCACCACACGTGGGTTCAGAGGGATCGGTGTAAATAACATCGAATAATTATGTTTGCTGTTACTGGTTGTTAAATATAACTTCATCATATGATATATTTTAATTTTATTTGAACTGCAACTGGTAATGTGAAATTTAATCAACCGGTATCTTGATTGATTTCTGACGCACTTCCGGTCACACAGCACATTGTTCTTGGCGAGGACCGCATCACAACTCACAAGTTTGTGTACCTACGTAATCAGGAAATAGTGCCGTATATTACCGCTGATTTGCATCCATATATTTTAGTTTGAACATTCTGTTACCACAATATGTGTATGTCAAGCCCAGAGTCATGCATTGGAATACATTGTAATGTACGTGTGTGATTATTTAGAATTTTTAGACCACGTTCGAAAGAAGGTCTGACGACTTTTATTCATTCGCCAAACGTCTTTGAACGGAAGAGAAGCCGCCGAGGCCGAATCGAAGCAACGAAAGTCGTCTTTGGAGCCCAGAATAAAGAGGTAACAAGGTATTCCTTCATGATAATTCATTGTATAAATATGACGGGCATCCATGGAACAAAGTTTTATTTGGTTTCAAGGGTTTTTAATATCAAGCTTTTTGATTATTTAGTTTCTGTTCTCTCCTCGGCCTCATGTTTCTGTGCCCAAAAACGTGGTTTTGAGTTCATGTGTCATGCTCTATGTCTCTATCAATTGGAAAGGTTGAACTATTGAGGTGTATATCAGGTAATGTGGCATTGTTCTTACTATTGTTATTTTGTTTGCACCATAATAGTTTCTTCCTTTCGGTGTGCGAGCGGTGTGCGAGCACCATAATAGTTTCTTCCTTATGGTGTGCGAGCGTTTTATTGTGAGTAGAATAAACTTAAAGTTCAACACAAGACACCCGTGTTGAGGTCGTTGCTCGTGATTGTGCTGAGACATCTGCAGGATATTTGAGGGTCGATAACTCCGCTGTCCACCAAGTTTCACTTCATTTCATCAATTTCCATGGACGGATCCACACCATGGATTACCCCGCAGCTCTTCTTCATCTACCTAGGAATTTGACATGAAAACCGAGCCTCGTTAAAGTGCGGCCCTCTCAACACCTCACCCCGAGCCTCTCAGCCCCTCGTCCCCACCCTCTCAGCACATCATCCCCACCCTCTCAATACCTCGTCCCCACCCTCTCAACGTCTCGTCCACACCCTCTCAACGTCTCGTCCCCACCCTCTCAACACCTCGTCCCCGCCCTCTCAACACCATTTCCCCGCCCTCTCAACACCATTTCCCCGCCCTCTCAACACCATGTCCCCGCCCTCTCAAAACCATGTCCCCGCCCTCTCAACACTTCAACCCCACCCTCTCAACACCTCGTCCCCACCCTCTCAACACCTCGTCCCCACCCTCTCAACCCCTCGTCCCCACCCTCTCAACACCTCGTCCCCACCCTCTCAACACCTCGGCCCCACCTTCTCAACACCTCGTCCCCACCCTCTCAACACCTCGTCCCCACCCTCTCAAAACCACCTCCCCATCCTCTCAACACCTCGTCCCCATCCTCTCAACACCTCGTCCCCACCCTCTCAAAACCACCTCCCCATCCTCTCAACACCTCGTCCCCACCCTCTCAACACCACGTCCCCACCCTCTCAACACCTCGTCCCCACCCTCTCAACACCTCGTCCCCACCCTCTCAACACCTCGTCCCCACCCTCTCAACACCTCGTCCCCACCCTCTCAACACCTCGTCCCCACCCTCTCAACACCTCGTCCCCACCCTCTCAACACCTCGTCCCCACCCTCTCAACACCTCGTCCCCACCCTCTCAACACCTCGTCCCCACCCTCTCAACACCTCGTCCCCATCCTCTCAACACCTCGTCCCCATCCTCTCAACACCACGTCCCCACCCTCTCAACACCTCGTCCCCACCCTCTCAACACCTCGTCCCCACCCTCTCAACACCTCGTCCCCACCCTCTCAACACCTCGTCCCCACCCTCTCAACACCTCGTCCCCACCCTCTCAACACCTCGTCCCCACCCTCTCAACACCTCGTCCCCACCTTCTCAACACCTCGTCCCCACCCTCTCAACACCTCGTCCCCACCCTCTCAACACCTCGTCCCCACCCTCTCAACACCACGTCCCCACCCTCTCAACACCTCGTCCCCACCCTCTCAACACCTCGTCCCCACCCTCTCAACACCTCGTCCCCACCCTCTCAACACCTCGTCCCCACCCTCTCAACACCTCGTCCCCACCCTCTCAACACCTCGTCCCCACCCTCTCAACACCTCGTCCCCACCCTCTCAACACCTCGTCCCCACCTTCTCAACACCTCGTCCCCACCCTCTCAACACCTCGTCCCCACCCTCTCAACACCTCGTCCCCACCCTCTCAACACCACGTCCCCACCCTCTCAACACCTCGTCCCCACCCTCTCAACACCTCGTCCCCACCCTCTCAACACCTCGTCCCCACCCTCTCAACACCTCGTCCCCACCCTCTCAACACCTCGTCCCCACCCTCTCAACACCTCGTCCCCACCCTCTCAACACCTCGTCCCCACCCTCTCAACACCTCGTCCCCACCTTCTCAACACCTCGTCCCCACCTTCTCAACACCTCGTCCCCACCCTCTCAACACCTCGTCCCCACCCTCTCAACACCTCGTCCCCACCCTCTCAACACCTCGTCCCCACCCTCTCAACACCTCGTCTCCACCCTCTCAACACCTCGTCCCCACCCTCTCAACACCTCGTCCCCACCCTCTCAACACCTCGTCCCCACCCTCTCAACACCTCGTCCCCACCCTCTCAACACCTCGTCCCCACCCTCTCAACACCTCGTCCCCACCCTCTCAACACCTCGTCCCCACCCTCTCAACACCTCGTCCCCACCCTCTCAACACCTCGTCCCCACCCTCTCAACACCTCGTCCCCACCCTCCCAACACCTCGTCCCCACCCTCCCAACACCTCGTCCCCACCCTCTCAACACCTCGTCCCCACCCTCTCAACACCTCGGCCCCACCCTCTCAACACCTCGTCCCCACCCTCTCAACGCCTCGTCCCCACCCTCTCAACGCCTCGTCCCCACCCTCTCAACGCCTCGTCCCCACCCTCTCAACGCCTCGTCCCCACCCTCTCAACGCCTCGTCCCCACCCTCTCAACGCCTCGTCCCCACCCTCTCAACGCCTCGTCCCCACCCTCTCAACGCCTCGTCCCCACCCTCTCAACGCCTCGTCCCCACCCTCTCAACGCCTCGTCCCCACCCTCTCAACGCCTCGTCCCCACCCTCTCAACGCCTCGTCCCCACCCTCTCAACGCCTCGTCCCCACCCTCTCAACGCCTCGTCCCCACCCTCTCAACGCCTCGTCCCCATCCTCTCAACGCCTCGTCCCCATCCTCTCAACGCCTCGTCCCCAGCCTCTCAACGCCACGTCCCCACCCTCTCAACGCCTCGTCCCCACCCTCTCAACACCTCGTCCCCACCCTCTCAACACCTCGTCCCCACCCTCTCAACACCTCGTCCCCACCCTCTCAACACCTCGTCCCCACCCTCTCAACACCTCGTCCCCACCCTCTCAACACCTCGTCCCCACCCTCTCAACACCTCGTCCCCACCCTCTCAACACCTCGTCCCCACCCTCTCAACACCTCGTCCCCACCCTCTCAACACCTCGTCCCCACCCTCTCAACACCTCATCCCCACCCTCTCAACACCTCGTCCCCACCCTCTCAACACCTCGTCCCCACCCTCTCAACACCTCGTCCCCACCCTCTCAACACCTCGTCCCCACCCTCTCAACACCTCGTCCCCACCCTCTCAACACCTCGTCCCCACCCTCTCAACACCTCGTCCCCACCCTCTCAACACCTCGTCCCCACCCTCTCAACACCTCGTCCCCACCCTCTCAACACCTCGTCCCCACCCTCTCAACACCTCGTCCCCACCCTCTCAACACCTCGTCCCCACCCTCTCAACACCCCTACTGGGAGTTCAACAGATTACATCTACTGGGAGTTCAGCTGGTGCAGGTGTGCTCTCCACCGAGTGCTGTTCTCGTTGAGCAATGTTTCACTTTTCATCACCGCTCGCTGGGGTAGTTTGGTTGCATCATCATCCTCGGGACAGGAGTTCTGAATTTATAAACCGCAAGGTTCCGGTGAATTCGCGTGTTATTCCATTTACTAATGAACCTTCCTTTGTTAATGTACAATATATTATAATGTGCATTTGATAAACAATATCGATATGTATTAACAATAGCAATTGTAGAATTTTAATGTGATCATTGTTGCATTTGTATACATACAACGAAGTTATTCATTGTTCTACTACCTGCTTTTTTGCCAACTAGCAACGGTACCCGCCCTATGGGTGGGGCTTCAATTTGGGAGCCCAAATGAAAAGGAAAAATATCAATAATTGAAGGCTTTTCTATTTTAAACGATTCATATAAACATTCGATGAATCATATCACACACAAATCATCAAAATCTAAACAGTACATGGCGCCCATTTTGAAAAAAGATTGAATTCTGCAAAACGGAAGCGGCTGCTACACCTGTTTCTCAGTCGCTTTGCACATGCTGCCATGTTACTTCGGAGCCACACCTTTATTTTGGAAGAGTTCGTCAGGAGTCGATCTACTCTCCTGGTATGTAGAATTAAACAGTATTTGTAGAATTTTAACAAAAGCCACATCACTGTTCATATCGATAAATATAATTCCATCGAGTTTGGAAAAACTGGAAAATTGGAAAAACAATATAGCCTATTTTACTCCCTGGGGTCCTAGGATTACCCACCCAAAATATCGTTGCAATCGGTTCAGTCGTTTTTATGGTACCTTGGAACAGACAGACAGACAGATGGACGGATGGACATTTTGGTGATTTATAGTAAGATGCTAACTTCACCCCTTAATTTTATAATAGTCCCGTCCAGTTAAACATCAGGGAAAAACGTTTTTTAAAAATCGATTAATCACGTGACAATGCTTTCTTTCCTCGAGATGGATCATTCCCTTTACACTGTGTTTATCACCACTCACATGGTGATGTGTTTTGTGGGTAAAGTGAGACCCACCCTCGGTCTCATCTCGAAACATTGTGGACCATGATCGGTCTCGCGTTATCTCTCATCTCTCTTGATCTCGGGTTGCATTGATTGCATGACGTCATTTAATTTTGGGGCCCTGGGCACGTGACCATTATGCACCTGTGTTAATCCGCCATTGCAGACAGAGCAGCGCTCACTCACACGTGGTTCATTCTAACCTGGAAGCAGTCCCTGCTTCTTCTTTGTCTTCACTTTTATTTTTGCACTGTAATGGCAGTATACAAATTGATGACGTCACAAACAATGTTCTTGCAAAGAGGAAGAAGAACGATGTGCGTAAACGTAACAGTAAAGCGTAACAGGAAATATACAGTCACACTAACTATGAACAACTTCCGGGTGATCTTCCTGTGAACCTCGTGCTGTAACTGACGAAGGTTCACGTGATCAGATCGTATCTCATCTGAAGAGGTTTGTTTGGAGATTCTCATTTATTACTAGTACCCGACTGCAAAGCTGCAATGAGCCGGTGAAGCCAAAGCCTCTTGCCACTATTTTACCCATCACTATGGCATCAGTAGGTTAGGTAGTTGATAGTAGGTAGGTGTAGTAGGTACCGTACCTGGTTCAAAATGACACCATTTGCATTCTGGATGAGATTAAAATTTATGAAATTTCCTTCTTGATTAATTCGGTGAATTCCATCTCAACTTCGGACATTTCCGGCCGTCAAAAACTATTCCCTACGGCCGCGAGATTTCTAAAAAATAATTCTTCGTCAATTTTAGAATATTTGACGCCGTTTTCAGCATCCGAAACGCGGTAAAAAGCTTTTTTGAAATACTTTTTCAAATCCTCGAATCTCATTGGTTCCGGTGTTTGGTGACGATTTTCGTTGAAGATAACCAGGGCCCGCACGGGAACGAGGTTGGTCTTAAAGTATTTTAATTACAAATTAGAGGTGCATAAGATTGTGAATCAAACAGACGGGTGAAACCAACTCATATTGAACTTTTTCTCAAATTTTTATGCATACTTCCACATCCGCAAGATGGCGGCCTCCATGGAGCGATTTGGTGCGGCAATGCTTAGAAATTCTCAAAGGATTCAGCAAAATCTGGCTTTTCAACATAATACGTACGCGTTCATTCACAACACCGGCTTTGCCGGCTATTATTAATACTGAGAAAGATCTGTAAAACGTTTATTTAAAGACAAAATAATTTTCTGTTCGTTGATGACGGGAATGAAGATAAGTTAAACGAGTTTTTATTAAATGTATGTTGAGGTATTTTGATTGTTCATTTAATGAGGTGTTTTTCACTCGTTTTGTTTTATTCACTGCATTGTTTTATATGACATCATGACTAAACTTCATACAACGATGGTTAAACCTCATTCTTCCTTTTAACTACAAACCAGGCAGGAAGTTTTTATAATTAACTTGTATATCCAATGTGACCTCCAAATGAGGAGGTGTTATCAAAGTTATATATGATTCAGATTGATGGATGAAGGATCTATGTAGCATTGGTATGGAAAAAAAAATGTCGGTCCCATCTGCAACATCCAAAACAAAAGCTGGCTATCTTCTCAAAAAGTCATTTCGACCAGTGATTCTCAACCGGGGGTCGCGACGATCATTGGGCCGGAAGGTGCAACCACGTGTTTCGCGGACATCGTACCCACCCGAGAAGGCAGGTGATTAGTTTACCTCACAAGTGTTCGTAAAATTTACCTCTCGAAAAAAAAGTTATATTAACGTTATTGGATTAATTTGTGATTGGAAAGATGCTGTTTAAAATGAAGATATAGAGAGATTGAGGTTAAAAGTGAATCAGGAAATGACGTGAGGGTTTTCATCCAACATTCGTGGATTCTGTATTTGCAGTTTTGCCATTGGCCGTATTTAGTTGATTGAAGGTGTTTCCGGTATGGCGAACGTCTCGGGCATCTCATGTTCACACGAATAGGCAAGCTGGTGTATTTTACTTTTACTATATATTATTTTAACAAACATGGACCGTTAATTGAAAAAGAAAAACCGATTATGGTGGCGAAACTTCAGGAGTTGCTAAAAGGAGGTGAAACGCATCGTAAGAAAATACGACCCCGAATATATTGAGTTTGGATTTACATTGGCAGGGGATTCAGTCAAAGCGGTTAATCAAGTTCCTGTTACCTTTCACCACCACATACCTGTGTGAGTCAGGGTTTTCACTTGTGAGTTGTGACTGGCACAAAATCAAAGACCAGGAATAAACTGAAAGCAACTTTGAATGGTACCCTGCGAATCAGCCTCTCACCCATCCCACCTCGGATTGATCTGATTGGTGCTCAGAAGCAACCCAAAGCTTCCCACTGACGTAAGCAGCACTCCATATTTAAGGGTTTAATGTCTTTAAAAAGGAAACAAATAAAGTTATTATAATTATTATTATATTTTATTTAATTCACTGTTGCAGACAGCTACATATAACTGCAAGTTTCTGAGATGACAGGATTATGTGTGTTGAACCTGAAAAGTTTAACATCCAGCAAAGTGGAGACTCCTTGGTGCAGGTGTGTGAGACAATTCAAGTGAGAGGGAAATAAAAACAGGTTTTATATGTACGTGTGTATGAAACTAGTGCATCAACTCTGACCCTGAACGCGACATGATGCTGATGTGTGATGCGGTATGCGTAAATTATACCAACACATCACCTTCAAACTAGGAAAGCATGCACGTGCTGCTCAGGTCTTTGAAGACAGAGATTTTTGGTCACAAACACATGGATTTAGAGTGGCCGATGCAGCATAAGCCCTTATTATGGGCTCATGAGAATAACGTGCTGGTGCATCATTTATTTGTGACCACGCTTCACAGCTCAAAGGTGAGTGTGGCAGTCTCTTACATATACTGTTAGTCTTCATGTAGAAATCAAGCTGGATACGTTTACCGTTTCGCTGGATACGGATCAAATCGGATAAGGTAATAACTCACAAATTCCAAACAGAGTAAAGAAAATAATATTGTTGCGGATATGAGAACTGTATATATTTTTTATTGTGTGAATTGTTATTATTGTTTATTCTGCGCCCCCCTGCCTCCGGAGCTGTGTAAAGGTGAAAGGGCATCCCATAATTAGTCCACAAGCATACATGTCAGCCAAATAATAGAATACCCCTGTTTGATAGTTATCTCTTATTCTGTGTTTTAGGGTAAGGCTGTGTCTCCCATTAATTGAAGTACTCCATTGCACCAGTGAAAAAGAATAGATCCCCTTTCATTCCCATCCCCAAAATCTCCATTTCCTTTTACATCCCCTCTCGTGATTGCCAACCCTCGATTGCCAATTACCTCCCCTCCAATAACCGCCATTGACCACGAGGCAGGGTCGGAGAAGAAAGGCGTGTCTCCACCTCGTCATAGAGGGGAAGAGGGGCGTGCCCACCCGTCGTCATCAAGGGCGGAGCGAGAGGGTCGCATGACCAACCAGGGCCGAGGTGAGCACACCGATGGGCGTATCCTGAAGGCCGGCGGCTTGATCGCTGGAGGCGCTATAAAAGGCGTGCACGCAAGAAGCAAGAGGGGGAGTCGTCAGTTGGTCGTCAGTGGAGGGTCAGTGGTTGCGTTGGTTGCGGTAAGAAGTCGGTGGTGAGAAGTGGTGGCGTCGAGTGGTCAGTGGTTACGTTGGTTGCATTGAGTTGTCGGTGGTGAGGAGACACCAGGGCCAAGAGAGAGAAGGTTCAAGGTCAGTTACCAGCAGTTGCGCCAGAGACGGCAGACGCGCCCTGAGGTGAGCCAGAGAGGCAGCTTTGGCTCCACAAGCAGCGTTGACTCCACCAGGCAGCTCCAACCCGTTACCCCGCGGGGACCAGATAGCGGTGGCACCGGTGGCCATCGGGGTCCAGCCGACGTCCCGTGCGGGATCAAGCCCAAACCATCTGCCCCAGCTGAACCTTCCCATTCCTCCTTCCAGCATTCATTCCTTTCCTCCACCCTTCTTGTGTACGTGAGTTTGTTCTGTGTGTCTTGTCCCTGGGTATTTAATTAAGTCTGGATAAGCTAGTATTTGCAGTGTCACCTGCGTCTTATGTGTTGTAAATAAACGTGACTGCTTGCTTTTTGCTTATGTGTGTAAATAGTAAATAAATTCAGTAGTATTTCCAAACCTTTCTTTGCCTTCGTCTTCCTCTTTGCATTCGTCGTTTTAGTCTTTTCCCTCATTGAGCAGCCGCGGTGCGATCCGGCCAACGTTTGGGTGGAATCGGGTTCTAATCGGGGAATAACTGTTCGGTCGCGGAGCCTTCGCTCGGCAAAGTAACATCTAAACCGCGATCAGTAACAATTGGTGTCGGGAAGTGGGATTGGACCCGAAGCGCGCTTAACGCGCTCAAAATTACAAGCTGCCAAAATTGTGTTTTAAAGAAATAAAACCCGAATTTTGAAATCGCGCCATGGCTGGTCAAGGCGATCGAATGCCGGTGGGTGAGCTAGAGGAGGGGTTAGGAGTAACCCAAGATCAAATGGAGGGGAGCAATGAGGAGGCGGTTGAGGGAGTATCAGACACACAAAATGGCGTCCTCGCGCATGTGGGTGTAGCGGCACTAAATTTTGCCGCACCCGCGACCGTAGCAGCATCAGTGGTGGATTGGAATCTCTTTATGATCCAAATGAAGGCCCTTATGGACAAGAATAGTGAGCAATTGGAAGCCAAAATGGGGAACCGGATGGATGCTCAGAGTGAGCGATTGGAGGGCCAAATGGGGGGTAATGAGGGACGAAGCGAGGGGTACCTGTGAGGGATTAGACAAGAAATTTGAGGGGTTAGACAATGGGATAAAAGAGGTGAAAAATGGGTTAATGGGGTTAGAAAATAGGATGGAAGACAAATTGCGGGAAATAGGGGAGCAATCCGCCCGAGAAATTAAACAAATGGGAGAGCAGATAGAGGAGGTAAAAATCGGGGTAGAAACCAAATTGGATGCTCAGAGGGATGAATTGGGACAGATGAGGGTGGCATCTACAAAGGAGGTGGAGGAGATGAAGGAGGAGATACGACGAGGTGTGAGTGAGGTTTCGGGGCTACGCGAGGAGGTAAAGCGAGGTGAGAAGCGTATGGAGAAAGAGGTGAGAAATAATACGGCTAGGTTACAGGGGGGAATAGAGGGTCTGACAGAGGAGGTGGAACAGCTGACGGAGGGACAAACGGAGTTAGTGGAGCAGGTTCAAAGGAACACTGCAGTACTCGGAGGGTTAAAGGCGACACAAAAAGAAATTAAAAACGAATTAATAGCGACACAGAGGCAATGTCAGATGGTACGTGAGGGACTGACAATGAGGTTGGACGAGGTGACAGAGATAATGGAGACGAAGGACCGAGAGGTGAGGATGCACATAGAGACGGTCACGGTAGCCTTAGAGGACGAACTTGAGGAGACGCACCGGGAAATAAAAGAGGTGAAGCAAAAATTAGAGGAAGTGGAAGAAGAGGTGAGTGAAATTAAGAAGGGACGGACAGAAACTAAGAGGGAGATAAAGGAGGAAGTAATGGAATTGGTACAAGGTCTGTGCTCGAATCGTGATGTGCTGCTCACTAACCAAATAAAAAGTTTGCAGGTGGCAGAGGAGGTGCGACGACGAGGTACGGAGGTGAGTGGAAATGTACATGATGTGAGGAAAGCTTCAGTCGGCTTGGGGATTGGTTTGGATCCGGGTGTTCGTGAAAGGCCGTTGGTGAAGTGTGCGACAGGTCTGGTGTGCGAAAAACGAGGTGTGCGAGAATGTCCGACCATGGGGTGTGTGAGGAAAAAGTGCACGCCGAGGAGTGAGTGTGCCGTCAAGAGTGAGTTGGTCGAAGCGCGTGTGCGAGGGGGTACATGGAAGCGCGGTGTGGTGAATGTTACGGAGGAAGTAACGAGAGAGTGTACACCTGTGGTGAGTGTTACAGAGGAAGTAACAAGAGAGTGTACACCTGTGGTGAGTGTTACAGAGGAAGTAACGAGAAAGTGTACGCCGGTGGTGAGTGTTACAGAGGGTGTAACGGGAGAGTGTGCACAAGGGTGTGCGCGAGAAAGGTGTGTAACGGACAGGGGCATGAGGAAAGAGTGCGCTGTCGAGAGTAAGGGTGAGTGCGCTGTCAAGAATGGAGGTGAAAGTAGTGAGAGTGACACGGAGCGTGAGTTGGTTGTGACAGGTGAGCGAGGATGTACACCTGGAATGGAAGGATGCAACCTGGAATGGTAGAGCGTGTGTGGGAATGCACACTTGAGTTGGTCGTGTGGCACGTGGTTGGGTGTGCGAGTGAGAACACACCTGTGATTGTCACAGAAGAGGTGACCGAGGAAGGGGCGCGAAGAGGTGTGTTGGTGAGGTGTGCGAGCGACGAATGTGTGCCAAGGTGTTCGGTGGTCAGGTGTGTGACCAAGTCTGGGAGCAGAATGAGTTTACCGAGGTGTGTAAGGAAAGGTACGAGGAGCATGGGAACAGCTGGAAGTATGAGCAAGAAAGGGGTAGCGTATGCTTGTAACCATGCAGGTGAGGCATCGACGGTAACCAGGTTAGCGGTTAGAGCGACTTTTAGCCGAATCGGGCCCTCGGTGCGTGCCGGGCTTCGCGTGCCGCGAGAACCAGCGGGGATCCGAGCCACGGCGGGTTCGAAAGGACCGCCGTACGCGATCCACGCTGGGCCTCGCTTGGAACGGCCGCGTCCGGGCTCCACTAGGCGGAGCGGGCAGCTCGATAGGAAGGGTCGTCATGGCGACCACTTTTTGTTGAGACGTGCCGGCAGGTCGAGATCGGGACATTGGATGGCTCCACGCCGAGGTGGTGTGTGGGATCTCGGCCCGGGTAAGCCCCCGTCCCTGCACCGAGTGCCGGACGCATCCAGCCGCCGGCACCAAAGAACCCGTGTTCATTGCTCGGCTGTACGAAGCCGAGCTTTAGAAGGGAATTGGCGCACCGAGAGGATCTAATAAGTAGACGGGTGATGAGGATAGTGTTTTGGCCCCAAAATTAGAAAAAAAAGCAAAATTTGATGATGGTACGGTGATTAGCAGTAAATGACAAATTTTTGATTTGTTGGAATTTGGTAAGCAAAATTTATAGTAAGAGATGCCCCATGTGATGGGATGGCCAATCCACCATCCCTCACAAGGGGGGCAAAGGAGCACTAGCTTATGGGGTTGATGGCAGTGAAAACTAGCCCGGGTGGGTTAGGATATTGTGTGTAGGGATCTAGCGAAGATGACATTAGGTGACGTTAAGGTTAGTTAGTGACAATGACACCTGTAGTGGGGACGCAGGTAGAGTAGAGTGGATGATAATGACGTGGGAGCGCAATAGTTTAAAGGGACGACTGGGAAGCGCAAGTTTCAGAGGGGAGTAGTTAGCTGAGATGATGCCGTGTGTTTGAGGATTGAACAGGTGTGATTGCACAGGTGTGCAACTGAACAGGTGTGTGGAGCAGTGTATGAGGGAGTAGTGGTGATTGCGTGTTGTGTTGACCAAATTGTCCAGGAAGAGGAGGAGGGTGCAGGTGGCACCAGGTGATTGGACAGGTGTGCGACAACAGGTGTATGTGGCTGTGTGGAATAAATGGTAGTGTGGAATAAATGGAGTATTGGAATGGATGGTCGTGGAGTGAGTATGGTGGAAATTACGGAGTGGTGTGCATGGTGCGAAGGTGTGGACGGGGGAAGAGTGGACCCCTTGCACGAGTACCCAGGGCGGGTAGGGTAAGTGTTAGGTAGAGGGTATAGGTAAATTGTGGTTGGATATTGGCATCTGTGGTGCGGGTGAAAGAATGGTCTTTGGATGGGTGCATTAGTGTTGTGGAAATGGCTGGGCGTGTAGCCTGTTAGTGTGTGTAGTTGGTTGGGCGCTCCACCACTGTGAGGATGTCGGCCAGGTGAGGCCGCAGGTGGGCTCTGGGAGCCGGTAGTAGTTGTTGTGGATGGGGCCCGAGGATCCGGAGGACGGACCCGGGTAGCCCAGTGCCAGAGGGCACCGAGTGGGGTGACAGAGCCAGGAGGGGCTTTCCCCAGTTAGTTAGGTTAGGGTGAGGAGCTAGGCAAGCTCGGGTGGCAACTACAGTGGTGGAGGTGTGCAGGTGGGTAGACCTGCTGGGAGAGCTACACGTCGCGGCCCAGAAATTGTGCGAGGGCACCGGGAGATGAATCGGGGGAGTGAGACCCCAAATTGAGAAGCACCACAGTTTGGTCAATGGGAATTGGTTTTTAGAACCCATAGTGTAAGTTGGCCAATGGATTGGCAGGGAAAGACCCCGGGTAGTGTAAAGTGTGTTAATGTCATTTAGAAAGTAGTTAGGATGAAGTCTCCTCGCACCATCTGCATCCACTCACCTGAGGTGACAGGTACTCCACACCATGCCATGTTTTGATTATTTTTTATGATGCAAATGTTTGGATTGTGAGACGCATCATGACGTGGGTGTGACATTGTGCTTTGATGTTCCATCTCTGCCTCTTTATGAGGATTGATGATGAATTTGGTGATGGCAAATTTTGAAGTAGAGGGATTGTGGCGATGAATTTGGTATAGAGGAAATATGGGGAGACGTGACAGTAGCGACGGATTGGTAATGTGTAGATTTCGTACATATGGGGTAAGGGCAAGGGTAGTGTAGGTGACGGGGGGGTGACGTACGGTATGGACGAGCTTTCTCATTTCGCTCTCCGTACGCATTTCGCCTTGCATTGCCTTATTGATGTGTACCCTTGTGACCTTACCCCTCGCTCATTTGTCTTTCCCCTTTTGTCTCCCACATGACCTGTGCGCCATTGGGCGCCGAGAGGAGCGTGCGTGGGTCGGCCATTGTGCGCCCAAAATTCCCAGAACCAGCTGTCTGCATCGATGCACCACATTATGGACCACATGTCTGTGGCCAAGCACCACTTATGGACCCCATGGGTTGTGGCATGGCCCCTCTGCTGGAACCGGCCATGAGGGCCCGACATCTTGCTGGCGGACCTTGGCCACAGGGCACCGATGCCCCACAGGTGAACCACACGTAGTCGGCCCTGTGGGCCATAAATAAAATAAATAAAAATGGACACATTGGGTGCAAGTTTTAATACGAATAGGCCGACAGTAAGCAAAGCAAAAGAATGACAACATCTGGAAGACCAAATAATAATAACCAGCAGAGGGAGCCGAAGAGCAAGACATCACCTGCAGGGTTAGGGGTTGTTGATTTATTTTTTATTGTTGAACACTGATGAACTATGGTGACTGCACCGATTGGTGCTTGAGGGTGTGTATTGGTGCGTTTTTAGGTGCTTTCATGGTGCATTGATGCAGAGCAGACTGTCTCCCCCCCAGAAAGAACAATCACAGGTCCTGGGTTAGTTTTGTAAATCAAAATAGCGTCATTGTAAATAATGCTTCCCACCGTCAGTGTGTAGTTTGAAGACCATTCCGCAATTCGGTTAACTGTGGGCGTAAGTCTGTTAGGCAGGGTGCATTGGAGCAGCGGGACACATTTATTTATGTTTTAAAACTGTCGCACTCAGGGTCAGGTTAAAAGTAGAGGGAACTACACCTACGTGTCACACTAAATAAAAGTTGTAGGCCCGGGACGTGCCTAAGAGGAGGAGGGTGCAGTGTTGCGGATATGAGAACTGTATATTTTTTTTATTGTGTGAATTGTTATTATTGTTTATTCTGCGCCCCCCTGCCTCCGGAGCTGTGTAAAGGTGAAAGGGCATCCCATAATTAGTCCACAAGCATACACGTCAGCCAAATAATAGAATACCCCTGTTTGATAGTTATCTCTTATTCTGTGTTTTAGGGTAAGGCTGTGTCTCCCATTAATTGAAGTACTCCATTGCACCAGTGAAAAAGAATAGATCCCCTTTCATTCCCATCCCCAAAATCTCCATTTCCTTTTACATCCCCTCTCGTGATTGCCAACCCTCGATTGCCAATTACCTCCCCTCCAATAACTGCCATTGACCACGAGGCAGGGTCAGAGAAGAAAGGCGTGTCTCCACCTCGTCATAGAGGGGAAGAGGGGCGTGCCCGCCCGTCGTCATCAAGGGCGGAGCGAGAGGGTCGCGTGACCAACCAGGGCCGAGGTGAGCACACCGATGGGCGTGTCCTGAAGGCCGGCGGCTTGATCGCTGGAGGTGCTATAAAAGGCGCGCATGCAAGAAGCAAGAGGGGGAGTCGTCAGTTGGTCGTCAGTGGAGGGTCAGTGGTTGCGTTGATTGCGGTAAGAAGTCAGTGGTGAGAAGTGGTGGCGTCGAGTGGTCAGTGGTTACGTTGGTTGCGTTGAGTTGTCGGTGGTGAGGAGACACCAGGGCCAAGAGAGAGAAGGTTCAAGGTCAATTACCAGCAGTTGCGCCAGAGACGGCAGACGCGCCCTGAGGTGAGCCAGAGAGGCAGCTTTGGCTCCACAAGCAGCGTTGACTCCACCAGGCAGCTCCAACCCGTTACCCCGCGGGGACCAGATAGCGGTGGCATCGGTGGCCGTCGAGGTCCAGCTGACGTCCCGTGCAGGATCAAGCCCGAACCATCTGCCCCAGCTGAACCTTCCCATTCCTCCTTCCAGCATTCATTCCTTTCCTCCACCCTTCTTGTGTACGTGAGTTTGTTCTGTGTGTCTTGTCCCTGGGTATTTAATTAAGTCTGGATAAGCTAGTATTTGCACTGTGTCACCTGCGTCTTATGTGTTGTAAATAAACGTGACTGCTTGCTTTTTGCTTATGTGTGTAAATAGTAAATAAATTCAGTAGTATTTCCAAACCTTTCTTTGCCTTCGTCTTCCTCTTTGCATTCGTCGTTTTAGTCTTCTCCCTCATTGAGCAGCCGCGGTGCGATCCGGCCAACGTTTGGGTGGAATCGGGTTCTAATCGGGGAATAACTGTTCGGTCGTGGAGCCTTCGCTCGGCAAAGTAACATCTAAACCGCGATCAGTAACAATATGTATTACTTTTCTGTGATTAACATAAGCATTGTATCCTTGGCAGGTCATCGGTGAAATGGAGAGCTTCTTGGAATGGCTCAAGTCCCAAGGCTTGAGAGCAGAAACAGCCCAAGCAGTGATCGATAAGCTCGGAATTGAGAATCAGAAGGTTATTCGAGCTTGTACTGAGTCGGATCCATTGCGGACCGAGCTCCTCTCTCTCGCCAAAGAGAAATTACAATTTGCAATGTATGCTGACTTCTGTAAATTTATGAATTCATTTTCAAAGCCGCAAGATTTCCAGTTTGCAGGTTCTTCTCTTTTGGGAAGTATTTTCGTCAACTTGGAGAATGTTATTCGGGAACTTTCCAGTTTCTGTGAAAAGATGTTCAGATCCCAAAATGTGCACCAGGACAATGTTTCTGGTTTCTCTGGAATCGGGTTCAGTGATGTCTGCAGCCTCCGCTCAAAGCATCATGGATTAAGACCCATGTCTGGTATGTGACTTTTTAATACAACTTTGCATGTCATAAAATATCTTGATGTTCACCATTGTTTTTGTTTTTTGAAATCTTTTAACTTGTATAATTTCTTTTGGTGCACTTTTCTATAGTCGAATATGAATTGATTTTTAATGTAGTGTAAAAGGTAAATTTTAGCTCACCTGGAACATATTTCCGGGGAGATTATGGGATGGCGCGTCGTCAGTCTGTCTGTAAGCACTTTCAACTTCTTCTCTGAAACTGCTGATGGGATTGTGACCAAACTTGGCGAAAATGATATTTTGTGTGTTCAAACTTGTTTGTTCACGGCATTAAAAAAAAATCGTGCTTTCAGTGAGGAGAAAAAAATGTAAAAGAGGTACATGTGAAACATTTTTTTTTTGTAACCTTTTAAATGCAATCAGCATTGGGGGATACATGAAATATGTTAACTTTTTCGTTGCCTTCTGGTTCATGCCCCAGGATGTCGCGGCACAGGTCAAAATGGAAAAGAAACCCTCAAAATCTGATATTGCGTTATTCCTGGTGGAACGTGTTGCCATCTTTCAACTTTTCTTTGGGTGTCAAGCGTGGGGATTTGCGATGGCGTGCCATGCTTTGCTCTTGTGGTTTTAGTTCCTCTCTTTAGCCATGGATGGGCTGGACATTGTTATTGTTGTTGTTGTATAGCCCTGGTTAGTTCTCTTGAACAGGACCGCTGCACGGAGACCGCCTATCAATTTCCCAGGAGTGACCCACAGATCCACAACATCCAATACGATGTACCCCCACCTTCTCTTATCCTTGTTTAAACAGTGAAATTCATCATATAATTCTTTATATTTTTGAAATATTTGTTTGAACAATGTGAACGTAAAAAAAAAAAATCGTTTGAAAACAAACTCCATCCCACTGGTCGATAAAACAAACAAAATGTGGAATTTTAGGTGGGTTTTTTTTTTTACAACAATTTGGTTTTTCTTCGAAAGAAAATAATTATTGAATTCTGAAATGTTTACTTAAACCTAAATCAAGGTTTGGATTGTTGTGATTAACTAATTTTCAGTAACTGTAGTTTGGACATCGACCATCTATGTGCAGTATTGGGTAAAATCTCTTATCTTCTCTTATCCACCATCTGTTATCTTCTCTTGTCCACCATCTCTTATCTTCTCTTATCCACCATCTCTTATCTTCTCTTATCCACCATCTCTTATCTTCTCTTATCCACCATCTGTTGTCTTCTCTTGTCCACCATCTCTTATCTTCTCTTGTCCACCATCTCTTATCTTCTCTTATCCACCATCTGTTATCTTCTCTTGTCCACCATCTCTTATCTTCTCTTATCTTATCTTCTCTTATCCACCATCTTATCTTCTCTTATCCACCATCTTATCTTCTCTTATCCACCATCTTATCTTCTCTTATCCACCATCTTATCTTCTCTTATCCACCATCTCTTATCTTCTCTTATCCACCATCTTATCTTCTCTTATCTCCCATCTTATCTTCTCTTATCCACCATCTTATCTTCTCTTATCCACCATCTCTTATCTTCTCTGATCCACCATCTCTTATCTTCTCTTATCCACCATCTCTTATCTTCTCTTATCCACCATCTCTTATCTTCTCTTATCCACCATCTCTTGTCTTTTCTTATCCACCATCTCTTGTCTTTTCTTATCCACCATCTCTTATCTTCTCTTATCCACCATCTCTTATCTTCTCTTATCCAGCCTCTCTTATCTTCTCTTATCCACCATCTCTTATCTTCTCTTATCCACCATCTCTTATTTTCTCTTATCCAGCATCTCTTATCTTCTCTTATACACCATGTCTTATCTCTCTTATCCACCATGTCTTATCTTCTCTTATCCACCATCTCTTATCTTCTCTTATTCAACATCTCTTATCTTCCCCATCCAAAACCATGATCTTTTCTACCTGTTAAACAACCCAAATCCACCTTTTTCAAATTATGTTCTTTGCTGAAGTCCAAATAGTGTGCTTTTTTTAAATACCGTTTCCCACCCCTCTCTCCCTTCCACAGATCTCCCAATGTCCCTGCTCTTCTGTTGTGCTTTCTTCTCTCTCCCGCTCTTGTCTCCTGCTCCATCTGTTGTATGTTTTATTTGTTTCTGTTTCTGTTTTTGTGTCTTATGTGTTAGCTCTTACACCAGCCTCGACTTTGTATTCCAAAAAAAAATACAAAATATTGTCCACCCTCTTGGAAATTCTGATCATGTCGCCATCGAAGTTTAGGTTTCTTATTTTTCACCATCAACTGTTGTTCATCATGTCCATTGGACTGTCTTTCAATATAGCAAGACTGACTAGGATGGCTTGCGTTCTTTTCTTGCCAATGTTCACTGGAAATCAATCCTTTGTCACAACCCATCTAAAGCTGCTAAGGAAGTTACTGAGTGTATCCCTGTTGGTATGGACCTCTTTCTACCTTCTTGGACCTTCCAAGTAAAACAACAGTCTCGGCCATGGTTCACTCCAGCTTGTTTTGCTGCAATCGCCCATCGCAATCACTTTTTCCAGCAGTATCACTGTGTTGGCTTGAGTGAGGCACATCGTTTGTTTCGCCTTGTGAACAACCACTGCAGACGAATGTTGAAGAATCTAATCGATGATATGCAGAATCTGTTTGTAATTATATCTCAAATAAACATCTCGGTTCTCAAGATTTTTGGAGAATTGCTGATGGCGTTCTCAACAGCATTCGATCATCGATACCTGTCCTCTTCAATTGCACTGACTTCACTTCTCTTATTGATAAAGTCAAACTCTTCGTTGAGCTTTTTGCTGCAAACTCCACACTTAGAGTGTGTTCAAGTGTGTGTTCTTCACACTGGAATTATCAATTGAAGACCACGGATCATATACGAGGAATACTTTCCCATATTTATATGAGGCTTTCCACTATAATCAGCACACACAGAAAGGTTGCTAAGATTATTCAAAGGCCTGATATTTCAAAATCTACTGCACCAGATAGAATCCCCACAATTGCTTTGAAGATGTGTTCACTTGAACTGTTTTCTGTTCTCTCAAAACTATATTGTTTGTGCATGTCAAAGTCTGTGTTTCCACTTAGCTGGAAGCAGGCATCTGTCGTCCCTGTCTTTAAAGGCTCCAGTGAGGAATGAGATCCTTCTGACTATCGGCATGTTAGCCTTCTACCCATTGTCAGCAAAGTGTTTGAATCCTTGATGAAACAACAATTCATGACTCACCTCGAAACCCACAACCTCCTAACTGATGTTCATTGTGGCATTAAACGGTCAAGGTCTACTGGTGATGTTCTTTCCAGAATCACTGAACATGTGAATGGGACTTTGGATCATCGTGGAGAAGCCAGGTTTGTTGCTCTCGACATCTCCAAGGCTAAAATCACATGGCATTTCTAGAAAATTGCTTGATACAATCTCTGACTTCCTTGCAAATCGTCAAATCTCTGTGGTACATGACGGACAGTAATCCCCTGTTCATAATACGAATGTGAGTTCCTCTGGGGTCTGTCTGTGTTGGGTACAATATTGTTAATGTTATATATCAATGATCTGACTGATTGTATTCTTTCTCAATTAAGCATTTATGCAGATCACTCAACACTGTATACTACCTACTCAGGAACCTCGTCTCCTCCTCCCCGTGACTAGTGGAATGGAGAGCCAGCACGGGCCCAAGGCAAATAACCTCGGGGCTCCCACCCCGACCGCCACCATTTCTCTCTTTTATAACTTTTTAAGGAACTTTCTTTAATGAAAGACAAAAAACTTTTTGAACAAATGGTCACTTTTATTTGGCCGTTTGATCGAAAATATAGGAGATAGTGAGACGTTTGGACCGAACGAGTTAATTCGCACCCTCACTGGTGAACACTATTTCTCCCTTAGATTGGCAAAAACATATGTGAGAAGATGGTTCATAATTTTTGTACAAAGAGGATAAAACCCATTTCTGGTTAATTACCATTTTCTGAAAGGTTTGAAACTGTACCAGTAACACCGGCAAATGTTTTGTTTCCGGCAAGAAAAAGGAAAATCACCTTCTGGGTTTAAATGTAATGATGAGGAAATGATGATGACCCAATGAGGGGTTTCACTGTACTGTTTTTAAAAAATTACAAGAGAAGCTCGGTCCCCGAGGCAGTGACCTCTCTTCCCACCGCCCCCCACCCGCCTGAAACCCCCTTCTTGACACCCCTACCTGTGACCATGCGAGTACCATTCTCAATCAGGACTTGGAGAGTGTGATGAAATGGGGAAAAGACTGGTTTGTTACTCACAACCAAAAAAGATCCACATGTTATCTGTTTGTAGTTTAAGATCACCTTGTTTTCCGACCCTGCCTATGGTTTCTTCACCTTTGCCGGAACCACCTGTAATCTGTCTGCTTGGATTGGATATCGGCTCAACCCTCAGCTGGAAAAAGTACATCTCTGGTAGAGCTAAAAGCGCGTCACAGCAACTTGGCAGGTTATTCCGTGCTCAGTGATATCTTTCTCAAGCTGCTATGCTCCATATATACAAGGCCACTGAACATCCTGTCATTGAGAATCATTGCCATATTTGGGCTGGTGTGCCAACCTGTCACCTTTCTCTTCTTGACAAAATCCAGCTCCGTGCTGCCATTCTGGTGGGACAGGAGTTGGCATCATCCATGGAACTTCTCTGTCTGCTGCTCTGTTGCTTCCTTTAGCCTTTTTTACAGACATTTCCATGGAATGTGCTCTGAGGGTCGATCAGGTTGTTCCACCTGAGCATTCTTTCAGTCGCTCAACACATCTGGTAGTTTCTTCCCATCCATACATTATATCTGTCCCAAGGAGTAAGACTATAATGTATTCTTCCGTTTAATTTTCCGCACAAGGCATTACTCTGGAACACCTTACCTGCATCCTGCTTCCCCTCTGTCTCAACCTGCCATGATTCAAGATGAATGTCAATAGACTCCTCCTTTGTCTAATGTCTAATATCTATAGTCTGTGGGCCAGAGGGGCCTACCGTGCACCCCCCCTATGATCCTATTTCTTTGGTGTCATTTTGTTTATTGGTATCTCCCCTAATGGAAAAAAGATGTTAACAAGGAAAAAACTCATTTGGTCTATGTTTTCTAACAATCTATTTCGATCTATGTCAAAATGATGTTTTTTCACAGATTGCCCTATTTCTTGGGGTCCGCGAATTTTGTACTTGCAACTGAGGCTATCTCTCTGTAAAGATATGTCCAAATTGGACTAAATTTCGATCATGTTAGCATTAACTTTATCACAATCAACAGACAAAATGTGATGGAAAAGTTTATGGAAATAAACCATATAAACCAATAATGAAATGAAACCAATAATGAAATGAAATAAACCAATAATGGGAGTTTATGGAAAATGTTATGGAAATGTTATGACAAGGTGGAAAAGTTTCTGTCAACACTCGACTCTGATTCTGCAACTGGTCCTGACGGCATCAGCCCACGGGTCCTAAAATCATGTTCTTCCGCTGTTTCACTCCCTCTCTCTGTTCTCTTCACCCTCTCTTCTGCTCAAGGCCATCTTCCATCTGCTTAGAAATCAGCCAACATCCGCTTTGCACAAAAAAGGTGCAAAAACAGATCCTAGCAACTACAGACCAATCAGCCTTCTCCCAATTATCAGCAAAGTCATGGAATCCATCATTGCTTCAGATATGAAATCTTTCCTCTTCTCCAATGGCTTGATCTCTCACCATCAATTTGGGTTCAGACCTGGTCACTCTACTCTGGACATGCTGCTTCTGCTTTCTCAACAATGGATGGAGGTCCTCAATGCCAAACAGGAAATTAGAGCTGTCTCCCTTGACATATCACATGCCTTCGATACGGTCTGGCACTCCGCTCCCGCTCTGCTCACCAAACTCTCCTCCTTTGGTATCCATGGAAATCTCCACGCATGGCTGGCAGACTTTCTCTCTAGTCATAGTCAACGTGTGGCCCTGAATGGGTTTCTCTCATCTCCTCTTCCCGTTCAGGCTGGAGTTCCCCAAGGCAGTGTCCTGGGCCCTGTGCTTTTTCTGGTCTTCATCTATGATCTCTCTGACTCTCTTGAAAATCCTCTCTATCTCTTTGCTGACGACTCTACTCTCTGTCGCTCCATTCCTCATCCCTCAGATCGGCAGTCTGCAGCCTCCTCACTCTCTGCAGACCTGGTCAAAATCACAGACTGGGCAAACAAGTGGAACATGTCTTTCAATCCTGACAAATCTCACACTCTTACGATGTCTCTCCGAAAAGACCGACTGGACAACCCTCCCATCCACTTTCTGAATAATCCTCTCCAAGAAGTTCTGTCACTCAAGCTTTTGGGTCTCACTATCTGCCATGATCTTTCCTGGGAAAACCACATTTCAAATCTGGCCTCCAAATCCAGTCGCTGACTGGGCATCCTCCGTCGTGCGAAGTCCTTCCTTGGCACACCTGAGCTCCTCACCACATACAAGGCTTTCATCCACAGCTCAATGGAATACTGCTCTCCCCTCTGGGCTGGTGCTCCTGCCTCACACCTAGCTCGTCTTCACGCTGTTGAAACCAAAGCATTCAGGATCATTGGAATCTCCCGCGATGAAGCTAACTCCAAGGGCCTCTCACTCACTCACCACAGGCAGGTTGGTGGTCTTTCCGTCTTCTACCGACTCCTCTCTGGCATTGCCCCCCCCCCCAGCTCTCTCTGGGCTCTGACCCGCAAATATTCCTTCAGGTCGCACAAGATCTGCCTGCAACCCTCTTATGGTTAAACTGCCAAAATCAAGACTCTCTGCTCACCTTCACTCCTTCATTCCTCTTTTCTCCCGCCTCTGGAACAAACTCCCTCACTCTCTTCAATCCAACTCCACCCTCAAGGGTTTTAAAACAGCTGTTCACCACCATCTCTTATCTTCCCCCATCCAAAACCTTGATCTTTTCTACCCCCGCTAATTTCACCCCAATTCCACTTTTATGAAATACCAACTTCTGTCCTGGAAGTCCTTTGTCTCCTTGTGTTTTATACCTCTCCCCCCCCCCCTTCCCACGCCTCCTCCCCCCAGGCCCTCTCCCTCCCGTGCTTCTCCCTGCTCTCAGGTGTTGTGTTTGTGTGCTTCCCCTCCTCTCCCCACTTCCGCTCCCTCTTTTTGTATGTTTTGTTTGTCTGGTTGATTTGTTTGTAAAATAAATGTTAGCTCTTTCATGAGCCTCGATTCGGTATCCCAAAAAAAAAAAAAATGGATATAGTTGTTTGGCTTCATTTTATAATGACGTCACATAATTTGCATATCATGGCACATGCGATTTTCTATACACATCACAACAGAATGAGATATTGATTATTGCACCAGATGAATGTACTGATGAAGAAATTGTAATACTTGTGATACTTTAACCATACTTGTAATAGTTACATGCATTTAGGGTTAACCCTAACCCTAACCCTAACCTGCCACCTACAAAAGAAGAGGTATCACAACTAGTTTCTGACAGCAGGATCACACTGTCACTTAAATCGACTATTAAAATTGGATGCAAAAAAATGTTTGTTCACTTGATTACCAATTTTAAAAGTTGAAACAGAAATAAACAGAAAGAACAAAAACCATGATTAAAGTTTCTTTAAATTTCATCTTCACTATCTGTGTCATGATCTGATCCATCGCACTGATCATCATCATCTTCTGAATAGTACTCGTCATCACTTGGTTCCTCTTCCACTGATACAAGAACATCAACAAGCCTAGGTGGTAGGATATCATTAGTTGTCCACAGTGGTTCCAACCTTTCTCCATTCTTTGTCCAGCCATGACCATCTGTTGGTGCTGCAATGGCAGGGTTCAATTCATGAGCCCTCTTCCATATTGCTACCTGGTAATTCACCCTGCGGATATGTTGTTCAAGACTGTTCTTACATGGTGGGAATGAGGATAGATCAACATGAGCAGAACTACTGAGTTCCTCTGCATCTCCTTTGCACTTCTCCTTCATCATGATGAAGCGAACTTCATCAATGTCTGTGAACCGTGATTTGCTATATAGTGCACAAGTGAATTCCTCAAGTTTCGAAATTAATTCACTTGAGACAGTCCAGGATTCCCCAAGGTCTGACAGAGGTTTAACAAATTTGGTAGACTGCTGCAACAGTTTGATTGGCTTGACTTTGCCAATTCCTTTGAAGGCACTTGTTGAATCACAGCCTGAGAAAGCATGTAGTCCAAGTAAAGCTGAGCAGTTTTCAGAGGAGGACTGCTTTGCAAAATGGCTGACATCTATTAGACTTTGCTTGTTGCCTCTTCTTGTGTCAAAAAGCACTCTGATGTCTGGAATATGGTAGGCATAATGAAGGAATATGAAAAATATATTGTCCGGGCTTTTGACTTGTACATGATCATACCCCTGCTCTTTGCCATAGTTGCAGTACAGGATCATGCGCGAGTCAGTTTCTTCCTGGTTTGACTTCAGGGATTGGATCTCAGACCGCAATGTTTGTTTCCCATTCTGAGAAGTAAGAAGGTGGGCTTCTCCTTCACGAATCAAGGTCACTTTTCTTCCATGCAGCTTCTTTGCCATGTCATGCTCACTCCATACATCAAGAAGAAGTTCAATGAGCTGTTTCTTGTTCTCATCATTAGTCAAGAACTGCTTCTAATCAGCCGGCCTTTTGGTTTTTCCTCCTTTGATCATTCTCTTTTCCGCACAGCCACGTCGTGTCCGTTCACTTGACTTTACTGAGTCGGGCTTGTACATATCAGTGCTGAAGACTACATCTGACTTGGATGACATTGTGTTGAAGATTTTAATGCCAATCTCTTTGAAGTTTGTAGGAATCTCTTTGAGGTAGTAGAATACAGCATTGCCATCTTCCACTACCAATGTCTTGTCACTTGGAGGAGGTTGCGAGTTGTCCACATCTTTCAAAAGGTAGTGTATGCCTTTAGATTTATCAGTCTTCGCCAAGAAGTTGTCTGATGTACCAATGGAGTAGGGAACAGGGGTCAAAGAATACTTCATGATTTCCCTTAGATTGAGTTGAACACCAGAAGCTTGTGCTTTGACCATAAGTTGGAAAGCAATGTCACCTTGTTGCTTGTACTCAATGACCTTTCATTGAGATGTTTTCATCTTAACTTTCTTCTTTGTTTCTGCCATGGTTTTGAGCTCAGGTTCTTGATGGGTTCAAAGAAAGCTGTCTTTTTCTCAAGTCGCTCTCTGATGAACTTCTCTTTCTCCTCTTTCGCTGTGGTTCGTGAGTGCGTGACATCTGTCTCAACTTCAGTTGGTACACGTGCACCGGAAGAGAGTACATACAACCCAGTCTTGTCATCTATGACAAAAGGATTCAGGAAGCTCTTTACAGCATCAATGGCTCTCTTCACACATGACTCACTCTTCCTTATCTCAGTTGGTTGTTGATCTCAGTGTTTGCTTCCCCGATTGGTATCACAATTCATATCTGCGAGGCTGAGAGTTGCAGAGAGAAAGTTTGCCCTCTCATTTGAGGTTCGAGCCCATCTTTGGTACGCACTGTAATTCTCCAAAATTCCAGACAGCCCAACACCGCTACCACCTCCACATCGAGATTTGCCGTGTTTCATGATAGTCTCCTCAATTGTCTTGTCAACCGCGCAGTGGTTTCCTGGTATGAAAGACCTAGCAACACTGACGGCACCTCCTTTGAGCAAAGCCATGGCACCGGGATGTGATTCTTCAATGTTTGCTAAGAATACAGCAAGGTAGGTCAGATAACAGGAGTAATTGTGACCGCCAAAGGTGAAGAAGAGATCAGGCATTAGAAACAGGCAGTGCAAGTACAATGGAAAGTTGTTCTCTTTCACAGACCTAATCAATGAGAGAGCAATCCATACACAATCCATGTTTGACAACCAGAATTGTGCAGTCTTCCCGAGAGATCCTTTACGAACATCAGCTTTGAAGCTTTCATTCGACTCCATTAGTTTATTGAAATCTGCATCGCCCATGACTGCATCAAGTGTCAGCTTTGTTGGAGATCGGATTAGCTCTTGAAAGATCTCTTTGGATTCCTCTGGTATACCGGAGAGTACGGCGTCTCTACCACCCATTGACAGGAATTCATCCAGAAGGAGCCTCTCTAAGGCCTAAGTCACACATAGGCGGATATTTTGGCGACTACTGGCGACTGCCGGCGATCAAGATTTTTCGGCGACTACTGGCGATTTCGGGCGGTCAAATATGGTCAGGCGGCAGTATGGCGACTGCAGGCAGCCACATTGCGACTGCATTGCGACGACGCCCCGAGTGGGATGGCGACTGTTGAAGATCGACGACGACTGCATTGCGGATGCACGGCGGCAGCATGGCGACAGTCTGATGGCTAGATTATGACCAATGGCGGATCGCGGCGACTGCATTGGGGCCGGGTGGCGGTTTACTCCGACGTCCGCAAGACTGCAATAAGACCGCCGGTGATTGGAGACGATTCACACAACTTTTTTAATCTTTATTTCTCTATTTTACATTTCACTTTATTCATTTCAATAATGTATGACATGAAGCATAAAGATGTTTGATGTACAATAAGAAAGTTATTAAAGATGTATCATTGTAATGTAATAATCAAACTTTTCTGCAGGGAGAGAGAATGGAAATAAAGTCCAACAAATTATTTCCACTGGTCCCAAGTCCCATAAATAAAGTTTCCAAAGGACCAAAGTCCAAAAAATAAAGTTCCCAAAAGTCCCAAGTCCAAACAATAAAGCCATATCCCTGTCGGCACCACAGGACCTCACTCCACGGAGACCCTCACACCATCCTGTCTTGCCATGGAATCGTGGTATGTCGTAATGCAGTCGCCAGGCAGTCATATCTCTGTCGCCAATGGCCGTAACTCGGCCGCCACTAGTCCTACTGCTGTCGTCGTCAGTCTCCATAGCCACAGGGGAGACGTGGCAGTTCTTCTGTAGTCGATATGCAGCCGCAACAGTGTCGGCCCGTAGTCGGGAAGATGCCGCAGGAAGGCCGTATGGCATTCGCATCTCTGCCGTGCTCGCTGGTGGGGCGATGCTGGGGCGATTGCGGAAGACTATGAGTGACTGGGTTGCGGCCGCTTTATGGTCTTATTACAGATACCGACGACAGCATGGCGGTTCCATCACGACAGCATGGCAGATTTTTTTCGAGGACGACTCTGCGCACCGTTTTCAAACATTTAAAAAAATATTTGGCCCCTTTGCGGCTCTTGCCGACTGCAGCCGACCTGGGGAGGATAACCTTGACTACAGAAGACCGTCCATTACGGTTTCATTACGATTGTCGGCGGGTGGTGGCGATTTTTCGCCGACAAATCCGCCTATGTGTGACCTAGGCTTAAGCATTCCACCATTGTCTTGTGGCAGTGCAGACTTCTGTCGTAATTCTTTCCTGTCATAACACCTTTCAGAGAACCTGTAGACATGAGTCCTGATTCTATGAGAATATCCTGAAGTCCGGATCCTTCCATTTTCTTTCCCAGCATTTTGAAATATGCGCAAATGACATGAAATGTGCCAATCGACACAATATGATTCTTGTATTTCACAGGATGACCCCACAAGAGAGGATATGCTTTCATGCAGACACCCAAGTCAAATGTTGTAATGACATACTCTTGGCCAACCTCATGACTTGCTTCTTCGGCAGCTCTTAGACACTCCTGAACTGTACTAAATTCTGTGATGGGATGATTGATCACAGGATAGTAGTCAATTGTGGTCAAATTTGAAGGCACCTCACCAGTTACTGAGACAAATCCTGCCCAAGCTGGGAGCTCTTGACCTTTCTCACTACTTACTTGCCGGGAAAGCATCCATGGCAGATCTCTTCTGGTAGACAATTTGAATGTTTCATCCCCGTCATCATGTTTCCAGTGCTGCACACGAAAATCTGGATTTGCTTTCCTGTTGACATAGCATGGTGGAAGAGTACCTTCATATTGGATATCCATGGAACGCTCTTTGGTACGAGCTACTGCTGGTACCGGACCCTTTGAACCTTCAGGTGATTCAGTGTCTGCGATTTCCTGCATCATAATCCCATGGGCTGTGTGGATAGAACCAGAACCTGTCAGGCTTGACACAAATTGGTCAAAATTATCAAAGTCTGAATGGAAAACTGATGGCTCCACTGGATGACGTATTATTTATCTAGAAAGAATGCTCGATGTTTGCTGTAGAGCTTGTGCAATAGCAGTTTCAAGCTCAAGTGAAAATGAATAGCTTTCTGAATGACCGAGGTGGTTCATGAGTGTGATTAATTGTGCACTGCGAAAGAGTTGTCTGAGAGTCATGCATACGAGAATGTGCTTGGGCATTTTCCACTCTCCATTCGTGGCCGCTCTACAAATATCTTGTCCAATAGATCTGACAAGTCCAGTGAAAGGTGACAATAGGCAATTTTAGGAAATTGCCTATTTTATCACCAGCATTTCAGGGTTTTCATATCCATCCCCATCTCAAAGCAAAAAATGATGCATATTATACAAATAATGCACATCTGTGAGGGTGATAGTAAGAATTATCCACACGAGGTAACTTTGGAACAGTCTGAAACACACGAGTCGATAGCCGAGTGTGTTTTGGACTGTTTCAAAGTTACTGAGTGTGCATAATTCTTACTAACGCCCGAACGTATGATGTGCATTATTTGTTTTATAAAATGGTCTCGTGGGTCCTTGCCATTTGATAATGCACTCTCTAATACTTTGTCATAAATATCAACGTTATTATGGTAAAAAAAACGTGTCTCTGCTCACCGGGGTGGCCGAGTGCTCCGTACGCTTTTGTATTTCAGACGCGGAAGGCGTGACATGACCGGGCATTAGTAAAAAAAATAATGCCCGCACATTAGCAAAAACTGCGTGTTAGTATACAAATATATGATGCCTTGAAGGTGTCTGGTTAAAACTATGTTTACCGGAGGTGATCCATAGTACTACTTTCACGAGGGGCGCAGCCCCGAGGGAAAATTGTACTATGCCACCGAGGGTAACATGGTTTTAACAAGACACCTGAAAATGGGGCATCATATATTTGTTTTATATAATGAGGTGATAAATTACATCTAGACATCTCAAGCTAGCTCGAGCTCGAAGCTCGCCGAACAGCACTGTATTCGTACTCGCGGAGCGCGCATAGCTAATACACACAGTCAGCGCGAATGTCGCGAGCGACCTGGAGAAAAGTACTATACCACGGTGACGTCAGAGGGATATAGTAAAAATATATCCCTCTGACGTCGCAGTTGGCATCGATCAAAATAATAGCAAAAATATACTCGATCACATGACTGTATCTTAACCAATCAGTAAACTAGAATTTATCACCCCATTATATAACTAGAACGGGCACTCGGTAGAGCGCATACCTACGCCGCAGCTACTGTTCTGTACTTGGCATGGGAGTGTAGGGAACAGAACAGTGAACAGTTTGGTGCTGATTTCATGCAAATCGGATAAGAATTGACCGAGTTATGACAAACAAGATCGGGCATTGAATTCTGAACATTTTGGCATTAGTTGCATGCCAATTGGATAAAAATTGACCGCGCTATGGCAAAAATACGATTTTGACCTTTTCGTGACCTTGACCTTGACCTTTGACCCGATTGCTCCCAAAATCTAATCAAATGTGTCCCGTATAATAACCAATCATCCCACCAAATTTCATGCAATTCGGTTGAATACTTTTTGAGTTATGCGAATAACATACACACACACACACACACACAGACATACAAATAAATACACAGCGATCAAAACATAACCTTCCGCTTTTGCGAAGGTAATAAAAAACAATGCATAGTCACTTGTCCACTCTCAGCCAATCATTTGATTAGGATCCAGGTGACCAGTTTATAAATGTGTATATTCAAATGTTAATAAAATATCCCCAGTTAACGTAACACAGACACATTAACTGCATATCATTAATCATTTAGTATCATTAATCATTTAGTTTGCACAATTTCTATTTCATGACATAATTACAATTTTAACCATTTTGCCCAGATGCCATCATGACTCTTAAAACATGACACAGCCATATCATGGGAATCACCTTAATATTTCTTCATCAGTACATTAATCTGGTGCAATAATCATTATCTCATTCTGTTGTGATGTGTATAGAAAATCGCATGTGCCATGATATGCAAATTATGTGACGTCATTAATAAATGAAGACAAACAACTATATCCATAACATTTTGTCTGTTGATTGTGATAAAGTTAATGCTAACATGGTCCAAATTTAGTCCAATTTGGACATATCTTTACGGAGAAGAAGCCTCAGTTGCAAGTACAAAATTCACAGACCCCAAGAAATAGGGCAATCTGTGAAAAAACGTCATTTTGACAAAGATCGAAGTAGGGAGTTAAAAAACATAGACCAAATGAGTTTTTTTCTTGTTAACATCTTTTTTCCATTAGGGGAGATACCAATAAACAAAATGACACCCAAGAGGTAGGATCATAGGTGGGGGGTGCACGGTAGGCCCCTCTGGCCCACGGACTATCTCTTGTATCAAGATGATGTGGGCTTTCACCCTCTCCATTGCCTGAATTGTCTGAATTTTTCGGAAGGGGGTACAACCCCCATTGATATTCAGGGATGCAATACATATCTCTCGCATTGCCATTTCACAAAGGAAACTCACCCTCCACCTGCAATTCCTTATTCGCCTTCGTAACCGCTTTTCGAAGACGCTGAAATTGGTTCTCCGAGATTTCCATTGGGTCACTTCTTTGCAGGAGGGGTCTTGCAGCCCTGATGAAAGTTTTCACATCGGGAAAATGATCTTTAATTACAACATAGCGTTGCCTAAACGTCTCGTTTAAGAAACTGATGACGGTTTCCTTTGTTACTTCCATTTGATCTTCTTCCTGATGATCGTTCACAGAAACAAGGCTTTGAGCTTCCTTATCCAGCTCCCTAACCACATCAATGTTGAAAGTCCTTTGTTGTGTGTCAGGTGCTGGCACACCTTCTGTGTCATCAACACTGCAGTCTTCTTGTTGCATTACCAGGGACACATCTATGCCACCACTGTTGCCTATTATAGGTCTGCTTTGACCATCGCCTTTGGTCATTACAACCGGATGTGAGCAACCACCATTATCTGCAGTCTTCTTGTTGCATTACCAGGGACACATCTGTGCCACCGCTGTTGCCTATTATAGGTCTGCTTAGACCATCACCTTTGGTCGTTACAACCGGATGTGAGCATCCACCATTATCACTGAGGACCTGAGATTGATTGTTGCCACAAGGGACAATGGTCCCATCATCACAGAGCTCAGCCAGAGTGACCATCGGGTTCTTGGTCACCTCTATTACCAAGGCCCTTCTCCCCCGATTGCTCAGTTTGGCCGGGCGGACAGCTGAAGGAAGAGTCCTGGTTGTTCCAAACTTCTTCCATTTAAGAATTATGGAGGCCACTGTGCTCTTGGGAACCTTCAATGCAGCAGAAATTTTTTTGTGGGCTTCCCCAAATCTGGTCCTCGACACAATCCTGTCTCTGAGCTATGCAGGCAGTTCCTTCGACCTCATGGCTTGGTTTTTGCTCCGATATGTATTGTCAGCTGTGAGATTCCAAACAACAGCCAACTTGGTCAGGCCAGGCCGCCCCAGCAAGTTCAGCCCGAGAGCAGACCGCAAGATGCTGAAAGAAGTCTCTAAGAACCCCAGAATGTCATCACGGGACCTACAGCTAGCTCTTGCCACTGTTGATGTCAAAGTGCACGAGTCTACCATTATAAAGAGGCTGCACAAATTTGATCTACATGGGAGGTGTGCCAGGAGGAAACCTTTGCTGTCCAGAAAGACAGGTGTGTGCCTTTCCAAATCATGTCCAATCAATTGAATTTACCACAGATGGACTCCCGTCAAGGTGTAGAAACATCTCAAAGATGTGGGAAATGGGAGGCTACTGAGCTAAATTTCAAGTGTCATAGCAAAGGGTATGAATACTTATGCCAATGTGACATTTCAGTTTTTTCTTTTTAATAAATTTGCAAATCTTTCTGAAATCCTGTTTTCTCTTTGTCATTATGGGGTATTGAGTGAAGATTGATGAGGGAAAAAATGAATTTAAACGATTTCACCAGAAGGCTGTAACATAACAATATGTGAAAAAAGTGAAAGGGTCTGAATACTTTCTGAATGCACTGTATATATTTTCCATTAATACATCCATTCATACAAAGGCCAACTTCAACCACAATCCAAGTGGATTACAGCTTCAGCCTGTCTGTAAAACACCAAGCACATCGTACCATGTTGTTGCACCTAATTATCATCCAATTCGTGAAGAGCTAATTAAATATGATTTAACCTATGGAACAACCAAATTCACATCACTCATTCTTATTAATTCTCAATTTCCGTTTCCTTTTCCCCATTCACTAATTTGCATGTGATTTCACTTTTGATTTTTTTTTCTTTTTCCAGCCAGCTCACTGGCCATTCGTTAAACAGTTTCTCTTGAACCAACTCATGCCTGGCTGAATTTAAACAGGCATGCAACCTTTTCAAACAAAACAAATATTTAAATCTATCTATCACACTACACATTCTCATTCACCCATATCTCTACCACACCATTCAAGACACGCACACAGCCACACACACACCAAAACCACACTCTTGCACTTGATACAACTCACGAAAAAACGACAGATACAACTCCATACACATTTACAAATACATCTCCCAATTAATTTTTACAGATACAAAATACAGGGAAAACACAAATAAAAATACACAGTCTTCCCGTTCAATGTACAATGCACTTGACCAAATGTCAAACCCCACTGCACCCGACATACTCAGGCTAGGGCTACAGCAAGGACACGGACCACAACCCCAACTCTTCTGCAGAAAGAGGGAGTTCGTAGCACAGGTCAACAACATCGCGACTAACTGTGGACACTAACTGGGATTTCGCCTGATCAAGGCCCGGCTCCCTCTTTTAACTGAATCGGCCATGACATTCAACTGCCACACATTAAACATACAGCCACAATTTCAATCTATAAATATAGCCGCAAGTTACATTAAACACAATCAACACAAATGCAAATACAAGTAACAACAACCCCAATGAACATAACACTCAGGTAGCAAAATGAGCAATCAGTTCATTGGATACGTTACGAGGTGACGGGAGTGAGGGGAGAGAGAGCACAGTTCATGCTCTGCTCTCCTCTATCCAGATCATCTCAGAGTTAGAACAAAGTCACGGTCGCCATCTTTGTTGAGGAATTTAGACCTGAAGTAATTGATGAATCAAGAATTCAATGTCCAAACCTTTTGTCAGAAGAAGGATTGACAGATTTTTAATTCCCGAGGAGGATCTCACTTTTGTTTACAAGAAGATACACAGTAAGAAACAATAAACACATTCTTAACCAAGAAGAACATACTGTAAATCAAAAAGAACAGACTGCAAATCAAGAAGAACACACTGCAAATCAAGAAGAGCACATTGCAAATCAAGAAGAACACACTGCAAATCAAGAAGAACACACTGCAAATCAAGAAGAGCACATTGCAAGATACACAACAAAATCCAAAGTCAAAGTCGTAAAGTGAAAATCCTGGTACAGTAGAGATGTACATCAAAGAAAACGTCATAAAGACACACCAAATACACCAACATACACAGGATACAATATCAACATACAGTATTTACAACCAAGTGGAATCTTGCAGCTGAAACTCACAACATGTCTTTTTATACCAGCTGGAAACAAAAGAAATAAATTGGGAGGGGCAAGTAAAGGGAGGAGCGAATATGGGATTGGTCGCATGAAGAAAAAGGGGAAGAGAGTAGTAGGATTGGTTTGAACCAAATATGGGTGGGAGGGATAGAGCAGTGGGGATTGGTCGAATGAAATATGGGTGGGAGGGATAGAGCAGTGGGGATTGGTCGAATGAAATATGGGTGGGAGGAATAGAGAAATGGGGAAATGCAATTTGATAGGTCGAGTGAAATGTTGGGTTGGGCAGACTTCCGGCTGAGTGAGTTAGATTAGGTCTGCATATTAAAATATCCTTGATGAGGAACATCTGTTCTTCCTTTGTTCGCACCAGACTCTGCGGAGCCAAAACTCCCCCAATTATGCTTGGAGACTTTAAGGACATATGAAATTCATTCACTGACTATCTCAATGTAAAGCTTTTTCAAACCTTGGAAGAAATAAGTGGATATATCTTTTACTCATCATATTTCTATATATAAATTTGGAAATACTTGAATGAGTTTTGCAAGCACATGAGGTTATAATTTCAAACCTGCATGCTCTCCGTAAATCATTCATCTTTAACATTATTGTTTCACAGGATTTTAGCATAACTATCCTGATAATTCAGTAGATGTCTATAATTTTAATTATTGCCTTTGAAAAAGAATTCCGCGGAAGTCCTGACAGTTTTTTTTAAACTCAAAATGCCAGAGATAGCTCCCCTACTGAAGCAAACTTGTATGCAATAAGGAAGTCCCTATCCAATTTACCAATGCATCAATCCACAGGCACCTATCCCCGAATGTTTTTCTATATGGCTCTTTTAAAAAAAACAAGACTGCATACAATCTTTTGATAGTTCCATACACAATTTTCAAGACTTTAAAAACCAGTCATAAGTTTAACTTGCATGCGAAGCAAGTGGTTAAAAAGAAAGGTACATGTGGATCCCATCCCCACAGGTCACACACACATTATTTCACCTTAATTGTAAGCAAACATTTAAAATGCAGAGCATTGTGAAGGTGGAGATTCGTTTTTATCAAACACAATGGAAGTTGTAAACCAGTAAACTATTTTACCTTGAAAACAATATTTTTCTATAACTTACTTATTGAACTCAGTAAAAAACATTTTCGATATCTATTTGCGTATATTTTAAAGACATAACGTCATGAGATTTACTGAATCATAATTCGACATTGTACAGAATAAATTTATCATTTGGGAAGACCTAATCCAACACCATATTTCAAAGCACCATATCTAACTATATCACCCTTGGCCATAAATAAATAATTACAGTACCTTTATTAAAACTATACCAAAATGATTTACCATTCTGAGGTTTTACACTTTCCCTGTCAAATAAATTTGGTCAGGGTGCCAGCGATAATTCGCCGACGCTCCCTCCTTTTTCAGCAAACACCGTCGAATAATTATTTTGCTTTTTAATTTCCCGACAGTTCTGAATGGCATTTATATGCAAACACTCTCTATTTTACCACTAAAGATGTAGTAAAAAAAAAAAGTGTCGTATAAAAAATGTATAAACTTATATGTATCATGGTAAATAGTTTAAATATCTCGCTGTTTTGATGGCGACATAAAAACCCATTCTACCCAATGCCAGAGATAACTCGCCTACTGAAGACGAATTTTAACAACTTGATGGAAATCATAAACAAAAAAACTTGTTCACGAGGTGAGTAGGACCTAAACACACGATTTTGACCAGGTGGTGCCTGGAAAAAATTACTCTGTTCACAGATAAATTTTACACTTCCACAATACCATAGGAGGAGAGTTTGGTGAGCAGAGCAGGGTGGCAGACCGTATCGAAGCGACGAGATATGTCAAGGAAGACTGCTCTAATTTTCTGTTTGACATTGAGGACCTCCATCCATTGATGAGACAGCACAAGCAGCATGTAGAGAGTAGAGTGACCTGGTCTGAATCCAAATTGATGATCAGAGATTGAGCCAATGGAGAAGAGGAAGGATTTGATATCTGAAGCAATTATGGATTCCATGACTTTGCTGATAATTTGGAGCAGGCTGATTGGTCTGTAGTTGCAAGGATCTGTTTTTGCACCTTTTTTGTGAAAAGCGGTGATGTTGGCTGATTTCCCAGCTGATGGCAGATGACCTTGAGCAAAAGAGAGGTTGAAGAGAACATACAGAGGGTGTGAAAGAGTGGCAGAGCAGGATTTTAGCACCCGGGGGCTGATGCCGTCTGGTCCAGTTGCAGAATCAGATTCGAGGATTGGCCAAAACTTCTCCACATCGGAAAAACTCATCGGATGAATATCCTCATCGGAAAAACAACATGTAATCATTTTGGTCCTCCACACCTCTTGTGAGCCGACAGCTTGGACCAGTGAATTTCCAGCTTCAGGATAGGTCTCGGTGGCACGCCAGCAGATGAGGGAAAGTGGCTGCCCCTGTGACCCAGCCTTCCAGCCAGGTGGGAGTTGGTATGTGCCCCACCAATACAGGTGATACGACTGACACAGAAGAAGGGCTTGAACCTGTGGGGGCACTGCAATGACCTCAGAAATCCCGCCAGCACCCCAGTGGTTTTCAGGATTTTGTGACCTCATTCCATACCTGCACTTGGTTGGAGAGGGGAGAAAATGTTGTGTTCTTTCTTTCGTGCTTGATTATTTCTGCGTTTGCGGTTGTTGTTGTTGTTGTTGTTGTTGTTGGTGAATTTCCAGATGTTTAGGGATTGCTGGGAAGGGATGATGATTTAAGTGAAACGGGATTGTGGGAGAGATGGCCGGGCCGCCATCTTGACTGTGTCGGAGATATGCTGGTGGATCCGTGCCTCGAATAAATGCTCTTGTTCATAATGATCAGTGCCAATGTTTAGCATTTATTGAGTGACACAGCATGACCCATGTGTGTGAATGGAGTGAGATTGACTGTGGTGTGGATCGTGTGAATGAATGGTGTGCGTGAGATGGCCAGTGTGTGTAAATTGTGTGCGCTTCTTTCCGATGCAGCTTGTAAGGGTGCATGGTTTGGGGATGTACGACGGTGCAAGAGTGGGTGTGGGGAAAGATACGGGATTGTGGGAGATTGTGGGCTGCGTGTATGCGTGTGAAGTCTGTGGAGGTTCTGTAGCATGAGCAGTGGATGTGAAGAACACTTAGGATACCAGCCGAATGTCAATGCCAAAAATTAAATTAATTGGCAGGCTATGGATGTGCCGCCAAACTTTCCCACAGAGGGAGGCTCACAAGGGATATAATATTGAGTGTGGAAGTGGCTGAAAAGCTGGGATGCCAGAGAAATCGCTGCTGTTTGAACATGCTGGGCACCCAAGGAGAAGCTGCCTGCCTGTTCATGCCATGAAAGGATCGCCTGCCGAGATCAATTGTGTTGCCAGGTTTGGCGGCCTCAATCTGTGTCAGTAGTTGCTTAACATCCCATGAGGCCACGCAGCTATCCACAGTATGGCGGCTTTCCAGGTCCAGAGGTCTTAGAGAGTCTGAGAAGTCCCACTCGTGAAGCACGCCAAACCCCACGTCTGCAACAATATTGTTGCGGAACCCAACGTTGGCCTCGGTTCCCGTTATCGAGGGGGGATTAGTCCCCTCATCTATGACTGGCCGACGTGGTTCTGGGGGTATGACGTCACACCCGGTCAGCGCTGGGTAAGGTATTAGGCCCAACTGTCATATGACCTAAATACCAGCACCTACCGGTACACAAGGAAATACTCACCCGCCCACGGTCGCAGCATAATGGACTAGTTGCGCCGAGCAAAGCGAACTGCACCGTGAGCCGGTTACCAAGACTGACCCAATTGATCTTCGTCGGCCGCATCGCACCATGGGCCCTCAATGGGGAAACCTCTAAAGCGACCGAATGTGAAGGAAAGAGGACAAAGTAGGAAGAACAGGATTTATTACTATTAATTACTGTTTACACAACAAAAGAAACCAAGGAGAAGGAAGAATAACGAAAGTAATTTACAGGAGAAGAAGACACAGCGCAACACGAGCTTACCTATTACACTCTTAATTAATACCCCAGGACAACGTGAAAGACAGATGAACGATCACACTTACACGGGGAATGCAGGCAGGAATGAATGGCTGGAGGTGGATGGCTTGGAGAGGAAAGGAAGATCCAGCGGGGATTGGGCACGGTCGGGTCGGAAGGCACCGCCGTCAAAAAGCCGAGCTGCAGTCGTGCGAACTCCCGCGGTTCCAAACTGCACAGGCGAAGTTCCTTTTGCGCACTGCTGTGTCGCGCGCTCCTCGCGTTGCCTCGGTCTTCTCTCTCTCGGCCGCTGTGGGGACGTTGCGTGCTTTCCCAGGACTCAACTGCCGTATCTCATCTCAGGTGGGGGCGTCTCCCACGGGTTATATAAGCCCCACCCTTGAACCTTTGCGAACCTCCCAGATCGTTCTCTCTCCGCCCTCTCAAGCCAAACCCCTTCGTGCTGGATTGGTTGAGCAGGGCCGACTCACTCCTCCTTCCTATGACGAGGTGCGGAGACACGCCTTTCTTCTCCGAACCGACCTCGTGCTCAATGGAGTCCATTTGCGGCGAAAACCATCCAAACCTGGCACTTTGAAGATGGGACCTAATCTTGTTTAAATCGGTGCAATGGAGAGTCGACTATTGGGAAACACAGCCTTAAACTACATAGATTAAGGGAATAACTATTTAAAAGGATATATGGTGCCCTGCGTGTATGTTTATGGAATTAACTAAGAGGACGACCTTCGACCTTTCTTTACATTACGGAGGGTGACATGTACACACAACCAACCATAATTCTCAAATTCGTTACAATATTTTCACTTTGTCTGCCTACTTGGCAGTCAAACAAAATTGAAAATCATTCCAAACCGGAAAAGTACTGTTTATAATGACATCATAAAGGATACAAAGAACAGGCACAAATAACCAATGTAATGTGTTAGATAGAGTGATGCAATAGACTGTGCAACGCAAGTAAATTCCAGAATATTTTTTTCAATGAATTTTACAATCGTCATTTTATTTATATTGCATTAAATACAGGGTCCGGCTGGGAGGTGTGACGATTTTCAGAAAACTC
Source organism: Myxine glutinosa (assembly GCF_964187855.1). Classification (NCBI taxonomy): domain Eukaryota; kingdom Metazoa; phylum Chordata; class Myxini; order Myxiniformes; family Myxinidae; genus Myxine; species Myxine glutinosa. The sequence continues at coordinate 416,983,194 of NC_136261.1, forward strand.
CTACACAGTTATTTTTAGTCGAATTTCAATATTTTTTTTTTTAAAGACTACATATGTAATGCCATGTAATACACTGTAACAAAGACTAAAAAAATGTAATTCATGTTTGAATTGGGTATAACAATGCAAGTGGGGGGTCTAGCGCATGCGTGATGGCTGTTGGTTACTCGTTGTTCAGCGCCATTTCAGTAGCCATGGGGCTGTGGACGATTGAACATCGCGTCTTTGTTGTTGAGACGTTTATTCAAATGGGTAGTTCGGTGGTGCTTACACAGCGCAGATTTCGTACTCACTTCAATGTTGGTCGACGTGGCGCCGTTTCGTCTCGAAACACAATATTGAAGTGGGTAAAAAACTTCAGGACAACAGGATCTGTGAGGCCGGGAGCAGCTCGGGGAGGTGATCGAACCATTAGGACCCCGGAAAACATCGAAAGGGTTCGACAAGCTGTGGAGGCCAGCCCTCGTCGGTCAGCGGTACGGCACGCTCACGCTCTATGGATGTCAGACAGATCAGTTCGTCGAATTTTGCACTTGGACCTTCATTATCACGCGTACAAAATCATGGTGGTTCAAGAACTGCAGCAGAATGATTTCGTTGAGACGACGTTGCATTGACCTCCCTACAGTTTGGTTTCAGCATGATGGGGCCACTTGCCATACCTCAAGAGAATCAATGGCCTTATTAAGAGAACATTTTCCAGGTCACCTCATTTCAATCCGTGGGGATGTGGAGTGGCCCCCTCGATCGCCCGATCTTTCACCCTGTGACTATTTTTTATGGGGTTACCTGAAAGCTAAGGTTTACATTGAAAAACCATGCACTCTTGAGACCCTTTCAGATGCCATCACCAGAGAAATTCGAGCTATTCCACTTGCCATGGTTGAAAGGTCTATGGACAACTTTTCCACGCGTCTGCAAGAATGCTTGGACAAGAACGGCCGCCATTTAGATGTCATTTTTCAAACATGAATTACATTTTTTAAATGTCTTTGTTACAGTGTATTACATGGCATTATATATGTAGTCTTTAAAAAAAAAAAAAATTGAAATTCGACTAAAAATAACTGTGTACGAGTTTTCTGAAAATCGTCACACCTCCCTGACGGACCCTGTACTTGAACACTGTCGAACACAAATCGTCTTCTTGTTACTTCCGCGATGCTCCAATTTAGTGATACTTGGACATGTTAAATAGGGGGTGAACAAGGGTGATGTATCAAGTGGCTTCAATGCCGCTTAATATCCTGAATTTTTCTTCTTAACAATCTTTAATTTCATTATTATATTCAAATTGAAGTGGACATTCCATGACGTAACATGTTCTGTGAGCTCACCAGAAGTCCTCAATCACTTCTCTGCAAAAGCCTGACGCTGATTTGTACACAGGTGATGTCTATGCTGTAAATATGGAAGGCAGACAACCCGACAACGATTCATCTGTAACAGAAAATTCAAAATGTTCTTCTGCAAAGGAAGGTTCAGATGATATTCACATGACAAACGGAAGTGCTTCGTGTTTTGCAACTGGTGAGTGAAAATGTAAAACATTAACATATATATTTTATAATTAACATATACAAAATATATAATTTTTGGAAAAGAGTTAAATATTTTGTTTTTGACCAAAAAAAAGGAAAATGTGTTCTTTGTTTCTGCAGAACAATCCAGAAGGAATGTGGGACCAATAAGATCCAGTCGCAGCTTGACAGTAAAGAAGAAGCCTTTTCTGAAGAAGCAATCACGAGATAAAGACTCACTTCGTATAAAATGCAAGTGCATGTCTGGTCCTCGCAACAACAAGATTAACATTAAATTAAACAAACACAAAAAGGCTCTGGAAAGGCGAAAACGTTACAAGTGTAATGTGTGCAGAATGGATTTTGCTTCAACGAGTAACATCAAAATGCACATGAGGATCCACACTGGAAAACGCCCCCACAAGTGCTCTGCCTGTGATAAAGGTTTCTCTCGAAAAGATAATTTGAAAGAACATATGAGGATCCATACAGGAGAGCGACCCCACAAATGCTTGACATGTGATAAAGGTTTCTCTCATAACAGCAATTTGAAATCACATATGAGGATCCATACAGGAGAGCATCCCCACAAATGCTCGATATGTGATCAAGGTTTCTCTCATAACAGCAATTTGAAATTACATTTGAGGATCCATAAAGGAGAGCGCCCTCAGAAATGCTCGATATGTGATAAAGGTTTCTCTCGAAAAGGTAATTTGAAAGAACATATGAGGATCCATACAGGAGAGCAACCTCACAAATGCTCGATATGTGATAAAGGTTTCTCTCGCAGCCACAGTTTGAAATTACATATGAGGGTTCATACAGGAGAGCGACCTCATAAATGCTCGATATGTGATAATGGTTTCTCTTTTAGCAACAGTTTGAAATTACATATGATGGTCCATACAGGAGAGCGTCCTCACAAATGCTCGATATGTGATAATGGTTTTTCTCAAAGCAGCAATTTGAAATTACATATGAGGGTCCATACAGGAGAGCGACCTCACAAATGCTCGATATGTGATAATGGTTTTTCTCAAAGCAGCAATTTGAAATCACATATGAGGATCCATACAGGAGAGCGACCGCACAAATGCTCGATATGTGATAAAGGTTTCTCTCAAAAAGGCATTTTGAGATCACATGTGAAGATCCATACAGGAAAGCTGAAATCTGAAATACCAGGATATGGAAAATGAGGTAAAGAGGCTTTTAAAAATGACAGCTTAAAAAAATATTAAATTGATTAATCTGGTTCTCCATATTCCCATAATAGAGAATTATTGAAAAAATGATGCCATAACCCCAAATGGTAACAGAACTTAATCTCTCAATCTGATATTGGATCTCATTGTGCTTCTTTCAGGGTTTTCCTCAGGTTGCCAGTTTGTAATTCTTGTTTCTGTACTTGCCATGTATCCAGCCAAGTTCCATTTGAGGTTTTTGATTGTGACGAGTGTTTAGGAATTTTGTTTTCTGTCTGATTTGGTTGTTTTTCTTGTCCCTTTTTGGTTATGGCCAGATGGCATCTTTCCATGGCAGTTTGGACATCAATTGTTGCTCTATCTTTGCTGTAGTCCATGTTTGATTGACATGTGTGATGTGGGGAGAACACCCTTGTTGTAAAATTGTTAATCAGAAGAAGTCTCCTGCCTATGTTTTTCATGAAGTTTAAATTTGTGAAGGGTTTCGCAATAAAGAGATGCCCCAAAAGCACAAATGCACTGTCTGTGTTATTGGGAATTCTAGGGAAGATACCCATCAATGAAGGGGCTTCGTAGATGCCTGACCTGAAGTGAGAAATTAACTTTGGAGTGTGTATTGGTAGAAACAAGAATTCAATGTAAATATTCCGTGAGCATATGTCGCAATTGGTGGAGCTGGTAACCTCGACAACCTCATTCCATTCCATCAGTGAAGATTTCCAATCCGTGCTTGTTGTACCTCCGAAGTACTGCTTGAGGGGTGTAGGGGGTCTAAGGGGTGGAAAGGGTTTAAAAGAGTGAAGGTGAAGTCAAGAAATTACGTCGGGTTCGTAAATAGATTAACTCGGGAGTGCACCATGGAAATAATGGGCGAAATGACGTCCTCATGACTGTTTAAAACCCCTATTCAGGTGCATTGTTGTAAAAAGTCTCATTGTGGAAGGTTTCGTTGTGATTAACCTTGGGAGCTCAAAGCAGTAAGGTCACAAACAAACAGAAAAACTCACCTGATTGTGAGTGAGGTAGATGTTGGAGGTTTACCCATTGGCATGTGGTGGCTTGTAGACGGTGGCACGTGGGTTTGTGGCGGGCATTGTATATGAGGATCTACCCTCGTTCATGATGATGTATTTTGTGTGTATATTTGAAGGTGAATGTTTTGTAAAGTTAGCTAAGTGGTCAACTTTTTTCTACAAACAACTTTTTTTTACCCTTGAGAGTGATGTTGTTAGATGAGCACCAAAATTACTTTTAAATCGATGTATTGGTTGTGTTTGTACTATTTTGGTTTTTGAATGATCAGCGCAATTGAGAGGTCACGTGACTCCTTTAGCAATTATGTTAAGGGGTTAAATGAAGAGTTCTTTTTCACATCTGAGTTACCAGTCCTGTGTCTAGCGGATGAGAGATTAGAATTAAATCAAGATGACATATATCTATCTGCACATCACCAGCTTATTTAAAACAATATCTGACATGCACATTGTTTTCAAGTGACTTTATTCGACACCATAATTGAAGTAAAACTCATGTTGTCAACATCACAATATCTGCCATGTAAATTATCTTAAAATAACTTTATTTCATCCACGTTACTGGTAGCTACAATAATTTTACATAAGCTCAAGCATTTTTTTTGTTGGTGTTGAGATTGTTTTTTTGTAGACTATGTTGGTAGTTGTTCAACCTTCTTGGGGCAAAATATAGAAATCTCTTGGCGATCTCACTCTCGAACATGCAACATGCACCTGACCATGTGAAAAGCAGGATAACTTCAGATGGAGGCCTGCAACTGTAAGGGTCTGTCCTTGTGCTTTATTTATAGAGATTGAAAAACAAACTGTTATTGGAAATTGCAATCTCTTAAACAGAAATCGATAATCTGAAGGGATCATTGGAATTATTGGTATGAATACTTCTTCACCCTTTTATTTCCCTGTTGTTATTGTGACCTTTAAGACATGTGGCAGCATCTTCTTTATTACCAATCTTTTCCCATTGCATCATCTTGGTGCATCGAGATTTTTCAATGGAATGATTGGAATACCAACTTTCAAGAATAAAATATGGTGTGGCATTCCTGGTGGTAAGGAGGAGGATACAGTGGAGGAGGATACGCAGAGGAGGACAACGAAGAAGGTGAAGATCAACGAAATGCAGTTTGGATTTTTGCCAGGAAGAGGAACGACAGACATGCTCTTTATTGTGAGGCAGTTGCAGGAGAAGTACATGGAGAAGAGGAAGAAGTTGTTTTCTTGGGTTTGTTGATCTGGTGAAAGCATTCCATTGGGTTCCACACGAAGTATTGACATGGGCATTGACGAAGTTAGGAGTGGAGGAATGGTTGATCAGAGTAGTGATGGCAATGTACAAAAGAGCATGCACAGCTGTAAGGACGAAGGACGGGAACAGTGGTGAGTTTGAGGTGAAGGTGGGAGTGCATCAGGGGTCGGTACTAAGTCCACTACTATTTGTAGCTGTGATGGAGGTGCTAGCTCAGAACGTAAAGGAGGGTTTACCATGGGAGTTGTTGTATGCAGATGATCTGGTGTTGATTGCGGAAAGTATGGATGGACTAAAGGAAAAGATGAACAAGTGGAAGGAATGTATGGAGACAAAAGGTCTGGACATGAATATCGGAAAGACGAAGGTGATGGCAAGTGGTAAACCATGTGGTGAGGTGGAAAGAACTGGGAAGTGGCCATGTGCTGTGTGCAGGAAGGGTGTCGGAGTGAATTCCATTCAATGTACAATGTGCGCTGAGTGGGTCCATCAAAAATGCAGTGGTCTGAGAGGGTCATTAACCAGTGTGGCAGCCATATTCAAATGTAAGGTGTGCACAGAGGGAGCTGCAGATGGAGGAAATGTTGAGTTGGATCTTGGAGATGGCATGAAGCTGGAAGGTGTGAAAACATTTTGTTACCTCGGAGACATGCTGGATGGAGAAGTGGATCAGACTCGGCAATGGTTGCGAGAGTGAGATGTGCATGGAAGAAGTTTCGGGAACTGATTGGCGTGCTGATGAGGAGGGGAGTGTCGTTGAAGCTGAAGGGAAAGGTGTATGCTGCATGTGTGAGAAGTGTTATGATTTATGGGAACGAGACATTGGTAATGAACGTAGAGCACAACGAAGGCTGGAAAGGGTGGAAATGCGAATGGTTCGGTGGATGTGCAGAGTATCGTTGAGAGAGAGGAAGACAAATGATGAATTGTGAAAGATGATGGGAATAGAGCCTGTGATTGATGCTGTGAAGAGGAACAGGTTGAGAAGGTTTGGTCATGTGTTGAGGAAGGATGAAAGTGACTGGTTGAGAAGAGTGATGGAAGTGAATGTTGAAGGAAGTAGAGGATGGGGAAGACCGAGAAAGCCTTGGCTAAAAATGGTGGAAGAAGAAATGCGGGCAAGGGGGTTAACAAGGGGAGATGCAGAAAATAGGGCAAAATGGAGAAGATTGTGATGGGGACCGCAAGGCTAACCCCTGCTCTTGCAGGGAAAATGGCCTTAAAATGCATGTTGTTGTTGTTGTTGTTGTTGTATTCCTGGTGGTGTCAAAGACTTGATAAACTCCACAGGATATTGTGTGGCATCATCATCATTTGGTACAGTGTCAATTGATTTATGTGACACCTCTTTTCATGGAATTTATTTTATCAATTGTATATTTATCTTTTCTACATCAGAATTATTAGGACCTAAGATTACCCTTCCACAAAGCCAATCAATATCTTGTAATATTGCTTCGTAGTTGGGAAGACATTACTGTTAGGTTCTTCTTCATCTTTTACAATAATTCCACATCCATTTGGGATTGTAATTTGGTTGGAATTGGGAGCTAATGGAATATTGCCAGCTCCAATATCAAGGAGTAATTTGGCAAAATTGCCAACTCCCTCATTCTCTTAAAGATGAACTCTCATATTCATTGTCAATGTAAATGACACAACTTTACCCCTTGATTTTTACCGACTTGCTTGATTTTCATCTGCTTCATTTTGGTATAACGGGGCGAATTTGTCAGAAATCCCCAGAAATAATCAGTGAAGTTCCTCCCATAACATGACTACTTTCCTTTAAGTATTGGAGTGTATTATCTAATGCCTCAAGACTTTTTTTGTGTGTGTGACATAGTGCACTCGTCCAAGATGATAACATTGGATCTCTCAAGACATTGCCCTTTGCAGAGCCTTCGTCAATATTGCACGTTGGTGTCTCCTCATTTTGAGTGTTGAGTGATAGTTTGAATGTGGAATGAGCTGTCCTACCACCAGGAAAGAGGAGATGCAATTCCTGAAGATGCAACTGCCAGTGCAATATGTGCCTGTGACCTTACCTTTACTAGGATTAACGTTAAAATGAAAGTTTTATCTGTACTACCAGGTGCATCTATGAAAAACAGTCATCTTTCATTACCATCAATAACCTCCATGATTTTCCTATTCATGGCTGCTTGGCTATGCAAATGCTTTCTTTCATTCTCCTGAACAAACTGTGCAAGTTCTTCTTTGTCATAATGTATCTCCTTTAACATTTCTCTCGTTAATTCACATGTTGTTCTATGTGGTCTTTGAAATCCATAATGATTCAGATCATGTCCTCAGAAATCCATAACTTTGTCTTCAATCATGAGAGCTTCATTGAAAATTTCATTACGGTAAGTCGTTTCTAAATCATGAGATTCTCCTTGAATTCTGTGTAAGATATCCTCTGACAGGTTCTCTTCATGAAAATTCCGTAGTTGTTGGGGTTCAGTTAGGGCACACTGCGTTATGAGAATGGCAAATAAATGTAGCAGTCGTCGCGGAGAGCGACTAATCGCAGCTTTTTCTGGAGTTTGTTTCCAGTGTACATCTTCCAGTAAGCCTTGGAATGAACAGGCCTCCTTGAAGGTTCCACAAATCCTATCCTCGTGTGTCTTCAAATCCTCAAAGACTTTGGACCATGAACAGTATGAAGTAGCAGCCTCACATAGAAGACTTCACTCATATTTGGATGTATTGTGTGCACCCTTCCAAGGGCATCTTTAGTCTTTACCCCTGGATAACCTTCTGCAGGATTGCGTTGAACTCTCCTTTTCCACATTCTGCCACCAGCAGCCCAGGTAAAATATTTTGGAACCTCATTGTAAATGAGTGTCTGAGCAAAATTATCTTCTCTCCAAAGCAGGAAATAAGCTGTAAGAGTTATAATGTGGGCCTCTTGCGCTTTTTGTGCTGCAATGATGTAGATATAATAAATCCTCTGACCATTTTCTCGATGAACTTGAACTTTCTGAATGGTTGGATGATGCTCATGGATGGGAAAGCCAAAGATTCTCCAGAGTGCTTCATTGGTGCTTCCATATCGAGCATTCTGATATGCATAGGTCTCATCATAGTGGTCTTGTCCATCTCTGCCCAATGAAAATACAGCCATATCTTGACCTTTATTACATTTTTACAAACATACTTAATCGATTTAACAGAGTTGTAAAATTCTGCATTGATGTCGGCATTGCACATTCTGGAGAGATATGGATTGTATGGTATAATCCACCGATTGTCTACAACATGTTTAGCCATTAGCACCTCAATGCCACCATCAGCAACCTTTCTCCTCCGGTACAAAGGATATCCATCTCTATCCGATTGGGTTTCCAATCGAAAATCTTTAGGGTAGTTCTTGGTGCATTTTCCAGCTCTCATGCAAGGGGACTTTCTTTTAAAATGTCCACATGGTCCATGAACCATTTTGGTCAATATAATTTTATGGAGTAATGGATCTTCATCTTTATTGGGGAAGTCTGCACAAATTACAGCATCAATTTCATTGGGCCTTATCTTCTCCTGTAGCCAAATCAATATATGGGCATGTGGCAATCCTCTCTTTTGCCATTCAAATGTCATGTGGTATTTTACTTTTCCAAATACGTGTTTTTTCTTGAGCAAATCTATAAAAAGCAATGATTTTTGGTCTAAACTCTTGCTATTACATCATGACGCTCATCTGGCTTTGGATTTACCATGAGTGCTCTTTTAATCTCTGGCCACTGAGAATTGCAAGTGTATGTCATGAATAAATCAGGTTTTCCATAATTCCTCACATAACACATTGCATCTTGTATTTTTTCACTCAAGTACCTTGGTCCACCAATACAGTTAGAGGGAAGAATTACTAATTTTCCTGTTGTCGGATTTCTGGCATTTCTAAATGTATCACTTAGATTTTGGTAATCAGTTGCTCGTAACTGAGCTTGATGGGTCCGAACAAATAATAATCTTTCCGATTTAATTTTAACCCAAATATCAACTGCAAATTGGTAGAAAAGAGACGTGGATCTTCGTATTGTGTTGAATTCATGTTCTCTTTCCATTAATCTATATGAATAAAAATTCATAGCCAAAACCTTCCATGAAGTTTGAGTTCCAGTTTGTGGATTTATCTGGAAATACTGAAAGTGTTAGCCATCTTCCCCATTCCAAAACAGCAAAGTATATTGAAGTGAGTCAAAGGCTCTATGTGTTTCGTTGATTCTTTTCAGTCGGCTGTCTCTTTGCTCGATGACTATATCTCTTGTGCGATGCTCCTGACGAACCAATAATATCGCTACTTCATCTGTAATAGGAGCATTATATCTCCTTTCCTGTTGTCCAGCTGGGGTTTTATCAGCATGGATCATTATTTTAGTGATTTGAATTCATCTTTTCCATTGCAGACTTTATATTGGATACATAAGGATTATATTGGTGAAGCATATCTTGAAGAGCATGAAAAATGTTTGAATCAAGTTAGGAATTTGTAAATGTGTTCTTTGTTTGGCCTCTTCTTCTTCATTACCCATGAAATAAATTTAGTCGGTTCATCTCATAATGGTAAAAGAGAACCAATTTTATGATTAATCTGGCCTTGAATTCTAAAAGTGGGCATGTAACCATCCTCTCTGATTTGATTTGTTCCAAAAGATGTCATCTGAAAACAGCTGTTGTACTTTCTAATGTTTTTCAAGAACATTTTAGAATCTGGAGTTCTTCCCATGAGAAGAGCATTTCACAGTTCCAGCAGCTCATTCCAGCAGTTCCATTTCATGGTTCCAATAAACTTTTTGTTCTTCCACAAGCCTCGTCTTTGTATCCAAAAACAAATAATAAACAAGAAAGACGTCGTGCAGAGCACAATACTTGATAAAATCCACCCCCAAACCCTCCCCAAAAAAGTTTCCATTGAGACATCAAATTGTCCATTTCATTGAGATTAAAGTTGACAATCTTAATCATAGCTGATTGAATTTCAGATGAAAATTGATGATTTTGAAAGTTTGACCTTTAACCTTTTGACGTTAAAATAGTTGGTTTCCCAATTCAGTGAGGCACTTTGCATTTGCTCTTTAATGTTCAGGTTAATCAGATGAAAATTGATGCTTTTTTAGACAAATTGATGATTTTAGAAGTTGGACCTACAGTTGACATTTGACCGTTTAATCTTAAAAAATAGTTCATTCCCCAATTCGTTGATTCAACATGCAAATGCTGTTCAACGTTCATGGCAATCGGATGAAAATTGACTATTTTAGAAAGTTGACCTCAAGATGACCTTTGACCTAAAAAAAAATCAATGGGCTTCTCAGTTGTGACTGCACCTACAACCTGGTAAAGTTTCATGACGATAAGGTTGGAATTGTAACTTGTGGGCAATTGATATAAAAACAGACAAAGATGTAATCTGTCGTGCATAGAGTGATACATGCGAAATCCCTAAAATAGGTTTTTGTCCTTTGGCCAATGTTGACCTTTTGGCTTATGTTGACGTCAAAAATAATAGGTGGCTGAATTCATTGTCCTGATATGCAAATCTTCTTTAAACTTCAAGTGAATCGGATGAAAATTGAGGATTTTTATAAATCTGCCAAAATTGTTGACTTTTGGCCTATCCTGACGTTTTGACATCAAAATTAATAGGTTTGTTTTTCCTTATGGCCAACTCTATGATTTGGTGAGGTTTCGTAAAGATCGGTGAATTGTGCCCAAGGCCCCAAAAAATGTTAATCCACCTCTGCCTGACTGACTGACTCACTCACATATAAACACTCACTCACTCACTGTGAATCACTCACTCACTCACTCACTCACTGTGAATCACTCACTCACATATACACTCACTCACTCACTCTGAATCACTCACTCACTTACTGACTAAGTGACACACTCACTCACACAACGACTCATACTCACTGACTGACAATCACATACTCTCTGACTGTCTCACTTACACCCACTCACTCGCTCACATAATACTCATTGGCTCACACTGACTCACTCAACTCAATGACTGACTCACACAATGCACTCACTGTCTGCCTCACTGACTCGCTCACTCACTGACACACTCACTCACTGACTGACTCCCTCAATGACTGACTGACTCACTCTGACTGTCTCACACCCACTCACTCACTGACTCACTCAATTCACACTGACTGACTCACTCTCACACACACACACACACACACACACACACACACACACACACACACACACACACACACACACACACACACACACACACACACACACACACACACACACACACACACACCTTCACTCACCGACGAATAGACACTGCTCGATCGATAAATTTACCGGAATAAGGTCCAGGTGAGCTAAAAACGAGCTTGTTACCTGGTAAAAAGTAAGAAGTTTTAGGAATCCTTTTTAACATCACACGAATGCAGGTACAAGTGGGCATCCTGGGGAGTGACATATTATTTTATATCAATAAATTATAAAAAAACAGGGAATATCAATTAATTATTTTATTTATAAAAGGGGGAAATATCAATTCATTATCTCAGCATGTCTCGGCCACGTCAAATTGAGTGCGACGTCACATAATGTTGGATATGATTTTACATTGATCATTTCACAGTGAATCACTAGATTATTGGATTCGATGAAATTTGTGTTAAAATGCAAATATACAATGTATTATACAAATGTACAATGCAAGTACACACGTCACGGACGTTGTTACGGATGTTAACGTGTTACATTACACATACACCGCCTAGTCGGTAATTTTGGCATGCATGGTAATACGGTGGGTTGTACTTCCGGCGTCACTTCCGGGCTGCACGTGGACCATGTCTTGCTTGAACTGACATCGGCTCCGTGTCCTTTTCCACAAGCGGCTGAATCAGTGATCGTGTCACGTGTTCTGAGGAAAAGGTTTGTTCAGAGTTTCTCATTTTATTATTAATACTGAGAAAGATATTCTGTAACACGATAATTTGAAGTGATTCTTCACAATATTAATAGCGAGATCGGGCGAACATTATGAATATACACTGCACGATAAGACAAAGAGATGTGGATGGATTATGACGAAGCTTTGGGGATGAGATGGGGCGGTGAGAGAAGAAGAAGAAGAAAAAGAAGCTGATTCGATGTCGGTTCAGGTCCGAATCCAGATCCGATCTATCAGTGGATACAAAACGTTTCCTGTTTATCCTGGTGGAGGTTTGTGCGATACCGAGTGACGTTATACTTCCTTACTTGTGAAACTAATCCTGGTGTTGGCTTCATGTTTAATGTGGCTGCTTTAGTTTAAGATGTTAGGGTCGCGCCGTTAAAATAACACCAGGTGGTTTGACTCGGCGCGTCGTCCTTTTGAAATCGGCAAAATGAGTACCAGCCTCCCGGAAACAGGGGGCACTGCATTAGCGGTGCGCGAAACTGGAAGTGTTTTTTTTTTTTGAGGGGAATAGGTCTTGGGTCTTGGTGACATAAATCATCAATTTTCAACATAGTATGGCAGATAGGTGCAGGAATTGTGCCTTTGATGATACAAGCATGGCATTTGGCAAACAGAGTATATCCTAAGAAAGATATTTGGCTATGGGCCCATCGCAGATTTGTACTTTTTTGAAAAAAGGCCGCCATTGTTGTCACAGGCCAAATCTGCGATGGCCCGAGAACCAAATATCTTCCTTAGGGCATACTCTAACTGTGTGCCAACTCTCGTGCTTGTATCAGCAAAGGCACATTTCTCCCAAATATTTCACATATCTGCCGTACTAAAAATTGGGCGCCATTTTTATTGGACACATCTGTGATGACTCTAATAGTCAGAATATTTAACTGTGTACCAAATACTATGCTTGAATGATTCAAACAACAGTTTATACAAATTAATATACTAAAGCGTGACGATACGCGCGCTGCTTGTGAGCAAGGAGGAAGCGGACAAGCGGTAACATATAAACGTCTTTATTGTAAGAGCTCACTGTAACACTACCGCTCCGGGCTGGGCGCCCGGTGTATATCATGAGGCCACGCCTACCCCTCGGGCGTGGCCACCGCCCACTTGGTGCGCGGAATGATGTCACCACGCCAGTGGGCTTTTGTGTCCGCCACACGCGCCCCCCCAGAATTCCCGCGCACCTGGAGGGCCAGTTTGCGGGGCAGACGAATGACCCGGCCGAAGCGCCCCCTGGCGATCGGCGGCGTCCGGGGTGCAGGGATGCCAGGTGGGATGCCCCTGGCTGCCCCTGGGATGGGTGCAGGACCGGGGGGCGGCGTGGCGGCGGGGCGGGGCGGTGCCGGGGGTCCGCCCGCAGGAGGGCGGCCCCGACGTGGGGGTCGGGCCACTGGCGGTGGATGGTCCACATCGAGGTGGGCCGGCTTGAGGCGGTCTACCGACACGCGGTCAGGAGTACCGCCGATGTCCAGGGTGAAGTGCTTCGCCCCGGTCTCCAGCACGCGGAAAGGCCCGTCGTACGGGGGGCGCAGTGGTGTCCGATGGGCATCGTGGCGGACGAAGACGTACTCCGCCGTGCGAAGCTCCGGGGCGACGTGTGTCGGTGGGTCCCCGTGGCATGCCATTGGCACCGGGGCGAACCTCTGGGCGGTCTCTTGCAGAGCGGAGCGCTGCTGTGCCGCGGACCATGGTGCCGTGGAGTCGGGGAGGAACTCGCCCGGCACCCGCAGCGGTTGCCCGAAGACCAACTCCGCCGCGGATGCGCGCAGGTCCTCCTTGGGCGCCGTCCGGAGGCCCAGCAGGACCCAGGGGAGCCTGTCGACCCAGCCACCATCGCGGAGGGTGGCCCGGAGCGCGGCCTTCAATGAGCGGTGAAATCGCTCACACAGGCCGTTAGCCTGGGGGTGGTAGGCCGTGGTTCGGTGCAGCCGGACCCCGAGCCCCTGCGCAACCGCCCCCCAGAGCTCCGAGGTGAACTGGTGGCCGCGGTCGGATGAGATGTCTGAGGGGGCGCCGAACCGGGCGACCCAGGTGGCGATGAAAGCCTGCGCGACATCGGCCGCCGTTGTTGACGCCAAGGGCACGGCCTCCGGCCACCGGGTGGTGCGGTCCACCATGGTGAGGACGTAGGTGAAACCCCGCGAGGGGGGCAGAGGTCCCACCAGGTCCACGTGGACGTGGTCAAACCGGCGTTCCGGCACGGTGAACGGGGCCAACGGGGCCTGGGTGTGCCGGTGCACCTTGGCGCGCTGGCACGCGAGGCACGTCCTGGCCCAGCCGCGGACGGCCTTCCAGAGGCCATGCCAGACGAACTTGTCGGCGATCAGCCTTTGGGAGGCCCTCGCGCCCGGGTGGGCCAGGCCGTGGATGGCGTCAAACACCTGGCGCTGCCAGCCCGCGGGCACGATGGGGCGAGGACGCCCGAGGGAGACGTCACACAAGAGGGCCGCGCCCGCGCCGTCGAACGGCACCTCGGTGACGCGGAGGCCCGTGACGGCGGTCCGCAAGGCCTGGACGTCGGGGTCCGCGGCCTGGTCCGCTGCCATCCGGGCATAGTCGATGCCGAGGTGGACTGCGTGGGCGACGGCCCGGGAAAGGCAATCCGCCACCGGGTTGTCCTTCCCCGCGACGTGCTGGATGTCCGTCGTGTACTCGGACACGGCCGAGAGGTGACGCTGCTGCCGGGCCGACCATGGCTCGGTGACCTTGCCCATCGCGAAGATCAGCGGCTTGTGGTCGACGAAGGCAGTGAACGCACGGCCCTCGAGCAGATGGCGGAAGTGCCTGACCGCCAAGTGAAGTCCGAGCAACTCGCGGTCGAAGGTACTGTAACGGCGTTCGGGCGGGCAAAGCTGCCGGCTAAAGAACGCCAGCGGTTGCCAAGCTCCACGCACCCATTGCTCGTGCACCGCGCCCACCGCGTAGTCCGAGGCATCGGTGGTGAGGGCGATCGGTGCATCGGGCGCCGGGTGCGCGAGCATGGTGGCGTTAGCCAAGGCGAGCTTCGCGCCCGTGAACGCCGTGTCCATCTGCTCGGTCCAGGTAACGTCGCCTTTGCCCGGCTTACCTCGGAGAGCTTCGTGCAGGGGGCGCAGGAGCTGGGCGATATGGGGCAGGAACCGATGGTAAAAGTTCACCATGCCCAGGAACTCCTGCAGCCCTCTGATCGTGCGGGGGCGCGGAAACCCCTTCACCGCCTCCACCTTGGCCGGCAGGGGGACGGCTCCGTGCCTGGTGACACGGTGCCCCAGAAAATCGATTGTGGCGGTGCCGAACCGGCACTTTGCGGGGTACACAATCAGGCCATGCTGGCCCAGGCGTTCGAAGAGCGTGCGGAGGTGGCGTAGGTGCTCTTCGCGGGACGCGCTGGCGACGAGGATATCGTCCAGGTAGACGTAGACAAAATCCAAGTCGCGCAGGACGCTGTCCATCAGTCGTTGGAACGCCTGAGCCGCATTCTTCAGACCGAAGGGCATGCGCAGGAACTCAAAGAGTCCGAATGGCGTGATGACCGCCGTCTTCGGGACGTCCTCCGGCCTGACGGGGACCTGATGGTAGCCGCGTATGAGGTCCACCTTCGAGAAGAAGGACCTGCCCGCCAAACGGGCGGAAAAGTCCTGAATGTGGGGGACGGGGTAGCGGTCGGGAGTAGTGGCGTCATTGAGATGGCGATAGTCCCCGCACGGTCGCCATCCCCCGCCAGGCTTCGGCACGATGTGCAGCGGCGACGCCCAAGCACTCTCTGAGCGCCGAACGATGCCCAGTCGCTCCAGGGTAGCGAACTCCACTTTTGCCACCGCCAGCTTCGTCGGCTCGAGGCGGCGTGCCCGGGCGTAGACCGGTGGCCCGACGGTGGGGATGTGATGGGCCACCCCATGCTTGATGGCCCCCGCCGAGAAGGTGGGCCGCGTGAGGGCCGGGAAGCCGGCGAGGAGGCGGGTGAATGCGTCCGCTGCCGGAAGCGTACAGACCAACGTGGCCGGAACCGAATCGTTCGGCAAGCCGCTTGGCAAGCCGCTCGTTGAGCTGGGCAACGCACAAGCGAGCGAGCTGAACGTCTCGGCCTGGACAAGACGTCTGCGCTTGACGTCGACCAGTAGCCCATTAGCACACAGGAAGTCCGCGCCAAGCAGTGCCATGGGCACGTCGGCGGTGACGAACGTCCATCGGAAAACCTGCCCTCCAAACCGCAGAGAGAGGCAGCGTTTTCCATACGTATGGATGGGCGTCCCGTTCGCGGCAAGCAGCGCAGGGCCCCCACCCGCGGCGTGTTTGTCTGACGTGCCGGCGGGAATGACACTCACCTGCGCTCCCGTGTCGCACAGGTAACGGCGCCCGGAGAAGGTGTCCGTTATGAACAGCAGGCTGCTCGAACGGCCGGCGCTCATCGCCACTATTGAGCACCGGCCCGGGCGTTTCCCGACCCGTTGAAGGAGCACGGCGGATGACACCGCCGAGCTTCGTGGCCGAACTTGGTGTGGAACCAGCACCAGGTGGTGGAGCTGGAGGAGCGCGGCTGGCTCCGCCAGGCCGGTGGAGTTGGCGGGTTTCCCCGCGGTGGTGGTTTTCGCCACGGCGGTGGGCGGGGCGTGGCGGCGTTCACGAGGTGCGTATCAGCATGCTGCGTATGCTGTAGAAGCTGATGCTGTGGAACATGCTGCTGAACATCAGCCTCGAGGGCCGTGATGGCCACGCCGACGCTCGCCCACGTGTCCGAAGCGGCGAAGTACCTGTCTGCCCTGGCTGCCAATGCTCGGGGTTCCGTTAGCTCGGTCCCGGCCAACGCGAGGCGAACCTGCGCTGGAAGTTGGTGCCGGAAAAGCGCCCGGAATAGCGAACCGGGGGCTTCGTCGCCCAACAGTGACAGCATATGGTCCATTCGGACCGACGGGCGCGTCTCACCGAGCTCGGGGAGATCCAGGAGGCGGTCGGCCCGTGCGTCGTCCGTGAGGCCGAACGTGTCTAGGAGTAGCCGCTTGAGTGCCTCGTACTTGTGGCCTTTCGGTGGGTGGCGAAGGATGGACACAACTCGAGCGGCCGTGCCGGGCCCGAGGGAGGCGACGACGTGGCAATAGCGCGTGTCATCGCCGGTGAGGCGCCGAAGCTGAAATTGGGCTTCGGCCTGGACGAACCAGACTTCGGCCTGAGCCTCCCAAAATTCCGGAAGTTTGACAAAGTCGGCCATGGCGATGGCGTCGCGTGTGGAAGGATCGCTCCGGCAGATCCAACGTCGAGGGTCACCAGTAAAGCGCGGCGTTACGCGCGCTGATTGTGAGCAAGGAGGAAGCGGACAAGCGGTAACATATAAACGTCTTTATTGTAAGAGCTCACTGTAACACTGTACCACTCCGGGCTGGGCGCCCGGTGTATATCATGAGGCCACGCCTACCCCTCGGGCGTGGCCACCGCCCACTTGGTGCACGGAATGATGTCACCACGCCAGTGGGCTTTTGTGTCCGCCACAATACCATATACCATATACCATAATATACCATATAAATGGCGGCCATTTTAAAAACATTGTTGTCACAGGACAAATATATCATAACCCTATAGTTAGGGGTCTTTAATTATGTGCCAAATGTCAAGCTTGTATGACCACAACAACAGTTTATACACTAATGTACCAAATATATGTAAAACTAGCAGAAGTACCCGGCGTTGCCAGGCGGGGAGGGGGCAAGGGGGGAAAGGGGGAGGAAGGAGGATGGAGGGGAGTGGGGGAAGTGGAGTGGAGTGGAGGGGAGGGGAGGGGGGAGGAGAGTGGGGGGGGGAGGGGACGGGAGGAGGAAAGGAAGGCAGGAAAGGAAGGCAGGAAAGGAAGGAAGGCAGGAAAGGAAGGGAGGAAAGGAAGGGGAGCGGCTCACATTTCAGAATGAATGTGGCTCACATTTCTGAGTGAATGTGGCTCATGTTTCTGAGTTAAGTGTGTTGCCGATCAGGAAGAAGAAGAAGCCGTACCACCAAATTTGTACACTTCCGAAATTGTTTGATTTATTTGTATTCAAATGTCTGATAATTGTTTTGTATTTATTTATGTGAATGTGTACTTGTATATAACTGTCTTTAATTTAAAAAGGCTTCGGCACTATCCAGCGATTATTATTATTTATTTTTTTGTGGCAAACTATAGAAAAGGCCCCTTTTATATGGCACTAGTGTGACGGCGTGCTCCGCATGCCTTACCACACGTCCTTTCAGAGGAATAGGCATATTTGACCATTCCGGTGTCTTTTGGGTCTTCATGGTGTTTTGGGTCTTCAGGGCCATTTGGGTCTTCAGAGTCTTTTGGATCCTCTGGGCCTTTCAGGGTATTTTGGGTCTTTGGGGTGTTTTGGGTTTTTGAGATGTTTTGGGTCTTTGGGGTGTTTTGGGTCTTTGGGGTGTTTTGGGTATTCAGGGTGTTTTGGGTATTCGGGGTGTTTTGGGTATTCGGGGTGTTTTGGGTATTCGGGGTGTTTTGGGTATTCGGGGTGTTTTGGGTATTCGGGGTGTTTTGGGTATTCGGGGTGTTTTGGGTATTCGGGGTGTTTTGGGTATTCGGGGTGTTTTGGGTATTCGGGGTGTTTTGGGTATTCGGGGTGTTTTGGGTATTCGGGGTGTTTTGGGTATTCGGGGTGTTTTGGGTATTCGGGGTGTTTTGGGTATTCGGGGTGTTTTGGGTATTCGGGGTGTTTTGGGTATTCGGGGTGTTTTGGGTATTCGGGGTGTTTTGGGTATTCGGGGTGTTTTGGGTATTCGGGGTGTTTTGGGTATTCGGGGTGTTTTGGGTATTCGGGGTGTTTTGGGTATTCGGGGTGTTTTGGGTATTCGGGGTGTTTTGGGTATTCGGGGTGTTTTGGGTATTCGGGGTGTTTTGGGTATTCGGGGTGTTTTGGGTATTCGGGGTGTTTTGGGTATTCGGGGTGTTTTGGGTATTCGGGGTGTTTTGGGTATTCGGGGTGTTTTGGGTATTGGGGGTGTTTTGGGTATTCGGGGTGTTTTGGGTATTCGGGGTGTTTTGGGTATTCGGGGTGTTTTGGGTATTCGGGGTGTTTTGGGTATTCGGGGTGTTTTGGGTATTCGGGGTGTTTTGGGTATTCGGGGTGTTTTGGGTATTCGCGGTGTTTTGTTTATTCGGGGTCTTTTGGGTCTTTGGAGTCTTTGGAGTCTTTTGGGTCTTTTGGGTCTTTTGGGTCTTCAGGGTCTTGAAGGGTCTTTGTAGTCTTCAGGGTGTTTTGGGTCTTCTGGTTTTTTTTGGGGTCTTCTGGGTTTTTTGGGTCTCCTGGGTTTTTTGGGTCTTCCGGGTCTTTTGGGTCTTTTGGGTATTTGGGGCCATTTGGGTTTTGAGGGTCTTTTTGAGAGTCTGGGCCTTCAAGAGTATTTTGGGTCATCAGGGGTCTTGATGGTCTTCAGGGTCTTGGGGTAATTAAAGGGTCATCAAAGGTCTGAGTGGTTTCAGCAGTCTAAACGTAATTAATCTGGTTAATTAAGAGAGTGTTAATTTTATTTGAAGAAGAAGAAGACAGTTGCGGCGCATGGAAACAAACATTCATAATGACATATCTATATAACCATATACGTTTGCTCTATTATAATGAATATATGATATGATATGAATAAGGCTTACGATATCGTGTCATTCCTTGAACACCATCAATGGATTCCCCTTTTATTCGCTGTGTTCACGGTTTGAATTACGCTGAGGTAATGTGAAGGCCTTTCGTGGATATGAATAAGGCTTACGATATAGTGTCAGTGTACCGAGAGGTAAAATGTCAAGTGTACCCTGAAGTGATGTGTACGAAGTCTGCAAGCACGATATGTTCCTGGGTGACATGAGTTATCCACCGATTTGCGTTTCAAGTCAACCAGTAAGGTCGAAAGAAAAGGAAGCATATCCAGAGGTGTGGGAAAATAACGTTAAGTGGGTGTCCAAACCTGAAATTGCTGAAGACCAAAGCTGAAATTGGAAAAACAATATAGCCTATTTTACTCCAGGGGGTCCCAGGATTACCCACCCAAAATATCGTTGCATCGTTTCAGCCGTTTTTGCGGTACTTGGGAACGCCACGTGGCAAACTATAGAAAAGAAGGGACATTCTTGGGGAAAATGCCAATTTAATTCACACAGATGCATGAAGAAGTAAATGTATTTTATTTGCCAGATGCAGGGCGCCGCTTTTTATGAACTTTTCTGGAGCATAACTTGGTTCTTCCTAAGAACACAAGGGTAGTCCAACATGCACACAATATTTTTTTGAATGTCCCTTCTTTTCTATTGTTTGGCATTTTCTACAAGCTATGGAATGCCCCTTCTTTCTATACTTTGCCACATGGTACATACTACATAATGGGGGTCTATTCCATACCCCTGGCGTTTTTTCTGAATAATTCCCCTCTTGTAACATGTTAGAATGATAAGGTGGTGCAATGGCCACTGGATAAAATGGTGGTAAAACCTGGAACTTTTTTTACTTTACACATTTAAACCTATTTAAACCTTCATTTAAATTGAATTATATACTTGAATATTGCATGTCACAAATTGCCTTCATAATACTTTCAAGAACCATGATTTATATCGATAGTTACCATTAGAGGACCTGGCATGTAAGAGCGACAGGATTGGGGTGAAGAAGACTGATAATATGGCAATATAAAGAACAAGGTCGATTAACACTGTGTTTGATGTTGATCAACAAAACATCCATCTTCTAAACTGTGGCTCAACGTCGGCTTGTTACAATATACAAGGCCTACTGGTGATGGATAAGACTGCTTCATTCGCGTCAAACTTCTGCATTTTTTCATGATCTTTCATGTCATTATTTTATGAAAATTTAAGTATGTACTTGAACACTTAGTGAGGCCTCATCTAGAATATTGTTTGCCGTTTTGGTCACCACAAAAGTCTGGAAAGACATAGCTACTATGGTGAGGGTTAAGCACAGGCCTACTAGATTGATTCCGGGCCGAGCTGGACTCAACTACAAGGAACGCCTGAAGGAGACGGATTTATACATGAGAAAGGAGGCAGTTGTGATGGAATATGACAGATGTTTGAGATAAATGAAGGGTATAGACAAAATAAGTGCATTGAAGTGGGGTGCTACGCACACAACTTGCTTTCCGAAAAGGTAGGCCACAACGCGTTGGAATACCAAAAGAGTCTTTATTAGGAAAGCTCAAACTGTAGCACTGAGCGGGCCGAGCTTAGAGCCCGCATATATGTGCCGAGGCCACGCCTCGTCCCCGGGCGTGGCCGATCGGTCGATAGGCGGGGCATGCCTTCCAGTTCCCCGCCTGGACGTTCATGCCACATGCTGGTGCGCTGAATTTGTGTACCTTGCTTGTGTCCGCCACACGCGCCCCCCCAGAATTCCTGCGCACCTGAAGGGTGAGTTTGCGGGGAAGCCGGATGACCCGGCCGAAATGCCCCCTGGCGATGGGTGCAGGGCTGGGGGGCAGCGGGCCGGCGGGGCTGAGGGGCGCCGGCTGACCGGCGCCCGGGGGGCGGCCTCAACGCGGAGGCAGAGCTGCTGCTGGGGGTGCCGGGGGTCCGACCGCTGGTGGGCGGCCTCGACGCGGAGGCAGCGCTGCCGGCAGAGGGTGGTCCGGATCGAGGTGGGCCGGCTTGAGGCGGTCCACGGAAATGCGATCCGGGGCACCGCTGATGTCGACCGTGAAAAACTTGGCCCCGGTCTCCAGCACGCGGAAGGGCCCGTTGTACGGGGGCCGTAGCGGTGCCCAGTGGGCGTTGTGCCGGATGAACACCCACTCTGCCGTGCGAAGCTCTGGGGCGACGTGGGCAGGCGGGCAACTGTGGTGTGCCGTTGGCACCGGGGCGAACCTCCGGGCAGTCCCCTGAAGGGTGGAGTGCTGTTGTGCCACGGACCAAGGAGCCGTGGAGTCGGGGATAAATTCCCCCGGTACCCGCAGTGGTTGCCCGAAGACCAACTCCGCCGAGGACGCGCGCAGGTCGTCCTTGGGCGCCGTCCTGAGGCCCAGCAGGACCCAGGGGAGCTTGTCCACCCAGCCGCCGTCGCGGAGGCTGGCCAGGAGCGCGGCCTTCATGGAGCGATGAAAGCGCTCGCACAGGCCATTGGCCTGGGGGTGGTAGGCCGTGGTGTGGTGTAGCTTCACCCCGAGTCCTTGCGCCACCGCGGCCCAGAGCTCCGAGGTGAACTGGGGGCCGTGGTCGGATGAGATGTCCGAGGGGGCACCGAACCGGGCAACCCATGTGGCGATAAAGGGCTCCGCCACCTCAGCCGCAGATGACGCCGCCAATGGGACGGCCTCCGGCCACCGCGTGGTGCGGTCGACCATGGGGAGGAGGTGGGTGAACCCTCGCGAGGGGGGCAGAGGTCCCACCAGGTCGAAGTGCACGTGGTCGAACCGCCGATCGGGCACCGTAAATGGGGCCAACGGTGCCTGGGTGTGGCGGTGGACCTTTGCGCGCTGGCACGCGAGGCACGTCCTGGCCCAGTCGCGGACGTCCCTCCTGAGGCCATGCCAGACGAACTTCGCCCCAACGAATTTCTGGGATGCCCTCGTGCCAGGGTGGGACAGGCCGTGGATGGCGTCAAACACTGGGCGCTGCCAGCCAGCGGGCACTATGGGGCGAGGCCGACCGAGGGAGACGTCGCAGAGGAGGGCCGTGCCCGCGGCGTCGAATGGCACCTCGGTGACGCGGAGGCCCGTGACAGCGGTCCACAAGGCCTGGACGCCGGGGTCGGCGGTCTGGTCCTCCGCCATCCGGGCATAGTCGATCCCGAGGTGGGTCGCGTGCACGATGCACCGGGAAAGGCAATCCACCACCGGGTTGTCCTCACCCGCCACGTGACAGATGTCCGTCGTGTACTCAGACATGGCCGAGAGGTGGTGCTGCTGCCGTGCCGACCATGTCTCGGCGACCTTGGCCATCGCGGACACAAGGGGCTTGTGGTCCACGAAGGCCGTGAACGGACGGCCCTCCAGCAGATGGCGGAAGTGTCGGACCGCCAGGTGGAGTCCGAGCAACTCGCGGTCGAAGGTGCTGTACCGGCGTTCGTGCGGGCGAAGCTGCCGGCTGAAACACGCCAGCGGTTGCCAAGCACCACGCACCCATTGCTCGTGCACCGCGCCCACCACATAATCCGACGCATCAGTGGTGAGGGCGATCGGTGCATCGGGCGCCGGGTGCGCCATCATGGTGGCGTCGGCCAGAGCCAGCTTTGCCCCCGCGAATGCCGCGGCCATCGGCTCCGACCATGCGATGTCACCTTTGCCCGGCTTGCCCCGGAGGGCCTCGTGCAAGGGGCGGAGGAGCTGGGCGATGTGGGGCACGAAGCGGTGGTAAAAGTTTACCATGCCCAGGAACTCCTGGAGCCCCTTGATCGTGCGGGGCCATGGGAAATCCCTGACCGTCTCCACCTTGGCCGGTAACGGGACGGCCCCGTGCCTGGTGATGCGGTGCCCCAAGAGGTCGATGGTGGTGACACCGAAACGGCACTTGGCAGGGTTGATGATTAGGCCATGCTGGCGCACGCGTTCGAACAGCGTGCAGAGGTGGAGCAGGTGGTCTTCGCGGGACGCGATCGCGACTAGGATGTCATCCAGGTAGACGAACAGGAAAGGTAAGTCACGCAAGACGCTATCCATAAGCCGCTGGAACGCCTGAGCCGCATTCTTCAACCCGAAGGGCATCCTCAGAAATTCAAAGAGGCCGAAAGGAGTGATGACGGCCGTCTTCGGGATGTCGATCGGTTGGACGGGGACCTGATGGTAGCCCCGGATGAGGTCCACCTTTGAAAACACGGTCGTGTTGGCCAACCGGGTGGAAAAGTCCTGAATGTGTGGGACCGGGTCACGGTCGGGGGTGCTGGCATCGTTGAGCCGGCGGTAGTCCCCGCACGGCCGCCATCCCACGCCGGGCTTCGTCATGATGTGCAGCGGGGAAGCCCAAGCGCTGTTGGAGCGCCGTACGATCCCCAGCCGCTCCAGCATGGCAAACTCCGTTTTCGCCACGGCGAGCTTCGTTGGCTCGAGTCGGCATGCCCAGGCATAGACCGGCGGCCCGACCGTGGGGATGTGATGCTCAACCCTGTGTTTCACGGCCACCACTGAAAAGGTGGGCCACGTGAGGGCCGGGAAACTAGCGAGGAGGTGGGTAAAGTCATCCGCTGCCGGAAGCGTGCAAACTAAACTCGACGGGACGGAACCCTCCAGCAAGCCGCTTGGCAAGCCACTCGGTGAGCCGCTCAGTGAGCCACTCAATGAGCTGCTCGGCAAACAAGCGATCGAGCTCAAGGTTTCAGCCTGGATGAGCCGTTTGTGCTTTACTTCGACCAGCAACCCATTCACACATAGGAAGTCCGCACCGAGCAATGCCATGGGCATGCTAGTGGCCACGAATGACCAATGAAAGCGCTGCCCTCCGAACCGCATGGAGAGGCAGCACTTCCCGAATGTGCGGATGGGTGTACCGTTGGCGGCAAGCAACGCGGGGCCCCGGCCCGCGGTTCGCTTGTCGGACGTGTAGGCTGGGATGACGCTTACCTGCGCTCCTGTATCGCAGAGGAAACGGCGCCCGGACAAGGTGTCCGTGATAAAGAGGAGGCTGCTGGAACGGCCGACGCTCAGGGCCGCTACCAAGTGCCGGCTTGGTAGTTTCCCGACTTGTCAAACGAGCACGGTGGGCAACACTTCCTAGCCTTGTGGCCGAACCTGGCATGGAAATAGCACCAGGCTTGCGGCGGTGGGGGTTTCGGCAGCCGTGGTTTGCTCGGTGGTGGTGGTGGTGGGTGGGGCGTGGCAGCGGCCATGAGGGACGCAGCAGCATCAGCCTCGGGATCCACGACGGCCGCACCATAACCCGACCGCGTGTCGCAAGCCGCGAAGAACTTGTCGGCCTCTGTAGCCAGGGCGCAGGGTTCTTTTATTTTGGAACTGGCCAGCGCGAGTCGTACCTGTGCGGGTAGCTGGCGTCGGATGCGCGCCCGAAATAAGAAATCCGGGGCTTGGTCACCCAGCAATGACAGCATATGATCCATCCGCACGGATGGTCGTGTGTCGCCGAGTTCGGGAAGGTCTTGGAGGCGGTCGGCCCGTTCGATCTCCGTGAGGCCGAACGTGGTGATGAGGACACGCTTGAGCGCCCCATACTTGTGGTCGACCGGCGGGTGCCGCAGGATGTACATGACTCAGGCTGCAGTGCCGGGCCCAAGAGAGGCAACCACGTGGTAGTAACGGGTCTCATTGTTGTTATGCCTCGAAGCTGAAATTGTGCTTCGGCCTGCACGAACCACACATCGGCCTGTGCTTCCCAAACCTCCGGGAGTTTTACCGTGATGGCGTTGTTGGCCATGGCGCGTTTGGTGGACAGCAACGGCTGAACCAATCAGGGTCACCAGTGAAGTGCGGTGCTACGCACACAACTTGCTTGCCAAAAAGGTAGGCCACAACGCGTTGGAATACCAAAAGAGTCTTTATTAGGAAAGCTCAAACTGTAGCACTGAGCGCGCCCGAGCTTAGAGCCCGCATATATGTGCCGAGGCCATGCCTCGTCCACGGGCGTGGCCGATCGGTCGATAGGTGGGGCATGCCTTTCAGTTCCCCGCCTGGACGTTCACGCCACCTGCTGGTGCGCTGAATTTGTGTACCTTGCTTGTGTCCGCCACAGCAGAATAATTCTTCAGCAGAGACATTGACAGGGCCAGGGGCTGTAGCCTTGAAAGAAAATAATAGTTAATATGGTAGTAAGGTAAGGATCTTTCACTCAGAGTCGTTAATGCATGGGATGGTCTCCTAGAAAGGCAGTGGCAACAGAACTAATAGATAAGTTTAAATTAGGATTACGTAAGTACCTGGAAGCATTGGAGATAGAAGAGTATCGGGATATTGGCAAGACGTTTGTGACTTGAGTATGGAATGGGTGATTGTGTGCATCTGAGTGAAGTGAAGTGAAGTGTCATGTCTGTGGGGATCTTATCAAGGGGTGGTGTGTGGTTGATGTTGTGTGTTTGTCATTCAAGAACCGCCATCGCCCAAACCTCCCCCCCCCCCCTCCACCCACACTTGAAAATAAAAAACACAAAAATTGGCTTTTTTCTCTTAAAATAATTAAATTAATTGTATTTCTCCATTTGTATTTGACGCACTTGGGATATCCCTGGTCGTACGACATCGTCTCATTCACATTCCTCCCCTCATTCCCCCAATTAAATTGCATCGTTTTGGTGGATAAACTTTGTCTGGCATTGATGTGGCGCAGCATAATGGGCCGAATGGTCTCCTCCAGTTTACTCTGGGTTTATTTTTGTCTCTGTATATAAAAACTCACATTCATTAGATGCTGATTCACAAGAAAATTGACAAAATGGGACACAGCGGGTGAACAAACTGGAAGGAAAACCCGCATTTATTGGATAACTAATTTATTGGATTGTCAATAGAAATAACTCCAAAAAATTGCAAACAGAGTAAAGAAAGTAACATGTATAACTTTTCTGTGATTAACATCGGCATTGTATCTCTGGCAGGTCATCGGTGAAATGGAGAGCTTCTTGGAATGGCTCAAATTCCAAGGCCTGAGAGCAGAAACAGCCCAAGCAGTGATCGATAAGCTTGGAATTGAGAATCACAAGGTTATTCGAGCTGCACTGATTCAGATCCATTGCGGACTGAGCTCCTCTCTCTCGCCAAAGAGAAATTACAATTTGCAATGTATGCTGACTTCTGTAAATTTATGAATTCTTTTTCAAAGACGCAAAATGTCCAGATTGCGGGGTCTTCTCTTTTGGGAAGTATTTTCCTCAACTTGGAGAATATTATTCCGGAACTTTCCAGTTTCTGTGAAAAGATGTTCAGATCCCAAAATGTGAGCTGGAAAATGTTCCTGGTTTCTCTGGAATCGGGTTCAGTGATGTCTGCAGCCTCCGCTCTCAGGATGATGGGTCAAGAGCCATGTCTGGTATGTGACTTTTTTTAATACAACATCGCATGTCAACAAATATCTTGATCTTCTACCATTGTTTTTTTTTTTTGTATTATTTTAATTTGTGTAATCTCTTTTGTGGCAGTTTTATATTGTGTAATATCAATGGATTTTTGATGTCGGGTACAAGGTAAATTTTAGCTCACCTGGAACATATTTCCGGGGAGCTTATGGGATAGCGCGTTCTCGGTCGTCTGTAAACACATGCAACTTGTTCTCCGAAACTGCTGATGGGATTGTGACCAAACTTGGCTAAAATTATATTTTGTGTTTTGGGACTCAAGTTTGCCCATGGCATTAAAAAGTTGGACTTTAAGTGGGTGTGCCAGAGGGAGAGGGGTGGGGGCGGGGGGGGGCTGGTGAGGAGGCATGATATCCTAAAATGGTTATTTGCTCTCTTATCTGAAACTGCACTGACGATTTTGATGAAACTTGACCACAACCTTCATCACCCGTGATGTACCAACGTTTCTTCACAGCATTGGAAAAATCGTGGTCTTTTGCCCGTATTTTTTTTTTGGAGAATTGTATTAATTACCTTTGTGTTCCATGTTTAACGGTGCATTTAGGTTATCTGCTTACAGGAAGTAGTTTGTTACCTCTTTAGCCATGGAAGGCTTATCCTTGTTATCCCACGCTTTTTGAAAAATATGAAGATGCTTCATCGTAGTCATATTGTAATCAGCCCTGTCCATCCGTCTGTCTGTCCATCATGCTGTCTCCTCCTGAACGGTTGTGTAAAACTTCACGTACTTTGTTGTTATGATCACCAGATGGCAATAAGGTGCAAGAGCAGTATCATTTTGACCCCACCCCCTGGGTACATTACCAAAAATGGAATACGAAAAGGTACAATAGCAAAAAATGTAATTAGAGGCACATTTAAAAACATTTTTTTCATGTAACCTTGTATATGCAATCATCATTGGGGAACACCTTGATCTTTTCTACCAGAAAACCTGGTGGGATGGGAGTTGGCATCATCCCTGGAACCTTTCTGAATCTGCCGCTCTGTTGCTTCGTTGAGCCTTTTCTCCAGATATTACCACGAAATGTGCTGTGAGGACCTAGCAGGTTTTTCCACCTGAGGACTATTTCAGTCGCTCAACACGTCTGGCAGTTTTTTCCCATCCATACACTATATCTGTCCCAAGGAGTAAGATTATAAGGTATTCTTCTGTTTATTTCCCCCCACAAGGCATCACTCGGGAACTGCTTACCTGCATCCTCCTTTCCGCTCTATCCCAACCTACCTCAATTCAAGAGGAATGCCAATAGATTCCTCCTTTCTGTCTAATGTCTAATATCTATACTTTCCTTTGTATAGGCCCCACCTTAAGTGGCATAAAGGCTTTGGAGCAGGCGATAGCTCACAAAAATAAATGTGGATGTGCAATGTGCATTGAGGGTTTGTTTGCAAATACAAAAAAAAAAAAAAAATGTTTGTAAAAGAGCAAGAAACCTGCGTCCAGAACAATTGACGTCAGGAGTGAGATTCAAATCTGGGGTTCTATCAGCAGCACTCCAAAAATTGTTAGGAGTGTAAGGTGAAATTGAACTAGAAATAAGTATACAGCTATGTCAAGCCAAGGTGAGCAGGACCTGGTGGACTTGCTTGAGCTGGATATGGAGGAGATAATGGCCCCGGAATGTAACATTATTTTTATTTTATTTTATTTTTTATTTTTTTGTACACAAGAGCGAGGCTGGTGTAAGATCTAACATTAATCACAAAAAAAGTAATGGACACATAAAACATATAATAAAGGGAGCAGGAGACAAGATGGGGAGAGAGAGGGAAGCACACAAGTACAACAGCAGAGAACGGGGACATTGGGATATCTGTGGGAGGGGGAGGGCTTGGGGGGTGGAGACATGGGAAGTTGGAAGGGGGGGGGGGGTGGGAGAGGTACAAAACACATGGACTGCTAGGACTTCCAGGAAAGAAGTCGGTACTTCAAAAAAGTGGATCTGGGGTGAATTAACGGGGGTAGAAAAGATCAAGGTTTTGGATAGTGAAAGATGAGAGATGGTGGTGAACAGCTGTTTTAAAGACCTGGAGGAAGGAGTTGGATTGAAGAGAGTGAGGGGGTTTGTTCCAGAGGCGGAATAAAAGAGGAATGAAAGAGTGAAGGTGAGCAGAGAGTCTTGATTTTGGCAGTTTCACCAGAAGAGGGTTGCTGGCAGATATTCTGTGGTTACCGAGCGGGAAATATTTTAAATGTTAGTATGTTCTGGTCCTATGCGCGGGAGATTAAATAGAACAGGTTTGTAATCCGTACCGGTCCAAGGGAGATCATATTTCAAGGCACTGCATTTCACTGTGTGTTAACGGTCCGTGTCGGGCAAAACGCCCATATGTGGATGATTGGAAAAAAAAACCCCCAAGGAATGGTGTGCGGCTGAGCTTGCGCGGCACAAATAGTGCATCCAGCACGAATGACAAATTCAGCTGCGGGATCTCCGTGGAAAGGCTCAAATGTAAAGTATTGTGTGAACTGTCATGGAGTGACCCACGTGTGGAGTAAGATTGACTGTGGAGTTGATCGTGTGAATGAATGGCCATTGAACATTGTGTGAACATCATCAGATTGTGAGATAGCCTGTGTGTGTAAGCTGTGTGTGCTTGTCCGCGAGGTGATTTGGGGATGTACTGGTGCGTGAGTGGGTGTGGTGAAGGTTACGGAGCTGCACGTGTTTGTGTGACGTCTATGGAGGTTCCGCAGCATGAGCAGTGGATGTGTAGAACACGTCGGGTTTCCCTGTAGGAAATCCGCCGAATGTCAGTGCGAACATTTAAATTAAATGGCAGACTATGGATGTGCTGCCAAACGTTTCCACAGAGGGGCAATTACATCGGATAGAATATTTCGTTGCTAGATTTAGATCAATTGTGTTGCCAGGTTTGGTGGTACCAATCGGTGTCAGTAGTTGCTTAACATCCCTTCGGGGCGCGAACTTCTCCACGACATGGCAACCCGCAGGTCCAGAGGTCGGGGAGAGTCTGAGAAGCCCCACTCGTGATGCACCCCAAATTCCACGTCTGCAACAATATTTTCACTCTTTCTGCTGCTTTGGAGACAAACAAAATTAAAAATCATTCCAAACAGGAGAATTACTGTTCATAATGACATCATAAAGGACACAAACAACAGGCACAAATAACTAATGTAACATGTTAGATAGAGTGATGTTATAGACACTGTGCAATGCCAGTACATTCCAGAAATTTAAAAAAAAGAATTTTACAAACTTTATCATGTAAATTGAATTTAACACTTTAACACTGTTGAACACAAATCGACTTCTTTTTACTTCCATTAACCTCCAGTTTAGCAGTACTTGGACATGTTAAATCAGGTGGTGAATAAGGGTGATGTAGAAGACTGATTGAATAGTGCTTAACATCTGGAATTTTTCTTTTTAACAATATTTAACTTCATTATGAGCTCACCTGGAACGAAGTTCCATGTCGGTGTGCGTCGTCATTCTGTCCGTCCGTCCATCACTCCGTAAACACTTGCAACTTCTTCTCTGAAACCACTGATGGGATTGTCCCCAAACTTGGCACAAATTATATATTTTATGTTATGATTAAAGTTTGTTCACGGCATTAGAAAAGTCGGTGTCAAAGGGGGTCTACCGGGGGTCAAAGTGGATCCATGTTTGACCCCCCAAAATAGGAATGAACTTTTTCCTCCGAAATTACACGCACTATTTCGATGAACTTGACCAAAACCTTCATCACCTGTGATTTACCAATGTTTGTTCCCGGCATTTAAAAAAAACAGGATTTAAGGTAGTCTATGGGGGAGGGGGAGAGGGAGGTTGCCCCCTAAAATAGGTTTTGTTTGTTTTTGTTTGTTTGATTGTTTAAAGTCTTATGATTATGTTATTTTGATTGTACATGATGTCCTGTATTCTAGCATCCATTGAAATTGGTTAAAAATGGCATGATACAGTTTAAAATACCTTTAGACAGTGTAGTATACTGCTTTATACTACCAGTTGAGCACCCATTGGTATTGCCCCGATGTTTATATTTAAATTGAAGTATACATTCAATGACGTAACATGCTCTATGAACTCTCAAGATGGTTCTCAATCCCATTTCGCTGCAAATGACTGATGCTGATTTGTACACAGGTGATATCTATCCTGTAAATGTGGAAGGCAGACATCACAACAACGATTCATCTGTCACAGAAGATTCAAAATGCTTCTGCAATGGAAGATTCAGATGATATTCACATGACAAATGGAAGTGCTGACTGTTTTGCAACTGGTAAGTTGAAACGTAAAAAAAAATTAACATACAATCTTTTGTGTTGAGAAAATATAAAAGTTTGGAAAAGTGTTAAAGATTTTGATTTTGATTAAAAAAAAAAGAAAATATCGTGTTCTTTGTTTCTGTAGAACAATCCAGAACTAATATGGGACAAATGAGGTCCAGTCGCAGCTTGACAGTGAAGAAGAAGCATTTTATGAAGAAGCAATCATGAGATCAAGACTCACTTCGTATAAAATGCAAGTGCATGTCTGGTCCTCGCAACACCAAGATTAACTTTAAATTAAACAAACACAAAAAGGGTCTGGAAAGGCGAATACGATACAAGTGTAATGTGTGCAGAATAGAATTTGCTTCAACGAGTAACATCAAAATACACATGAGGATCCACACTGGAAAACGCCCCCACAAGTGCTCTGTCTGTGATAAAGGTTTCTCCAGGAACAGCCTTTTGAA
The DNA here is from genome assembly GCF_964187855.1 of Myxine glutinosa. Taxonomy (NCBI): domain Eukaryota; kingdom Metazoa; phylum Chordata; class Myxini; order Myxiniformes; family Myxinidae; genus Myxine; species Myxine glutinosa. Next base: position 417,014,851 of record NC_136261.1, read on the forward strand.
AAGACATATGAGGATCCATACAGGAGAGCGACCTTACAAATGCTCGATATGTGCTAAAGGTTTCTCTCAAAAAGGCAATTTGAAATCACATATCAGGATCCACACAGGAGAGCATCCTCAAAAATGCTTGATATGTGAGAAAGGTTTCAGTCAAAAACGCAATTTGAAATCACATATGAGGATCCATGCAGGAGAGCGACCCCACAAATGCTCAATATGTGATAAAGGTTTCTCTCAAAAAGGCGGTTTGAAAAAACATATGAGGAGCCATACAGGAGAGCGACCTTACAGATGCTCGATATGTGATAAAGGTTTCTCTCATAACTGCAATTTTAAATCACATATGAGGATCCATAAAGGAGAGCGACCTTACACATGCTCGATATGTGACAAAGGTTTCTCTCAAAAAGGCAATTTGAAATCACATATCAGGATCCATTCAGGAGAGCATCCTAAAAAATGCTTGATATGTGATAAAGGTTTCTCTCAAAAAGGCGATTGGAAAAAACATATGAGGATCCATACAGGAGAGCGACCCCACAAATGCTCGATATGTGACAAAGGTTTCTCTCAAAAAGGCGATTTGAATAAACATATGAGGATCCATACAGGAGAGCGACCTCACAAATGCTTGGTATGTGATAAGGGGTTCTCTCAAAACTGCAATTTGAAAGAGCACATGATGATCCATTTGGGACAGCATCCTTACAAATGCTCGATATGTGATGAAGGTTTCTCTTGAAGAGGCATACAGGATCCATACATGATCCATATAGATCCATACAGGATTCATATAGATCCATGCAGGAGAGCATCATTATAAATGCTCGACATGTGATGGAGGTTTCTCTCATAAAGGCCATTTGAAAATGCATGTGATGATTCATGCAGGAGAGCTGAAATCTGAAATACCATATTGTAGCGGCTGCCGCTGGGTTTTCACAATCGCCTTGCACCTATCAAGGACGCGGAGCGATCACCATGCCGGGCTCGTCCAGGACGCCCGGGCAGGCCCGCGCTCAGCTTGCCAGGCCTCGGTCGGGACGCCCGGGCATGCCCGGGCATGCCCGGGCAGGCTCGCCCTCAACTTGCCAGGCCGCAGCCAGGACGCTGGGCCACGCCCCCTGGCGCCGGGCCTGGGCAAACCCCCCGGGATAATAGATATATATTGCTGCCCGATAAACGGGTTTTCAGAGTGCCTGAGTGTTTGATTTGATTAAAGCAACTCGGATGAATTCCAGCTTTTTGTCGCGTCCATTCTTCCGATCGACGTGGGAGCCCCAGCTCCTTCATTGGTGACCTCGACGTGATCTGAACACGCAACCTTCTGATCTGGAGTCAGACGGCCAGGTGTAGACCGAGGAGCTCCCGGTCAAACGTGCTGTATTTGAGCTCGTTCGGCCGGAGCTGCCGGCTGAAAAAAGCGAGTGGCTGCCAAACCCCGTTCACCCATTGCTCATGTACGGTGCCCACCGCGTAGTCGGAGGCATCCGTGGTGAGGGCGATGGGAGCGTTGAGCACCGGGTGAGCGAGCAGTGTTGCGTCGGCGAGGGCCCGCTTTGAGCGTTGGAAGGCCGCATCCATTGCTGCGGACCAGGCGATGTCGTGCTTGGCCGGATTGCCCCGGAAGACTTCTCCGCCCGTCTGGCGGGACGGGTCATTTTTTCGAAAATTGATCTCATACGGGGATATCACCAGGTACCTGTCAGGGCGGCCGAGGTCCCTAAAACGGCAGTCATCACGCCGTTCGGCTTATTCGAATTCTTGCGGATGCCGTTTGGTCTCAAGAACACGGCTCAGGCTTTCCAGCGCTTGATGGACGGCGTGCTGCGTGACCTGCCGTTCCTTTTCGTTTACCTGGACGACATCCTCGTCGCCAGCACGTCCCGGGCCGAGCACCTCCTCCACCTCCGAACACTGTTCGGGTGCCTCAGCGAGCACGGCCTCATCGTCAACCCGGCCAAATGCCACTTCGGCACGACGGCCGTTGATTTTTTGGGCCACCACATCACCAAGAACGGGGCCGTGCCGCTGCCAACCAAGGTCGAGGCCATCACCACGTTCCCGCGTCCCCGCACCATAAAGGCCCTGCAGGAATTCCTGGGAATGGTGAATTTTTATCACCGCTTCGTGCCTCGCGCTGCTCAACTCATGCGGCCCCTCTACGAAGCCCTCCGGGGCAAGCCGGCCAAGCACGACATCGCCTGGTCCGCAGCAATGGATGCGGCCTTCCAACGCTCAAAGCAGGCCCTCGCCGACGCAACACTGCTCGCTCACCCGGTGCTCAACGCTCCCATCGCCCTCACCACGGATGCCTCCGACTACGCGGTGGGCGCCGTACATGAGCAATGGGTGAACGGGGTTTGGCAGCCAATCACTTTTTTCAGCCGGCAGCTCCGGCCGGACGAGCTCAAATACAGCACGTTTGACCGGGAGCTCCTCGGTCTACACCTGGCCGTCCGCCATTTCCGCCACCTCCTGGAGGGCCGACCTTTCACGGCGTTCGTCGACCACAAGCCGTTGGTTTACGCCATGGCCAAGGTCACGGAGCCATGGTCGGCCCGCCAACAGCGCCACCTCTCCGCCGTGTCGGAGTTTACCACGGACATCCGGCACGTCGCCGGCAAAAACAACGCCATGGCCGACTGTCTTTCCCGGGCCAGCGCGAACGCGGTCCACCTGGGCGTGGATTTTGCGCTTATGGTGGCAGACCAAACCACCGACACCACGGTGCAAGCCCTCCGGGCGGCGGACACGGGCCTCCGCCTGGCCGACATCCCCTGCGCGGACACTGTCCTGCTCTGCGACGTCTCCCAAGGCCAGCCTCGCCCCATCGTGCCCGTCACCTGGCAACGCCGCATCTTCGCCTCCCTCCACGGCCTTTCCCACCCGGGCCGGAAAGCTTCCCAGAAGCTGGTGTCGGCGCGTTTCGTCTGGCACGGCCTTCGTCGGGACGTCCGCGATTGGACCAGCACCTGCACGGCCTGCCAACGGGCCAAGGTCCACCGACACACCCAGGCCCCGCTGGCACCTTTCACCGTGCCCGAACGACGTTTCGACCACGTCAACGTGGATCTGGTGGGCCCCCTCCCCCCGTCACGGGGGTTCACACACCTGCTCACCATGGTGGACAGGACCACCAGGTGGCCGAAGGCCGTTCCCCTCGTCTCCACCACCACGACGTGGCGCAGGCTTTCATCGCCACCTGGGTCGCCCGCTTCGGCGCACCGGCGGACATCTCGTCAGACCGCGGACCACAGTTCACCTCCGAGCTGTGGGGCGCGGTCGCCCGCAACCTGGGGGTCAAGCTCCACCGTACTACGGCCTACCACCCCCAAGCAAACGGGTTGTGCGAGCGATTCCACCGCTCCATGAAGGCCGCGCTCATGGCCGGCCTTCAAGACGGCGGTTGGGCCGACCGGCTGCCGTGGGTCCTTTTGGGCCTTCGCACGGCCCCCAAGGAGGACCTCCAGGCATCCACCGCCGAGCTTGTCTATGGCCAGGCGCTACGCGTCCCGGGCGAATTCGTGCCCGACGCTACCAGTCCCCTGGTCCGCAGCTCACCAGCGCTCGGACCTCCAGGAGGCCGCCCGACGGTTTGCCCCCGTGCCAACATCCCACCACGGTGACCCCCAGTCCTACGTCCCCCCAGCACTCCGCACAGCGGAGTATGTTTTTGTGCGTCACGACGCACATCGGTGGCCACTCCAGCCGCCGTACGACGGGCCCTTCCGGGTGCTGCGACGGGACGACAAGTCGTTCGTCATCGACATCGGCGGCAGGTCGGACCGGATTGCGGTGGACCGCCTCAAGCCGGCGCACGTGGACGTCGACCACCCACCACGGGTGGCCCTTCCGCCGCGGCGAGGCCGCCCCCCATCCACGGTGCCCCCCACTCGACCGCCCACCACCTCACCGGACCCCCTCCCACGACCCGCCAGGGGTAGCTTCGGCCGGGTCATCAGGACCCCCCTCAAATTGACCCTGCCGGTGCAAGTCGATTCTGGGGGGACGTGTGTAGCGGCTGCCGCTGGGTTTTCACAATCGCCTTGCACCTATCAAGGACGCGGAGCGATCACCATGCCGGGCTCGTCCAGGACGCCCGGGCAGGCTCGCCCTCAACTTGCCAGGCCGCAGCCAGGACGCTGGGCCACGCCCCCTGGCGCCGGGCCTGGGCAAACCCCCCGGGATAATAGATATATATTGCTGCCCGATAAACGGGTTTTCAGAGTGCCTGAGTGTTTGATTTGATTAAAGCAACTCGGATGAATTCCAGCTTTTTGTCACGTCCATTCTTCCGATCGACGTGGGAGCCCCAGCTCCTTCAATATCATGAAAAATGACATGAAGAGGATTTTAAAATATAAGAAACCTGAAATTGTACCAGTGATCGTCGGAGTAACAGGGAATCTGGGTGATCAAGAAAACCCTAACTGAGTACTTAAAATGCATTCCAGGGAATATCATGACAAACAAGCTACAGGTAGTGGCTGTCAATGTGAGAATTCGAAAACCAGCCCTTGGAACAAAGCTATGATGAGAATGAAGTTTTACAATCCGGTTCATGAATAATGATCCTTTACCGAACAAGAAGGTGGAGATTTGATTTTGAGTTCTGGGAGAACTTCCTCTTATTTTCTTTTTTTATTGTGACTAGTGTTTAGGAATTTTGTTTTCTATTTGATTTAGTGGTTTTTCTTGTCCCTCTTTGGTTTTGCTCAGATGGCATCTTTTCATGGCAGTTTGAACAACAATCTTTACTAAATCTTGGCTGATGTCCATGTTTCATTGCCATGTGTGATATGGGGAGAACACCCTTGTTGTAAAATTGTTTATCAGAAGAAGACTTCTGCCTATGTTTTTCATGAAATTTGTGAAGGGTTTCATAATAAAGAGAGGTCCTCAAAGCACAAATGCAGTGTCTGTGTTATTACCCTTGCCTGAGGAGAGGGTATTGCATTGGAGTCCGGTTGTTTGTTTTTCTCATTGTTTGGTCCATTGTTTGTTCCTGGAAAACCCTCATATCTACTTTCTCAACAATTCTCTGTGAAGAAGTTCTGTTCCTCAAGCTTTTTGGTCTGACTATCCATCGTGATCTTTCCTGGGAAAACCACATCTCCAAGCTGGCCTCCCCAGTGCCCAACTGGGCATCCTCCACTATGCGATGTCCTTCCTTGGCACTGCTGAACTGCTCACCACCTACAAAGCTTTCATCCACAGCTTGATGGAGTATTGCTCTCCCCTCTGGGCTGGTGCCCCTGCCTCATAGCTCGTGCGGCTTCACACTGTAGAAACCAAGGCTTTTAAGATTGATATCTCCTTCGATGAAGCTGATTTATGATGGCTGCTCTCACCGCAGGCGGGTTAGCGGTCGTTCTGTCTTCTATCGACTCCTCTCTGGCCCTGCACCCCCTGCTTTGTCTGTGCTCTGTCTCCCAAATATTCTCACAGGACACACAAGGTCTGCCAGTAAACATCTTCTGGTAAAACTAGCACAATCAAGACTCCCTGCTCACCTTCACTCTTTCATTCCTCTTTTTATCGCTTCTGGAACGAACTCCCACACTCTCTTCAATCCCACTTTTCCCTCCAGGTCTTGAAAACAAGTGTTCACCACCATCTCTTATCTTCCCCCATCCAAAACCTTGATCTTTTGTACCCCCTTTAATCCACCTTAAACCCACCTCCTTAAAATTCGGATTTCTTTCCTCAATAAAATGTCCCTGTCGTGTCAATCTTGTTTATCCCGTGTACCCCACCCAGCCCCCTCTCTTCCACAGATCTCCCGATATCCCTGTTCCCTGCTGTTGCTGTACTTTCCAATCTCTCTCCCTGTTGTCTTCTACTCCCCTTCTTATATGTTCCATGTGTTTGCTCTCACAGGAGTGGAGACTAAGTATACAAAAAAAGTTTCACTGTTTCCCCTTCTGGCCAGCACTGTTCTTGGTCAGTTTCTCATAGTGTGGATGTTTTGACTACAAACGGATGAGAACAAACAAAAGGGATATTTGTTGTTCTGCCAGGAAGAATTTGAGGCGACGGCCTGTACACATGGAAACTGGTCACTGCTCTCGATTTTGCACAGTCTGGTTGACTATGTATTTGTGATCAGCTCAGTTCGGAAACAAAGAAATGAATGATTCCGGTGGCACTACTATGTCGTCAGACTTGCCCTTGTTCTGAACCATCAACTCTGATATTATGCTGAGGTCAATTATTGGGTCTGTCACCAGTTCCTTACTGACCAAAACAGGGATCAAAATGGACTCTTCTCTGCCACAGTTTTTAAGCTTAAACTCTGCTTCAAACCATTCTTTAATTGTAATGGGACTTCCATTTGCAGCCTTGATCACAATCCATCCTGTAGGATTTCTTCCACTGGTCTTACAATGGTGTCTGACAAGTTATCTTGTAGTCGGTCTCTACTTGCTTTGCTTACTTGGGAACCAGTATTCCAAAGGGCCTACATCTCAATCCCATTCAGTTCACAGTGCGTTATGAGGTAACCGGAGTCGTTCACTGACGAACATCGACATTATTTAATCCAAACAATGGACGAGTTGGTGAAACCATGTATCAGTTCAACATTACAGTGAAGTTTCATAGAAATTATTTGTGTAGTTCCGGAGAAGAAAGTAAATACCTACTTTGTGTTGGGGCAAACCTTCCCCCAGGAGGCGCCACCAATGAACGCAGAATTTGATGCAGTCAATCAATCCACCTTGATTAGGTATCAGGTATGCAGCTTGTGGTCAGGTTGGTCAAAATCGTGTTTGGTTCAAGTAATAATGACTGAAGTGTTTGTGGACTCACTCCCTTACTTACTGACTCACTGACTCACACTCACTCACTCCCTGACTGCTATAACGGATTAACACATGGGCACACTGGGCACGTGCCCAGGGCCCCCAAATTCCATGAGGTCATGCAACGAAACCATAAGAGATAACGAGAGATCATTGATGGTGGTTCATAATCTTTTGAGATGAGACCGAGGTTGGGTCTCACTTTGCTGACAAAACAATCACCTTGTGAGTGGTGATAAACACAGCACAAAGGGAGTGAGTGCTCCATCTCGAGAAAATAAAGCACTGTCACGTGATGAATCGATGAAAAAACGTTTTCCTGATGTTTACCTGGACAGGACTATTACAAAATTAGGGATGAGGTTCGTATTAGTAGAAAAAGCACGTTAAGTGAAATAATAACTCCATTTAATGAATAGAAATGCAACAATAATCACAATAAAAATTGTATAATTCCTAATGTTAATTCATATCGATATTGTTTGTCACATCCACACTATATTATATTACACGATCATAAAACACCCTTCATTAGTAAATGGACCAACCCATGATCATGGTGGAACGTTGCGGTTTTAAAAATCGGAACACCTGTCCCAAGGTGAAACAAAACTACTCCAGCGATGTTGAAAAGCGAAACACAGTTCAACTGGAATGGCATTCGGTATAGAGCATACCTGCACCAGGTGAACATTTTGTTTTGTTAGGTTGGACATTGATAGTTCGGATCTGGATTCGACTTGAACCGAATCTAATCGCTTGTTCTTGTCACTCAGCAACTCACACATAAGTTTTGTCATAATTCGTCCACAACTCTAAAATATCGTGCTATGATATATCGTTTTTGGTCCGATGTCTCATTGGTGAAGATTAACTTAAAAAATTAAAAAAATATCGGACCCGGATTTGGATTCGGATCTTCACCAAAATTTAATCAGTTCTTCCTTGTCGAACACACAACTGATCCACCAAATTCCGGCCGAATCGATCCGCAATTTTTTGAGATATCGCGGTCCAGCTCGGTTTTTGCTATGTATATCCATGGTAAAAAAATCACTTAAACTTTTCAAATCCAGATCTGGACTCGTATTCAGATCCGCATCTTCACCAAAATTGAACCAATTCATCCTTGTCATATACCCAACCTCTCCACCAAATTTCATCCGAATCTGTCCACAATTTCTTCAGGTATTCTGTTCACAAATAAACAGACAGACAAACAGGGGTGAAAACATAACCTGCATCCATCTTCGGTTGTGAAGGTAACAAAAGGTGAAAATGGTTGAACATCACCCAAAATGAACTTTGTTCATAACACAAGTGGCAGAATCACAAAAGGGTCTTCGGTCTGTCGAGTTTGTGTGTTCAGTTACCAAGCAGCTTGCTATCGCTTGCCAGGCCAGCGGTTCCTTACCAACGGTTTTGTTGAAGTTCTTGCTTGTGTGCTTAAATCACTTGGCGAGCACTCCACAATAAACCTTTTGTTATTCCATGAGCCTCGTCTTTGTATCCAAAAACAAATAAATAAACAAGAAAGACGTCGTGCAGAGCACAGTACTTGATAGAATCCAGCCCCAACCCCCCCCCCCCCCCCAAAAAAGTTGCCATTGAGACATAAAATTTGTCCATTTCATTGACATTAAAGTTGACAATCTTAATCATAGCTCATTGATTTCACTGGTCAACAGCCAAATTGGTTCTGACTTATTTTCAACTGTTTCTAACTAATTTGGTGCCCACGAATCCGAATCTGAGCTTAAAATTTCGCTATCACGTAACATTAACGTAGTACATCATAAGTGTGGAAAAAATCTTCAGAGCATGCGAATTTCTTGATTAAGTCTCAATAAGACTATTTATTGTCACAAAAAATAATGTGAACTTAAAGTTTTTATTTACATTACACAAAAAAATGTAAATCTCCAAAAATAATATGAACTTTATAAAATATCACCAAAAAAATATGAACTTGAAGTTTTTATTTACATCACATTAAAAGTGCTTCTGAACTTTACTATTGCGTTTGTAGGAGCAATCACTTTCATGCTGTAAAGTCCAACAGTAGTCGCCCATCATGTTTGGATTGAATCGGCCTTGATATCGAGTCTCCATGATGGCAATTTCCTGGCGAAACCTTTCTCCATGCTCATCACTAAAATCGCCAATATTTTGTTGAAGGAAGTCCAGATGAGAATGGAAGAAATGTATCTTGAGTGACATTCGAGCACCGAGCACCTGGTAACTCTTCAACATATTGTGCACAAGCTCTTCATAATTTCGTGTTCGAAAATTTCCAAGGTAATTGTTCGCAAGAGCCACAAAGCTATCCCAAGCAATGCTTTCCAGCTCAGATAGTCTTGTTACAAAGTCCTGAGGACCATTGAAAACACCCGCCTGTGGAGCCATGCTCTCACGAATTTCGAATTTCGAATTTCGCTGCCACGAGCTTCTGCGACGCTTTACGGCCTGGGAGGGAAAGGCCGTGGAGGGTGTCAAAAATGTGCCACTGCCATCCGGTGGGCACGATGGGGCGAGGTTGGCCCAAGGAAACGTCGCACAGGAGAACTGTGCCTGTGTCCTCCAAGGGGACGTCGGCCAACTGCAGGCCTGTTTCTGCTGTCCGGAGGGCTTGCACCATGGGGTCTGCGGTCTAGTCGGCCGCCATGCGGGCGAAGTCCACACCAAGGTGGACGGCGTTCGCGCCGGACTGGGAGAGGCAATCGGCCACAGCATTGTCCTTGCCGGACGTGCCGGATGTCCGTCGTAAATTCGGACATGGCAGAGAGGTGGCGCTGCTGGCGGCCAACCACGGCTCTGCAGCCTTGGCCATGGCGAAGACCAGGGGTTTGTGGTCCACAAACGCCATGAACGGGCGGCCCTCTAAAAGATGGCGGAAGTGGCGAACGGCCAGGTACAGGCCGAGGAGCTCGCGGTCAAAAGTGCTATACTTGCGCTCGTTAGGGCGAAGCTGTCGGCTGAAGAAGGCCAGCAGTTGCCAAGCCCCGTTCACCCACTGTTCATGCCCGGTGCCCACCGCATAGTCGGAAGCGTCCGTGGTGAGGGCGATGGGTGTGTCGAGCGCCGGGGGCGCCAGCATGGTCACGTTGGTGAGGGCCAGCTTAGCGCCCGTGAACACCTTGTCCATCTCTTTGGTCCAGGCGACGTCCTGCTTGGCCGGCTTGCCCCGGAGGGCTTCTTACAGGGGCACATGAGTTGGGCAGCGCGAGGCACGAAATGGTGGTAGAAATTTACCATTCCCAAAAATTCCTGTAGGGCCTTGATGGAGCGGGGGCGCGAGAAACTTGTGACTGCCTCCACCTTGGTCGGCAGCGGAACGGCCCCACGCTTTGTGATGCGGTGCCCCAGGAAGTCGACGGCCGTTACGCCAAACTGGCATTTCACCGGGTTGATGATGAGGCCGTGTTGGCCGAGGTGCTCAAAAAGCGTGAGCAGGTGGATGAGGTGCTCTGCCCGGGAAGTGCTGGCGACGAGAATGTCGTCCAACTAGACGAAAAGGAAGGTGAGGTCGCGCAGCACACTGTGCATCAGCCGTTGGAAGGCCTGGGCCGCATTCTTAAGGCCGAACGGCATGCGAAGGAACTCGAAGAGGCCAAAAGGCGTAATTACCGCCATCTTCGGCACATCGGCTGGCCGGACGGGTACCTGGTGGTAGCCCCGAATGAGGTCGACCTTGGAAAAGATCACCCGTCCCGCCAAACGGGCGGAAAAGTCCTGTATATGTGGTATCGGGTACCGGTCGGGGGTGGTGGCATCGTTGAGGCGGCGGCAATTGCCGCATGGTCGCCATCCGCCACCCGGTTTGTGCACGATGTGCAGGGGCGAGGCCCACACACTATTCGAGCGCCGCACAATGCCCAATCGCTCCAGCGCGTCGAATTCCGCCTTCACCACGGCGAGTTTGGCTGGGTCGAGGCGACGAGCCCTGGCATAGACCGGCGGACCTGTGGTCAGGATGTTGTGTTCAACGCCGTGTTTGACGGCGACGGCCGAAAACTTCGGCTGCATGAGTGCGGGAAACTCGGCGAGTAAGCGGGTGAAATCGTCCGTGGCCGGGAGAGCGCAGGCTAGCTTGGTTGGTGCAGAGCCGCTCAATGAGCAAGCGAGCAAGCTGAAGGTCTCCGTGTTGATGAGCCGACGCCATTTGACGTCAACCATAAGCCCATGCGCGCAAAGAAAATCTGCAGCCAGCAAGGCCATGGGTACATTCGCCGTGATGAAGTCCCACCTGAAGCGCTGGCCTCCGAAGCAGAATGTGACGCTGCGCGAACCGAAGGTGCAGATGGAGGAGCCGTTTGCGGCGACCAAGGCGGGGCCGCAAAGCACGGCCTGTTTGTCCTGCACCGAGGCGGGTATCCCGCTCAGCTGAGCACCGGTGTCGCACAAAAAACGCACCCGGACGCTGTGTCCGTAATAAACAGAAGGCTGCCTGAATGGCCGACGCTCATGGCAGGCAGCGAGCGCCGGCCTGGTCGTTTCCCAACCTGCCGAAAGTGCACGGTGGGCGGCACGTTCTGGCCTTCTGCCCGAACCTGGCGTGGTAGTAGCACATGGCCCGCTCTGGTGGAGGCTCCGGCAGTCGCGTCGGGTTCAGTCGACGGGGCGTCGTGGCGGCCGCTGCCGCCAGTGGCGCTAACTCAGCCGGTGGTGGCACCGGTCGTGGCGCGGGCATTGCCTCGGGCGGCCCAGGGTTCCATGCGGCCGCTCCGACGTGTCGCCTGGCCGAGAAAAATTTATCGGCCTCCTTGGCCAGGGCGCGAGGGTCCGTGATCGGCGAATTAGCCAAAACTAATCGTACCTGCCCGGGTAGCTGCCGGAGGAACAGCTCACGGAAGAGGAAATCTGGGCTGTGGTCATCGAGTAGAGCAAGCATGTGGTCCATCCGTTCGGATGGATGGGCCTCACCCAGCTCTGGAAGGTCGAGCAGTTGTCTCGTGCGTTGGGTCTCCCTGAGTCCAAACGCACTGAGGAGTAGGCCTTTGAGCGCGCTGTATTTGTTGGTGTTCGGCGGGTTCTGTAGGAAGCTCAGGACCCGGGCGGCAGTGGAGGTGTTGAGCGTGGAGACCACATAGTGGTAGCGCGTCGTGTCCTCCATAATGTTCCGCAGGGCGAATTGAGAAGCCGCTTGGGCGAACCAGACGGCTGCGTGCGATTCCCAAAAGCCAGGGATCTTCAAAGCTACAGATGATTCCATCGCCGTGTTCTTGAAAATGTGTCACCAATTGTGGAGCTATGCTCTCACGATAAAGCCAGACAAAATGGACGACACCAGGAATGAAGTTTCACTGAGCTATTTATTTCTAGCTCAACTCAAAAGCACTGGAAAGCCCGATAGAACGGGCGGCAATTTATAACCAAAGTTCACCACACAAAAGCCACGCCTCTCAGGCGGGGCGTGGTATGCAAATCGGTAAGCCACGCCTCTCAACGGGGCGTGGTATGCAAAGCAAGTTTCTGCCCGGGCAAGGCAAGTCCGGGCAAGTCCGGACGATCCCGGGCAAGTGACTGCCCGCCGGTTTAGTCATCGGCCGGTGCAAGGGGATTGTGTAATGCTTCTGGTAACCGCTACACGCCTTTACTTTGGCCTCAGATACAATGCCTTGGAACGGCAATAGCAAGTAGTGGAAGCCAGCACCATCTCGATCCATGGCCTTCACAAAGTTCTTCATCAAAACAAGTTTCAAATGAAGTGGTGGTAAGAATACCTTCTCAGGGTCAACAAGAGGTTTGTGAATTTCAAATGAAGTGGTATTCCCATGGTATACTGGTTCTTTAAAACTTGGATGTGCCAGTGAAAATTGGATATCATAATCGAAATCTTCAGGGTCATGTTGGTTAGAATCACCTCAAAATGTACTAGAACCATAAAACTTTTTAAATTTTGTTGACCAGCGATTTCAGATGAAAATTGATGATTTTGAAAGTTTGACCTTTAACCTTTTGACCTTAAAATAGTTGGCTTCCCAATTCAGTGAGGCAATTTGCAATTGCTCTTTAATGTTCAGGTTAATAGGATGAAAATAGATGAGTTTTTAGACATTAATTGATGATTTTAGAAGTTTGACCTTGAGTTGACTTTTGACCTTTTAACCTCAAAAATACTTGATTCCCTAATTCGGTGATTCAATATGCAAATGCTATTCAACTTTCATGGCAATCGGATGAAAATGAATATTTTAGAAATTTGATCTCAAGATAAACTTTGACCTAAATATCAATAGGCTTCTCAGTTGTGACTACCTCTACAACTTGGTAAAGTTTCATGATGATCAGGTTGGAAGTGTAACTTGTGGGTAATTGACATACAAACAGACAAACAAGAAATCTGTTGTGTACAGAACGATACTTGGGAAATCCCTAAAATAAGTTGTTCGCCTTTGGCCGATGTTGACCTTTTAGCCGATGTTGACTTCAAAAATAATTGGTGGATGAATTCATTGTCCTGATATGCAAATCCTCTTTAAATTTCAAGTGAATCGGATGAAAATTGAGGATTTTTATAAATCTGCCAAAATTGTTGACTTTTGGCCTATCCTGACGTTTTGACATCAAAATTAATAGGTTTGTTTTTCCTTATGGCCAACTCTATGATTTGGTGAGGTTTCGTAAAGATCGGTGAATTGTGCCCAAGGCCCCAAAAAATGTTAATCCACCTCTGCCTGACTGACTGACTCACTCACATATAAACACTCACTCACTCACTGTGAATCACTCACTCACTCACTCACTCACTCACTCACTGTGAATCACTCACTCACATATACACTCACTCACTCACTCTGAATCACTCACTCATTTACTGACTAAGTGACACACTCACTCACACAACGACTCATACTCACTGACTGACAATCACATACTCTCTGACTGTCTCACTTACACCCACTCACTCGCTCACATACATGCTCATTGGCTCACACTGACTCACTCAACTCAATGACTGACTCACACAATGCACTCACTGTCTGCCTCACTGACTCGCTCACTCACTGACTCACACTCACTCACTGACTGACTCCCTCAATGACTGACTGACTCACTCTGACTGTCTCACTTACACCCACTCACTGACTGACTCCCTCAATGACTGACTGACTCACTCTGACTGTCTCACTGACGGGCTCACTTACACCCACTGACTGACACTGACTCACTCACTGACTCTCTCACTCACACACACACACACACACACACACACACACTCTTACCTATGGACACTGCTCCATCGATACGTTTTCCAGACTAAAGTCCAGGTGCGCTAAAAACGAGTTTGTTACCTGGTAAAAAGTCAGCCAAGTTTTAGGAATCCTCTTAACGTCACACGAATGTAAGTACAGGTGGGCATCGTGGGGAGTGACGCATTTATTTTATATCAATAAATTATAAATAAAAAAACGGGGAATATCAATTAATTATCTCATCATTTCTACCTCAAATTGAGTGCTACGTCACATAATGTCGGACATGAATTTACATTGATCATTTCACAAGGAATCACAGGGAATCACAGGATTATTATGATTCGATGAAAACTGTTATAATGCAAATATACAATGTATTATGCAAAAGTACAATGTATTATGCGAGTGTAGCGGCTACCGCTGGGTTTACACAATCGCCTTGCACCTACCGAGGACGCGGAGCGATCACCATGCCGGGCTCGTCCAGGACGCCCAGGCAGGCCCGCGCTCGACTTGCCAGTTGCCAGGCCTCGTCCGGGACGCCCGGGCATGCCCGGGCATGCCCGCCCTCGACTTGCCAGGCCGCGTCCAGGACGCCCGGGCACGCCCCCTCTCGCCTTTCCCGGGCAAACGCTCCGGGATAATGTGTATATATATTGCTGCCCGATAAACGGGCTTTTCAGAGTACCCGAGTTGATTTGACACAATAAAGAAACTCGGACGAATTCCAGCTTTTTGTCGCGTCCATTCTTCCGATTTACGTTGGAGCATCGCTCCTACACGAGTATCCTTAATGCATGTGTACACGTCACGAGATGTTGTTACGGGTGTTAACTTGTTGCACCGTGACACATACACCGCCTAGTGGGTGATAATGGCATGCATGGCAATACAGTGGTGACGTACTTCCGGGCTGCACGTGGGACATGACTTTCTTGAACTGACATTGGCTCCGAGTCGGCTGAATCTGAAACATCCTGGGTTTTGTAGATCAGTTTTAAAGTTCATCAAAGATACGGGGTTAGCAGTGTGAGTCTCTAGTTTTTCTCGTGTAAACCTCCTCGTTTGGTTTTGTTTGGATGTTAGGGTGCGTGGCGTATATAAAGCCTCGCGGCTCTGAAAACGCCATTAAACCTTAAAAAAGAAGAATAATGTTTATATCTTTGTGTTTTATGTGTTGTTTTTACTTTGTCTCCAAAATAAATGTTGACTTGTGTGCAGGTGAATGTGATATAGAAGATGGAACTAATTTCCAAATGGATATTCCTCAAACCCTTTAGAACTCACCTATTCCGATTAAAGAGTCAAACGATGCATCCACACAAGAATCCAGCAGTACTTCCCTGCCTAACGCCCACCAACTAATGCCGGCAGATGAGACGCCAGTTTAACGAACATCCAAGGGATGGCGCACACATTGATGAATTACCCGATTTAATTCCACCACCCCAAAACCTTTTCCTCCCTCCCCCAATCCCCAAATCACCTTCCCATTTTCCCATTCCTACATATGCATATTTTGTAGCGGTTACCGCTGGATGCACACAATCGCCTTGCACCAGCCAGAACACGGCCAGACGCGCCTCTCCCGGGCATGCCCGGACTCACTGTTCCCGGGCATGCCCGCTCTCGCCTTTCCAGGGCTCGCCCAGAGCGTCCGGGCATGCCCGCTATCGCCTTTTCAGGGCTCGCCCAGAGCGTCCGGGCATGCCCGCTATGGCCTTTCCAGGGCTCGCCCAGAGCGTCCGGGCATGCCCGCTATTGCCTTTCCAGGGCTCGTCCAGAGCGCCCGGGCACGCCCAGCCTCGACTTGCCAGGCCGCAGCCAAACACGCCCGGGCAGGTCCAGACTCGCCTTTCCAAGGCTCGCCCTTGACACCCGGGCATGCCCGGTATAGCTTTTGCCGGGCAAACTTCCCGACATTAATGTGTATATATATTGCTGCCCGATAAACGGGCTTGTCAGAATACCTGAGCTGTTTTGTTTCAATAAAGCAACTCGGACGAATTCCGTCTTTGGTCGCGTCAATTCTTTCGACTCGCGTTGGAGCGCAGTTCCTTCATTGGTGACCTACCGACATGGATACGGCAGTGATGCTTAAACTGCCTACCTTCTGGGAGGCTCACGCGGCTGTTTGGTTCGCTCAGGCTGACTCTCAGTTCGCCCTGCGAGGCATCACCGCGGACGACACCCGCTTCCACCATGTTGTGGCGGTGCTCGGTTCCGCCACCGCGGCCCGCGCCTTGAGCCTCCTCGAGCACCCGCCGGCTGCTGACAAATACGACGCGCTGAAGACACTCCTCCTCGACGCTTTCGCCCTCTCACCGGCGGCACGCGCACGGCGCCTGCTCGCTCTGCCCGAGCTCGGCGAAACGCGCCCGTCCGAGCGCATGGACTATATGCTCTCGTTGCTCGGTGAGCACTCTCCTGATTTTCTGTTTCGCGAGCTGTTCCTTCGCCAGCTGCCTCACCCGGTACGCCTCGCCCTGGCTGGCACGTTGATCACGGATTCCCGCGCCCTCGCCAGGGAAGCCGATAAGATCTCCTCGGCGGGCCAGCACATCGGCGTGGTTACCTGGAGCCCGCCGCCGTCCGAGGCGACGCCCACGACACCCGAGTGCCCTGCGCGGTTGGAGGCCGATCTGCCGGTGCAACTGGTGGCCGCCACGCCGCACCGCCCGCTTCCGACACGACGGCCGGGGCCTCCACCTGACCGGGCGTGGTGTTATTACCACGCCAGGTTCGGACACAAGGCTCGGACGTGCCGGCCCCCGTGCACTTTCGGCAGGTCGGGAAACGGCCGGGCCGGCGTTCATTCCCAGCCATGAGCGCTGGCCACTCGTGCAACTTGCTGTTTATTCGGGACAAAGCGTCTGGGCGGCGTTTCCTGTGTGACACCGGCGCCCAACTGAGCGTCATACCCGCCTCCGAGCAGGACAGGCGGGACGCCGTTTGCGGCCCCTCTTTGGTCGCTGCTAATGGCTCGGCCATACGCACTTTCGGCCCACGCGTCGTCACCCTCTGCTTCGGCAGCCAGCGATTTCAATGGACCTTTGTGACCGCCTGCGTCCCCATGGCTTTGCTGGGCGCCGACTTCCTCTGCGCGCATGGGCTGCTGGTCGACGTCAAACGTCGTCGCCTTGTCAACGCCGAGACCTTCAGCTCCCTGGCGTGCATGATGAGCAGCTCCACGCCGACCTAACTGGCATGCGCCCTCCCGGCAGCGAACAAGTTTGCTCGCCTGCTCGCGGAATTCCCGGCCCTCACGCGGCCGACGTTTTTGGCCGTCGCAGTGCGGCACGGGATTGAGCACTACATACCCACTACGGGCCCGCCGGTCTACGCCAGGGCCCGCCGCCTCGACCCGGCCAAGCTCGCCGTGGCGAAGGCCGAGTTCGACGCGTTGGAGCACCTCGGCATCGTGCGGCGCTCCGATAGCACGTGGGCCTCGCCACTGCACATCGTGCCAGAGCCGGGGGGTGGATGGTGCCCGTGTGGCGACTACCGCTGTCTCAACGACGCTACCACCCCCGACAGGTACCCGATCCCGCATATTCAGGACTTTCTGCCCGTTTGGCGGGACGGGTCATCTTTTCGAAAATTGACCTGATACGGGGCTACCACCAGGTACCTGTCCGGGCGGCCGACGTCCCGAAGACGGCCGTCATCACGCCATTCCGCCTGTTCGAATTTTTGCGGATGCCGTTTGGCCTCAAGAACGCGGCCCAGGTGTTCCAGCGCTTGATGGACGGCGTGCTGCGCGACCTGCCGTTTCTTTTTGTCTATCTGGACGATATCCTCATCGCCAGCACGTCCCGCGCCGAGCACCTCCTCCACCTCCGAACACTGTTCGGTCACCTCAGCGAGCACGGCTTAATTGTCAACCCGGTCAAATGCCACTTCGGTGCGACGACCGTTGACTTTTTGGGCCACCGCATCACCAAGACTGGGGCCGTGCCGCTGCCGACCAAGGTCGAGGCCATCACCACGTTCCCGCGTCCCCGTTCCATCAAGGCCCTCCAAGAGTTCCTCGGCATGGTGAATTTTTATCACCGATTCGTGCCCCGCGCTGCTCAGCTCATGCGGCCCCTTTGCGAGGCCCTCCGGGGCAAGCCGGCCAAGCATGACATTGTTTGGTCCGTGGCCATGGACGCGGCCTTCGCCAGCGCCAAACGGGCCCTCGCCGATGCAACGCTGCTGGCTCACCCGGTGCTCAACGCGCCCATCGCCCTCACTACGGACGCCTCCAACTACGCGGTGGGCGCCGTCCATGAGCAATGGGTGGACGGGGTTTGGCAGCCACTCACTTTTTTCAGCCGGCAACTCCGGCCGAACGAGTTAAACTACAGCACGTTCGACCGCGAGCTGCTCGGGCTATTCCTGGCCGTTCGCCATTTCCGACACCTCCTGGAGGGCCGCCCGTTCACGGCTTTCGTCGACCACAAGCCGTTGGTCTACGCAATGGCTAAGGTCACGGAGCCGTGGTCGGCCCGCCAGCAGCGCCACCTCTCCGCCGTGTCGGAGTTCACCACGGACATCCGGCACGTCGCCGGCAAAGACAACGCCGTGGCCGACTGTCTTTCTCGGGCCAGCGCGAACGCGGTCCACCTCGGCGTGGACTTCGCGCTCATGGCGGCCGACCAGACCACCGACGCCTCGGTGCCGGCACTCCGTGCGGCGGACACGGGCCTCCGCCTGGCCGACATTCCCTTCGCGGGCACCATCCTGCTCTGCGATGTCTCCCAGGGCCAGCCTCGCCCCATCTTGCCCGTTTCCTGGCAGCACCGCATCTTCGCCTCCATCCACTGCCTTTCTCACCCGGGCCGGAAAGCTTCTCAGAAGCTGGTGTCGGCGCGTTTCATCTGGCACGGCCTTCGACGAAACATCCGCGACTGGGCCAACGCCTGCACGGCCTGCCAGCGGGTCAAGGTCCACCGCCACACCCAGGCCCCGCTGGCACCTTTCGCCGTGCCTGAACGGCGTATCGACCACGTCCACGTGGACCTTGTGGGTCCCCTGCCCTCCTCGCGGGGGTTCACCCACCTGCTCACCATGGTGGACAGGACCACCAGGTGGCCGGAGGCCGTGCCCCTCGCCTCCACCACCACCGCCGACGTGGCGCAGGCGTTCATCGCCACCTGGGTCGCGCGCTTCGGCGCACCAGCGGACATCTCGTCCGACCACGGCCCACAGTTCACGTCTGAGCTTTGGGGCATGGTCGCCCGTTCGTTGGGGGTCACGCTGCACCGCACCACGGCCTACCACCCCCAAGCCAACGGGTTGTGCGAGCGGTTTCACCGCTCCATGAAGGCCGCACTCATGGCCGGCCTTCAGGACGACGGTTGGGCCGACCGGCTGCCGTGGGTCCTTTTGGGCCTTCGCACGGCCCCCAAGGAAGACCTCCAGGCGTCCGCCGCCGAGCTCGTCTACGGCCAGCCGCTACGCGTCCCGGGCAAATTCGTGCCCGATGCTACCAGTCCCTGGTCCGCCGCTCGCCAGCGCTCGGACCTCCAGGAGGCCGCCCGACGATTTGCCCCCGTGCCGACGTCCCGCCACGGTGGCCCCCAGTCCTACGTCCCCCCCGCGCTTCGCACAGCGGAGTACGTCTTTGTGCATCATGATGTGCACCGGGGGCCACTCCGGCCGCCGTACGACGGGCCCTTCCGGGTCCTGCGACGGGGCGACAAGTCTTTCATCGTCGACTTCGGCGGCCGGCCGGACCAGATTTCTGTGGACCGCCTCAAACCGGCGCACATGGACGTCGACCGACCACCACGGTTGGCCCTTCCTCCGCGGCGAGGCCGCCCCCCGTCCACAGTTCCCCCCGCTCGACCACCCACCACCACGTCGGACCCCTCCCCACGACCCTCCAGGGGTCGCTTCGGCCGGGTCATCCAGACCCCCCTTAAATTGACCCTGCCGGTGCAGGTCGATTCTGGAGGGGCGTGTGTAACGGTTACCGCTGGATGCACACAATCGCCTTGCACCGGCCAGAACACGGCCAGACGCGCCTCTCCCGGGCATGCCCGGACTCACTGTTCCCGGGCACGCCCGAACCTCCCGGGCACGCCCGGTCTCGTCTTTCCCGGGCATGCCCGCTCTCGCCTTTCCAGGGCTCGCCCAGAGCGTCCGGGCATGCCCGCTATCGCCTTTTCAGGGCTCGCCCAGAGCGTCCGGGCATGCCCGCTATCGCCTTTCCAGGGCTCGCCCAGAGCGTCCGGGCATGCCCGCTATCGCCTTTCCAGGGCTCGTCCAGAGCGCCCGGGCATGCCCAGCCTCGACTTGCCAGGCCGCAGCCAAACACGCCTGGGCAGGTCCAGACTCGCCTTTCCAAGGCTCGCCCTTGACACCCGGGCATGCCCGGTATAGCTTTTGCCGGGCAAACTTCCCGACATTAATGTGTATATATATTGCTGCCCGATAAACGGGCTTGTTAGAATACCTGAGCTGTTTTGTTTCAATAAAGCAACTCGGACGAATTCCGTCTTTGGTCGCGTCAATTCTTTCGACTCGCGTTGGAGCGCAGTTCCTTCAATTTCATGTTTTAAATTTTCCTCGGAATGTCCCAAACTAATCAAGATGGCAATTAGTTCTGCCAGGCGGGCAGAGAGTCAGAAGCGAGGTTCGGCGAGGTAGTTTGAATGTTGGATCGTTGGGGGTGAGGGGAGGAGGGAGAGGTTTGGAGGTTGTGAAGATGATGCAGAGAAGGAGGTTGGAAGTGTTGTGTGCAGGAGACCAGATGGGGACAGGGACAGGAGGTTCACAGGAGGATACAAGCTGTTGCACGCGGGTTGGGATGAAATTAGTCATGGCGTTGGAATAATAGTTTCGGAAGTAATCAGCAAGCAGGTGGTCAGAGTGAAAAGATGGGAGGGATGGATAGTTATGGCATGGGTGGTTTTAAAGAGGCAAATGGTATGTGTTATGTTGGTATATGGGCCACAAATGGGAATGTGTCGTATGGAGAAGTAGGAATTCAAGGATGCACTGGAGAGGATGATGGGAATCGTTAAGATGGAGGTGATGCTGTGCATTGTTGGGGAGTTTAATGCGCATGTCGGAGAATCAGAGCTGAGTGAAGAAGAATTTGTTGGTAAATTTTGTTGGGGAAAATTATTAGAGAGGGTCAAGAGCTGGTGGCGCTGATGGCAAGGAATGGGATGGCCATTGCTGGTTCATTCTTTCAAAAGTGGAAAAGCCACAAGATTACCTATAGGAGTGGACAGCACAGAACAAAACAGAACTGGATTTGTCGGTGGTAAGGAAGCGACAGTTGTGGGGGCTTAAGGATTGCAAGACCGTGATAGGGGAGCATGTTACCTCCCAGTACAAGCCTGTGATGTTTGTGTTAAGGATAAAGAAAAGGTGGGAGGTTAAGAGCAGGGGTCAGAAGGTTATTAGGTGGGGGAAGTGAAGGGGAAACTTCACCGAAGGGTTCAAGGACAGGGTGAGGGCCAGGTATGAGCAACGTAGTGAATAAGCGGAGGGTTTGGAGAAGGAGTGGAAGTATGGAGGGGCATGTAAGAGAATTGCAGAAGTGTTGTGTGGAAAGACGTCAGGAAAGGGTGTATTCTCGAGGGATATAAACCAGGTATGGGGGACAGAGGAAGTAGTAAAGGCAGTTGGTGAAAAGAAGGATGTTTGGAAGAGGACATTGAAGATCAATGATAGACTGAGACAGTCTGATGCGGGGTGCTACACATGTATGGGCAGAAGACGAAAGCAGCAAGAAAATCTGTGGATAAGGTGAGGAATGATATGAAAGAGGAAGTGCACAACAAGTTCGAAGAGGATGGTGGGAGGAAGATTATCCATAAATTGGCTCATGAAGGAATGAAGATAGGAAAGACATGAAGGGAGGGGCGGTGATTGAGGATAGAGGAGGAAGGCCAGTGACAGTGAGGGGTGCACAATTGGAGGTGTGTGAAGGATATTTCAAAACTGTTGAATCAGGAAGGAAGCAACAGCCAACTGGAACTGCAGAGTTATGTGGAGGGAAAAGTGGACATCACGGAAGAGGAAGTGCGGATGGCATTGAATAGCATGAAAAAGGGAAGGGCGCTCGGCGTTTATAAGGTATGTACACAAATTATAATTGCAGCGGGAGAAGTTGGAGTCAGGTGAACAAAGAGGTTGTTGAATGCACATATGGGAGATGGGTCAATTCAAAAGAATTGAAGGACAGGGTTAATTGTGGGGTGTTCAAGATCTGGAGAAGTACATGGGCACTACACTCCTTAGTCATGTTATGAAGGTGCTGGAGAGGGTTCTGAATGAGAGGATATGGAAGAGTGTGGAGAAACAGATCGGAGAAGAGCAGCAGGTGTTCAGAAAGGATAAGGGAATGACAGAACGGATGTTCATGCTGAGACATCTGGTGGAGAAGAGGTTGGAGGTGCAAGGTGAAATGGCATTGGGATCGGTGGAACTGGAGAAGGCCTATTACACTGTCCTGAGAGAGATGGTGATGGTGACACTGAAATGGATGGGAGTGACGGAAGCAGAAGTTAAGTTGGTGAAGGGTGGGGTCGGGGGGTGGTGTGTAAGGGAACAAATCGAAGAGTTTTGGTTGGTCCTCGGATATTGGAGTTCAAAGTGAACATCAATTTGAGGCACGGAAGTGCTCTCAGCCGACTCCTGTTTATCATGATGATGGAGCTGGTAAGGAGGAAGGAAAACATGAAAGATATTCTGGGGAGGATATTGTGTCTGACTGTTGTGGTGGAGAGTGGGCAGTCGGTGCATGAAGTACTGGGGAAGTGGACGGAGGCACTTTTGAAACATGGGCTGAAAATGAGCATGGAGAAGATGGCGGTGATGTGGGTTGGGCAGAAGAGGAAATAAATGAATATCAGGTTGGAGGGGAAGGAGATCAGACAAGGAAATAGGCTTGAGTATCTGGGGGGGGGGGGGAGTGACTAGGGATGGTAAGTCAGAGGCAGAGGTGTGGAAGAGGTTTCAAAGAGTAATAGCAGACATAAAGATTTTAATGAGATTAAAAAGGAAGGTTCTGATGTGGTGTAAAACACCGGCCTACCTTTAGGGTCTGGAGACGGTGACTCTGACCGAGAGACAACAACAGAGACTGCAGGTTTGCATGAACAACTGAGTCAAGAGGTTTGCTAGAGTGAATAGGGTGAATAGAAGGAGAATGGATGAACTGAGGGAGGAGATTGGTGTGTAGATGAGCTTGACGAGGACATTGGTGAAATGTTGGCGGAAATGGGTGGATGGGGGATGAAAGAATGGCAAAGAAAGTGGGTTGAGGAAATAACATAGATGTAAGAGAGGTAGACTGTGGTTCAGGTGGGAGGATTGTGTATAGAATGATATCAGTAAAGTGGTGGTGCTTGGAGGGTGTAGAGAGTTGGTTGAAGACCGAGTGGAGTGGAGGAGTATCATGGTCAAGGCAGGGCAGGAGCTTGGTACCGTTGGACCTCACCCCTTATAAAGGGAAGAGGAGGAGAGCACCACCAACAACTCCCCACATTTTGTGAACATGTACAAAAATTATTGTACCTTTTTATGTTCCAATATGCAGGTATTATATTCTTGGGTTGTCTGTCCGTGTGTCCAGTGCAATATCTTGTGAATCGTTAAAGGGATTTTTTTTTTTTACCAAACTTGGGACAGGTATGAAATATGATAACAAATTAATATTGTCATATGTTGTAACAAAATAATATAGTATCAAAATAATTATTGCCAAAAAAGTAAAAACAAAAAGGCGTCAGTTGATGGTAAAAAAAACAATTAAACTTTTTTTCTGCCAATCGGACAAGGTCGGAGACGATCAGAAAAAAAGGGAAAAATCGGTCAGAAAAAAGTTTCTTTGCTTTTTGTGTGTTTGCCCACAGTATCTTGTTTCTCAGTCTGAGAGTCCTTTAGGTGTTTTTTTGCAAACTCCAAGCGGGCTTTCATATGTCTTTCACTGAGGAGAGGCTTCCGTCTGGCCACTCTGCCATAAAGCCCAAATCGGTGGAGTGTTGCAGTGATGGTTGTCCTTCTGTAAGTTTCTCCCATCTCCACACAGGATCTCTGGAGCTCAGCCAGAGTGACCATCGGGTTCTTGGTCATATCTCTTACCAAGGCCCTTCTCCCCCGATAGAACCACATACAAGGTTCACCACATACAAGGCTTTCATCCGCAGCTCAATGGAATACTGTTCTCCCCTATGGGCTGGTGCTCCTGCCTCACACCTGGCTCGGCTTCACGCTGTTGAATCCAAAGCTTTCAAAATCATTGGAATCTCCCGCGATGAAGCTATCTCTGAGGGCCTTTCACTCACTCACCGCAGGCAGGTAGGTGGTCTTTCTGTCTTCTACCGACTCCTCTCCAGCCTTGCTCCCCCAGCTCTCTCTGTGCTCTGTCCCCCAAATATTCCTACAGGAACAAGATCTGCCAGCAACCCTCTGATGGTTAAACTGCCGAAATCTCGGCTCTCTGCTCACCTTCCCTCTTTCATTCCTCTTTTCTCCCGCCTCTGGAACAAACTCCCACACTCCCTTCAATCCCACTCCTCCCTCCAGGTCTTTAAAACAGCTGTTCACCACCATCTCTTATCTTCCCCCATCCAAAACCTTGATCTTTTCTACCCCCACTAATTCACCCCAGATCCACCTTGTTTGAAATTCCAACTTCTTTCCTGGAACTCCTGGCAGTGTCCATATGTTTATACCTCTCCCACCCCCCCCCCCCCTTCACATGCCTACCCCCCAAAGCCCTCTCCCTCCCACAGATCTCTCGATGTCTCCATGTCTCTCGGTCCCTGCTCTCAAATGTTGTGTTTGTGTCCTTCCCCCTCTCTCCCCATCTTGTCTACCGCTCCCGATGTTATTTGTTTTATGTGTCTGTTTGTCTTTCTGTGTGATTCATGTTCGCTCTTTCACGAGCCTCGATCTTGTATACAAAAAAAAAAAAAAAAAAAAAAATTGATCCGTTTGGTCGGGCGGCCAGCTCGAGGAAGAGCCCTGGTTGTTCCAAACTTCTTCCATTTAAGAATTCTGGAGGCCACTGTGCTCTTGGGAACCTTCAATGCTGCAGAATTTTTATTGTAGGCTTCCCCAGATCTGTGCCTCGACACAATCCTGTCTCTGAGCTCTGGAGGCAGTTCCTTCGACCTCAAGACTTGGTTTTTGCTCTGATATGCATTGTCAGCTGTGAGACCTCATATAGACAGATGTGTGCCTTTCCAAATCGTGTCCAATCAATTGAATTTACCACAGGTGGACTCCAATCAAGGTGTGGAAACATCTCAAAGATGATCAAGAAAAATGGGAGGCACCTGAGATAAATTTCAAGTGTCATAGCAAAGGGTCTGAATACTTATGTAAATGTGTTATTTCAGTTTTTTCTTTTTAATAAATTTGCAAAACTTTCTAAAATCCTGTTTTCTCTTTGTCATTATGGGGTATTGAGTGTAGATTGATGAGGGGAAAAATGAATTTAAACGATTTCAGCGTAATGCTGCAATATAACAAAATGTGAAAAAAGTGAAGGGGTCTGAATACTTTCTGAATGCACTGTAGACACTGTGCAACGCCAGTAAATTACATAAATTAAAAAAAATGAATTTTACAATCTTTGTTTTCTTTTTATTGAATTAAACACAGTTGAACACAAATCGTCTTCTTGTTACTTCCACTAACCTATGGTTGGTTTAGCAGTACTTGGACATAAATAGGGTGGTGTATTAGGGTGATGTAGAAGACTGCTTCAATAGTGCTTAACATCTGGAATTTTTCTTCTTAACAATCCTTAACTTCATTATTATATTTAAATTGAAGGAAACATTCCATGACATAACATGTTCCATGAACTCTCAAGATGTTTCTCAATCTCATTTCCCTGCAAAAGACTGACGCTGATTTGTACACAGGTGATGTCCATCCTGTAAATGTGGAAGACAGACACCACAACAACAATTCATCTGTTATCGAAGATTCAAAATGTGCTTCTGCAAAGGAAGGTTCAGATGATAATCACATGACAAACGGAAATGCTTCCTGTATTGCAAGTCGTGAGTGGAAACGTAAAAAATTCACATACAATCTTTGTGTTTAGAAAATATATAATTTTCGGAAAAATGTTAAATATTTTGCATTTTGATTTTGACAAAAAAGGAAAATTTTGTGTGCTTTGTTTGTGCAGAACAATCCAGAAGTAATGTGGGACAAATAAAGTCCAGTCGCAGTTTGACCCTGAGGAAGAAGCCTTTTTTGAAGAAACAATCACAAAATCAAGACTCTCTTTATATGAAATACAACTGCATGTCAGGGCCTCGCAACACCAAGATCAATAAAAAAATTCAACAAACACAAAAAGGTTCCAGAAAGGCAAATGCGTTACAAGTGCAACACCAAGATCAATAAAAAGATTAAACAAACACAAATAGTTCCAGAAAGGCAAATACGTCACAAGTGTAATGTGTGCAGAATGGATTTTGCTTCAACGAGTGACTTCAAAATACACATGAGGATCCACACTGGAAAACACTTCCACAAGTGCTCTGTCTGTGATAAAGGTTTCTTGACAAAAAGCAATTTGAAATTACATATGAAGAGCCATACAGGAGAGCGTCCCAACAAATGCTCGATATGTGATAAAGGTTTTTCTCGAAAAGACCATTTGAAATCACATATGAAGAGCCATACAGGAGAGCGTCCTCACAAATGCTCGATATGTGATAAAGGTTTCTCTCATAGCGGCAATTTGAAATTACATATGAGGATCCATACAAGAGAACGACGTGACAAATGCTCGATATGTGATAATGGTTTCTCTCATAACAGCAATTTGAAATTACATTTGAGGATCCATACAGGAGAGCGACCGCACAAATGCTCAATATGTGATAAAGGTTTCTCTCAAAAAGGCAGTTTGAGATCACATGTGAAGATCCATACAGGAGAGCTGAAATCTGAAATACCAGGATATGGAAAATGAGGTAAAGAAGATTTTTAAAATGACAACTTAAAAAAATATTAAATTTTTAAATCTGGTTCTCCATATTCCCATAATAGAGAATTATTGAAAAATTGATGCCATAACCCCAAATGGTAACAGAACTTAATCTCTCAATCTCATATTGGATCTCATTGTGCTTCTTTCAGGGTTTTCCTCAGGTTGCCAGTTTGTAATTCCTGTTTCTTTACTTGCCATGTATCCAGCCAAGTTCCATTTGAGGTTTTTGATTGTGACGAGTGTTTTGGGATTTTGTTTTCTGTCTGATTTAGTTGGTTTTCTTGACCCTTTTTGGTTATGCCCAGATGGCATCTTTCCATGGCAGTTTGGACATCAATTGTTGCTCTATCTTTGCTGTAGTCCATGTTTCATTGACATGTGTGATGTGGGGAGAACACTCTTGTTGTAAAATTGTTAATCAGAAGAAGTTTCCTGCCTATGTTTTTCTTGAAGCTTAAATTTGTGAAGGGTTTCGCAATAAAGAGATGCCCCAAAAGCACAAATGCACTGTCTGTGTTATTGGGAATTCTCGGGAAGATACCCATCTCAATGAAGGGGCTTCGTAGATGTCTGACCTGAAGTGAGAAATTAACTTTGGAGTGTGTATTGGTAGAAACAAGAATTCAATGTGAATATTCAGTGAGCATATGTCGCAATTGGTGGAGCTGGTAACCTCGACAACCTCATTCCATTCCATCAGTGAAGATTTCCAATCCATACTTGTTGTACCTCCGAAGTACTGCTTGATGGATGTAGGGGGTCTAGGGGGTGGAAAGGGTTTCAAAGAATGAAGGTGAAGTCAAGAAATTACCTCGGGTTCGTAAATAAATTAACTCGGGAGTGCACCACGGAAATAATGGGCCAAATTACGTCCTCATGACTGTTTAAACCCCCTATTCAGGTGCAATGTTGTAAAAAGTCTCATTGTGGAAGGTTTCGTTGTGATTAACCTTGGGAGCTCAAAGCAGTAAGGTCACAAACAAACAGAAAAACTCACCTTATTGTGAGTGAGGTAGATGTTGAAGGTTTACCCGTTGGCATGTGGTGGCTTGTAGACGGTGGCACGTGGGTTTGTGGTGGGCATTGTATCTGAGGATCTACCCTCGTTCATGATGATGTATTTTGTGTGTATATTTGAAGGTAAATGTTTTGTAAAGTTAGCTAAGTGGTCACCTTTTTTTCTACAAACAAGTTTTTTTTACCCTTGAGAGTGATGTTGTTAGATGAGCACCAAAATTACCTTCAAATCGATGTATTGGTTGTGTTTGTACTATTTGGTTTTTGAATGATCAGCGCAATTGAGAGGTCACGTGACTCCTTTAGCAATCATGTTAAAGGGTTAAATAAAGAGTTCTTTTTCACATCTGAGTTACCAGTCCTGTGTCTAGCGGATGAGAGATTAGAATTAAATCGAGATGACATGTATCTATCTGCACATCACAAGCTTAATTAAAACAATATCTGACATGGACATTGTTTTCAAGTGACTTTATTCCACACGATAAGTGAAGTAAAACTCATGTTATCAACATCACACTATCTGCCATGTAAATTATCTTAAAATAACTTCATTTCATATACGTTACTGGTAGCTGCAATCATTTTACATAAGCTCAAGCATATTTTTTGTTGGTGTTGAGATTGTTTCTTTGTAGACTATGTTGGTAGTTATTCAACCTTCTTGGGGCAAAATATAGAAATCTCTTGGCGATCTTACTCAAGAACATGCAAAACATACACCTGACCATGTGAAAAGTAGGATAACTTCAGATGGAGGTCTGCAACTGTAAGGGTCTGTCCTTGTGCTTTATTTATGGAGATTGAAAAACAAACTGTTATTGGAAATTGCAATATCTTAAACAGAAATGGATAATCTGATGGGATCATTGGAATTCTTGGTATGAATACTTATTCACCCTTATATTTCCCTGTTGTTATTGTGGCCTCTAAGACATGTGGCAGCATCTTCTTTATTACCAATCTTGTCCCATTGCATCATCTTGGTGCATCGAAATTTTTCAATAGAGTGATTGGAATACCAACTTTCAAGAATAAAATATGGAGTGGCATTCCTAGTGGTGTCAAAGACTTGAGAAACTCCACAGGATATTGTGAAGCATCATCATCATTTGGTAAAGTGTCGAGTGATTTATGGACACTTCTTTCCTGGAATTTATTTTATCAATTGTATATTTATCTTTTCTACATCAGAATTCTTGGGACCGAAGATTACCCTTCCACAAAGCCAATCAATGTCTTGTAATATTGCTTAATCGTTGGGAAGACATTACTGTTAAGTTCTTCTTCATCTTTTACAATAATTCCACACCCATTTGGGATTGTAATTTTGTTGGAATTGGGAGCTAATGGAATATTGCCATCTCCAATATCAAGGAGTAATTTGGCAAAATTGCCAACTTCCTCATCCTCTGAAAGATGAATTCTCATATTCACTGTCAATGTAAATGACACAACTTTACCCCCAAAGAGGAGGGGCCTTCAGACTTGCTTGAATTTCATCTGCTCCAGTTCCTCTTGGTATAACGGGGAGAATTTGTCAGAAATCCCCAGAAAGAATCAGTGGAATTCCTCCCATAGCATGACTACTTTCCTTTAAGTATTGGAGTGTATTATCTAATGCCTGAAGACTTTTTTGTGTGTGACATAGTGCACTCGTCCCAGATGATAACATTGGATTTCTCAAGACATTGCCCTTTGCAGAGCCTTTGTCAATATTGCACGGTGGTGTCTCCTCATTTTGAGTGTTGAGTGATAGTTTGAATGTGGAATGAGCTGTCCTACCACCAGGAAAGAGGAGATGCAATTCCTGAAGATGCAACTGCCAGTGCAATATGCACCTGTGATCTTACCTTTGCTCGGATTAACGTCAAAATGGAAGTTTTACCTGTACAACCAGGTGCATCTATGAAAAACAGTCGTCCTTCATTACCATCAATAACCTCCATGATTTTCCTATTTATGGCTGCTTGTCTATGCAAAAGCTTTCTTTCATTCTCCTGAACAAACTGTGCAAGTTCTTCTTTGTCATAATGTATCTCCTTTAACAGTTCTCTCGTTAATTCACATGTTGTTCTATTCGGTCTTTGAAGTCCATAATGATTCAGATCATGTCCTCTGAAATCCATAACTTTGTCTTCAATCATCATGAGAGGTTCATTGAAAATTTCATTACAATGTCATTTCTAAATCATGAATTCTCTTTAAATTCTGTGTAAGATATCCCCAGACAGGCTCTTTATGATAATTCCATAGTTGTTGGGGTTCAGTTAGGGCACACTGTGTGACGAGAATGGCAAATAAATGTCGCAGTCATCTCGGAGAGCGACTAATCACAGCTTCTTCTGGAGTTTGTTTCCGGTGTAGGTCATCTTCCAGTAAGCCATGTAATAAACAGGCCTGCTTGAAGGTATCACAAATCATATCCCTGCATGTCTTCAAATCCTCAAAGACTTTGGACCATGAAGAGTATGAAGTCGCAGCCTCACATAGAAGACTTCACCCATATTTGGATGTATTGTGTGCACCCTTCCAAGGGCATCATTAGACTTTACCCCTGGATAACCTTCTACAGGATTGACTTGAACTCTCCTTTTCCACTTTCTGCCACCAGCAGTCCAGGTGAAATATTTTGGAAACTCGTTGTAAAGGAGTGTCTGAGCAAAATTATCTTCTCTCCAAAGCAGGAAATAAGCTGTAAGAGTTCTAATGTCGGCCTCTTGGGCTTTTTGTGCTGCAGTGCTGGAGTTGTAATAAATCCTCTGACCATTTCCTAGATGAACTTGAAGTTTCTGAATGGTTTGATGATGCTCATGGATGGGAAAGTCAAAGATTCTCCAGAGTGCTTCATTGGTGCTTAAATATCGAGCATTCTGATATGCATAGGTCTCATCATGGTGGTCTTGTCCATCTCTGCCTCATGAAATACAGCCATATCTTGACCTTTATTTACATATTTACAAACATACTTCATCGATTTAACAGAATTGTAAGATTCTACATTGATGAGGGCATTGCACATTCTGGAGAGATATGGATTGTATGGTATAATCCACCGATTATCCACAACATATTTAGCCATTAGCACCTCAATGCCACCATCAGCAACTTTCTCCACCGGTACAAAGGATATCCATCTCTATCCGATTGGGTTTCCAATCGAAAATCTTTAGGGTAGTTCTTGGTGCATTTCCAGCTCACATGCAAGGTGACTTTCTATTAATATGTCCACATGGTCCATGAACCATTTTGGTCAATATAATTTTATGGAGTAATGGATTTTCATTATTACTGGGCAACTCTGCACAAATTACCACATCTATTTCATTGGGCATTATCTTCTCCTGTAGCCAAATCGATATATGGGCACGTGGCAATCCTATCTTTTGCCCTTCAAATGTTGTCATGTGGCATTTTACTTTTCCAAATACATGTTTTTTTCTTGAGAAAATCCATAAAAGCAAGAATTTTTTTTAGCCGCGTCGCAAGACGCTGGTCATTGAGTGCCCTCTGTTGTTGTTGTTCTTCTTCTTCTTCTTGTTCTTCTTCTTGTTCTTGCAGAGAAGACAAAACCTCAAAGCTCCACCCATTCTGGGAACCATAGCTCCACCCATTGTGGGAAAGGCTTCATATAAACAAATATCCACCATTTTATTAACTCGCATAGCTTTGAGGCCTGTTTTGTAGGCCCATGGTGTCTTCCTCTCTCACACAGTTTTATTTCAAATCAAATTCGATATATCATTTCATTTTTCACAGTCGCTAACATAGTTTTACACTCAGTTGAAAAAGAACGGGAAGAAAATCCGATGAAAGTTGCCCTTTATAGAACGAAATGAATTCTCAAAGGCCTGTAACTTCAAGTCCATTGAGATTTTTTTTTTTTAAATCGCGGCATGGTCAGTCATACACAGCCCGAAATAAGAGATGGGAAAATGCCGAGATATATATATTTTGTTTAAATCGCGGCATGGTCAGTCATACACCGCCCGAAATAACAGACGGGAAAATGCCGAGATATATTAAAAATTCGTCCATTTGATGACAATCGTCACGATGAAATATTTAATTTATACGTCGTCACAATAATGTGGAGAGAGGAGCATAGCTTCGTTCACGTGTCGCCACATACGGGAAATTGCCGAGATATATATTTTTTAAATCGCGGCATGGTCAGTCATACACCGCCTGAAATTCCAGACGGGAAAATGCCGAGATATATTAAAAATTCGTCCATTTGATGACAATCGTCACGATGAAATATTTAATTTGTACGTCGTCACAATAATGTGGAGAGAGGAGCATAGCTTCGTTCACGTGTCGCCACACACGGGAAATTGCCGAGATATATATTTTTTTAAATTGCGGCATGGTCAGTCATACACCGCCTGAAATAACAGACGGGAAAATGCCGAGATATATTAAAAATTCGTCGCCACACACGGGAAATTGCCGAGATATATTTTCACTTTGCACAAAAATAACATCAAGTAATCGAATCAATAGGAATGTCCTGTGCCTATAACATCGACGTTATAGGCACAGCTGCATCTAGGCATTGTGTAACATCGATGCGGCTTTTGTTTTAGTTAAAACTTTTTGAACTTGTTTACGTAAAAATGCTTGCTATTACATCATGACGCTCATCTGGATTGTGATTTTCCATGAGTTCTCTTTTAATCTCTGGCCACTGGGAATTGCCAATGTATGTAATGAATAAATCAGGTTTTCCATAATTCCTCACGTAACACATTACATCTTGTATTTCTTCATTCAAGTACCTTGGTCCACCAATAAAGTTGAAGGGAAGAATTACTAATTCTCCTGTTGTTGTTGGATCTCTGTCATTTCTAAATGTGTCACTTAGATTTTGGTAATCAGTTGCTCGTAGCTGAGCTTGATGGGTCCGAACAAATAATAATCTTTTCGATGCAATTTTAGCCCAAATTTCAGCTGCAAATTGATAGAAAAGAGACGTGGATCTTCGTATTATGGTTCTCTTTCCATTAATCTGTATGAATAAAAATTCATAGCCGAAACCTTCTGTGAAGTTTGAGTTCCAGTTTGTGGATTTACCTGGAAATACTGAAAGTGGTCGCCATCTTCCCCATTCCAAAACAGCAAATGATATTGAAGTGAGTCAAAGACTCTATGTGTTTCGTTGATTCTTTTCAGTCGGCTGTCTCTTTGCTTGATGACAATATCTCTTGTGCAATGCTCCTGACCAACCAATAATATCGCTACTTCATCTGTAATAGGAGCATTATATCTCCTATCATGTTCTCCAGCTGGGTATTATCAGCATGGATGATTATTTTAGTGATCTGAAGTCATCTTTTCCATTGCAGACTTTATGATGGATACATATGGATAATATTGTTGAAGCATATCTTGAAGAGCAAGAACAATGTTTGAATCAAGATGAGGAATTTGTAAATTTGTTATTTGTTTGGCCTCTTCTTCTTCATTACTCATGAAATAAATTTGCAGAAACTTAGCAGGTTCATCTTGTAATTGTAAAAGAGAACCAATTTATGATGAATCTGGCCTTGAATTCTAAAAGTGGGCATATAACCATCCTCTCTGATTTGATTTGTTCTAAAAGCTGTCATACGAAAACAGCTGTTGGACTTTCTTATGTTTTTCAAGAACATTTTAGAATCTGGAGTTCTTCCCATTAGAAGAGCATTTCGTGGTTCCAGCGGCTCACTCAAAAGTGGTAATTGAACTTTACCATTTGAGCAACACATGGAAGGTGGCTCTCTTTTCCATTTTTTTGCATGGCAACACTCACATATTTCTGATCTTCTCCCAATATCATAATCGGGCTTTGATTCATCATCATTGTTGGGATCATAGTTGAAAGCATTTAGGAATAATGTTGGTCTCCTACTTGCTACAGCTGTTCTCAAAACAATTCGTTGTTCTTGTTCAAATTGTCGCAATCTTAATCTCTCCTCATCGTCTTCTCTTACCCTTATTGCAGCTTGGCGCTGTTGTTGCTGTGTTAGCCTTTTTGTTGTAGCCTCTTAATCTTCTGTTGCTCTTGTTGCAGCTTGTCGCTGTTGATGCTGTGTTAGTATTTTTGTTGTAGCATCTTCATCTTCTCTTGCCCTTATTGCAGCTTGTCGCTGTTGTTGCTGTGTTAGCCTTTTTGTTGTGGCCTCTTCATCTTCTCTTGCCCTTGTTGCAGCTTGTCGCTGTTGATGCTGTGTTAGTATTTTTGTTGTAGCCTCTTCATCTTCTCTTGCCCTTGTTGCAGCTTGTCGCTGTTGTTGTTGTGTTAGCCTTTTTGTTGTGGCCTCTTCATCTTCTCTTGCCCTTGTTGCAGCTTGTCGCTGTTGATGCTGTGTTAGCATTTTTGTTGTAGCCTCTTCATCTTCTCTTGCCCTTGTTGCAGCCTGTCACTGTTGTTGCTGTGTTAGCCTTTTTGTTGTAGCATCTTCATCTTCTCTTGCCCTTATTGCAGCTTGTCGCTGTTGTTGCTATGTTAGCCTTTTTGTTGTAGCCTCTTAATCTTCTCTTGCCCTTATTGCAGCTTGTCACTGTTGTTGCTGTGTTAGCCTTTTTGTTGTAGCCTCTTCATCTTCTCTTGACCTTAATGCAGCTTGTCGCTGTTGATGCTGTGTAGCCTTTTTGTTGTAGCCTCTTCATCTTCTCTTGCCCTTATTGCAGCTTGTCGCTGTTGTTGCTGTGTTAGCCTTTTTGTTGTCGCCTCTTAATCTTCTCTTGACCTTATTGCAGCTTGTCGCTGTTGATGCTGTGTAGCCTTTTTGTTGTAGCCTCTTCATCTTCTCTTGCCCTTATTGCAGCTTGTCGCTGTTGTTGCTGTGTTAGCCTTTTTGTTGTAGCCTCTTAATCTTCTCTTGACCTTGTTGCAGCTTGTAACTGTTGTTGCTGTGTTCGCCTTTTTGTTGTAGCCTCTTCATCTTCTCTTGCCCTTACTGCAGCTTGTCGCTGTTGTTGCTGTGTTAGCCTTTTTGTTGTAGCCTCTTCATCTTCTCTTTCTGTTATTGGAGCTTGTCGCTGTTGTTGCTGAGTTCGCTTTCTTGGTGTAGCCTCTTAATCTTCTCTTGCTCTTGTTGCAGCTTGTCGCTGTTATTGCTGTGTTAGCCTTTTTGTTGCAGCCTCTTCATCTTCTCTGCTCTTGTTGCAGCTTTTCACTGTTATTGCTGTGTTAGCCTTTTTGTTGTTGCCTCTTCAGCTTCTCTTTCTGTTATTGGAGCTTGTCGCTTTTGTCGCTGTTGTTGCTGTGTTCGCTTTCTTGTTGTAGCCTCTTAATCTTCTCTTGCTCTTGTTGCAGCTTGTCGCTATTTTTGCTGTGTTAGCCTTTTTGTTTCAGCCTCTTCATCTTCTCTTGCCCTTGTTGCAGCTTGTCGCTGTTATTGCTGTGTTAGCCTTTTTGTTGCAGCCTCTTCATCTTCTCTTGCTCTTGTTGCAGCTTGTCGCTGTTGATGCTGTGTTAGTATTTTTGTTGTAGCCTCTTCATCTTCTCTTGCCCTTATTGCAGCTTGTTGCTGTTGTTGTTGTGTTAGCCTTTTTGTTGTGGCCTCGTCATCTTCTCTTGCCCTTGTTGCAGCTTCTCGCTGTTGATGCTGTGTTAGCATTTTTGTTGTAGCCTCTTCATCTTCTCTTGCCCTTGTTGCAGATTGTCGCTGTTGTTGCTGTGTTAGCCTTTTTGTTGTAGCATCTTCATCTTCTCTTGCCCTTATTGCAGCTTGTCGCTGTTGTTGCTGTGTTAGCCTTTTGGTTGTAGCCTCTTAATCTTCTCTTGCCCTTATTGCAGCTTGTCACTGTTGTTGCTGTGTTAGCCTTTTTGTTGTCGCCTCTTAATCTTCTCTTGCCCTTGTTGCAGCTTCTCGCTGTTGATGCTGTGTTAGCATTTTTGTTGTAGCCTCTTCATCTTCTCTTGCCCTTGTTGCAGATTGTCGCTGTTGTTGCTGTGTTAGCCTTTTTGTTGTAGCTTCTTCATCTTCTCTTGCCCTTATTGCAGCTTGTCGCTGTTGTTGCTGTGTTAGCCTTTTTGTTGTAGCCTCTTAATCTTCTCTTGACCTTGTTGCAGCTTTGTCACTGTTGTTGCTGTGTTCGCCTTTTTGTTGTAGCCTCTTCATCTTCTCTTGCCCTTACTACAGCTTGTCGCTGTTGTTGCTGTGTTAGCCTCTTTGTTGTAGCCTCTTCATCTTCGCTTTCTGTTATTGGAGCTTGTCGCTGTTGTTGCTGTGTTCGCTTTCTTGGTGTAGCCTCTTAATCTTCTCTTGCTCTTGTTGCAGCTTGTTGCAGCTTGTTGCTGTTATTGCTGTGTTAGCCTTTTTGTTGTAGCCTCTTCATCTTCTCTTGCTGTTATTGCAGCTTGTCGCTGTTGTTGCTGTGTTAGCCTTTTTGTTGTAGCCTCTTAATCTTCTCTTGCTCTTGTTGCAGCTTGTCGCTGTTTTTGCTGTGTTAGCCTTTTTGTTGCAGCCTCTTCGTCTTCTCTTGCCCTTGTTGCAGCTTGTCGCTGTTATTGCTGTGTTAGCCTTTTTGTTGCAGCCTCTTCATCTTCTCTTGCTCTTGTTGCAGCTTGTCGCTGTTATTGCTGTGTTAGCCTTTTTGTTGTAGCCTCTTAATCTTCTCTTGCCCTTGTTGCAGCTTCTCGCTGTTGATGCTGTGTTAGCATTTTTGTTGTAGCCTCTTCATCTTCTCTTGCCCTTGTTGCAGATTGTCGCTGTTGTTGCTGTGTTAGCCTTTTTGTTGTAGCTTCTTCATCTTCTCTTGCCCTTATTGCAGCTTGTCGCTGTTGTTGCTGTGTTAGCCTTTTTGTTGTAGCCTCTTAATCTTCTCTTGACCTTGTTGCAGCTTGTCGCTGTTGTTGCTGTTTTAGCCTTTTTGTTGTAGCCTCTTCATCTTCTCTTGCCATTATTGCAGCTTGTCACTGTTGTTGCTGTGTTAGCCTTTTTGTTGTATCCTCTTAATCTTCTCTGGCTCTTGTTGCAGCTTGTCGCTGTTATTGCTGCATTAGCCTTTTTGTTGAAGCCTCTTCATCTTCTCTTGCTGTTATTGCAGCTTGTCTTTCTAGCTGTTCTCTTAATAGTCAGGTTCACTATGTTAACAAATATAATTTCGTGCAAAATTTTGGGAGATTAGCAAACCTATACATTTTTGGAATCATCAGAGCATGGAGAATCCGAAAATCAATGTTGGCATTTGCACAGACACAGATTTTGAATCTTCAAAATGGCTGCCATAAAATACATATTTTGCACTATCTCGGCTTCTCGTGAACCTAGAAACGTAATTAAAGATGCTAATCCTATGTTTTCTGGGTCAAGGAATCCAATAAAGGCCTCAAAATAGTGCTCAGGATTATAAAAAGGTAAAAAACAAAGGTAATTGAAAACCATTGTCTTTATATTTGTGATATAACTTTTACATAATACATGATATTGCAAGTCCTTTGAAGTTATAGGTATGGGTTTATAAAGCAAGAAAGCAGCCTTGTTAGTATCAGATTGAACAATAAGTCCTTTACACAGGATCTACTATGTCTATACCGTTCAGGAATATGCTTTTACAGATCTTCATCACTGTCCTGAGTTTCATTTTCGCAAAGGTGTTTACACAAATGCCAACATTAATTTTTGGATTCCTCAGGCTCTGAATATTCCAAAAATGTATAGTTTTGCGAATCTCCAAAAATTTTGAATGAAAAAACATAGTGAACCTGACTATAAGTGGGTGCATCTTGTTTCCTGTGTGTTCTTGGGACCTTGTATCCTCATTTATTTTGGCACGTTTGGATGTTGTTTAAAAAGGAAGATTTTCTTGCATTCTTGGCATGCTGAAATTGGGAAGTTATTTCCAAATAAAATGTACAAATTTTGCATTGCAAAGGCATAATAATGAACATGAAGGTGTCAGAGTAATCAAAATGACTATTACATTAAAAAATCAGACAATTTTTTTCCTTTCATATTTTGTTTTGTTGTCGTTGGAATATCCACATCGTAATGGACAATAAACAGTTTGGGTGTTCAAAAATGAGGTAACGCTAAAATCTCACACCCCTCCCCCACCCCCTTCTCTCCCCACACTTCCACACACCCTGTAACACTCAGTAACCCTTCAACAGACACCCCCTGATATGATATATGATGCTTGAAGTCTGTAACACTCAGCAACGCTTTCACAGACACCGCCTAAGATGTTAGATGATGCTTGAAGTCTTCCCCCCTCACATCACATTCCCGAGGGATGGCGGCTTGACGATAAGTAATTCTGGTGCCAGGAATTAGCTGGGACAGCCAACCTATTTTCCCTTTGCAGCCTCTTCTTCTTCTTATCAGGGAGGTGGTGTCACTTTTTTCTTCCATCGACCAGCTTCCACTTACAGTGAGACATCTCCGCAAGTTATGGCTGATACTTGATAGAGAAAAGCTCTTTCAGAACCTCATTGAAGGTTATGGTAAAGCTCACCAAGAAATGTCCAAAAAGTCCTTCAGCTCATTTTAATATGTAAAGAAAAAGGTCGTTATGTCGGCCCTTCTAGGCTCTAACACTCCATAACGTTTGGACATGCACCCACCCCCACCCACTCCAAACCCAAACATCCATCCCCACCCACTCCAAACCCAAACATCCATCTCCACACCCGAAGCATTAGGTACCACACCCGTACGTAATTTTGGAATGGATAAGAGGTTGGCGATATCGATAATATCGTAAGAAATGAAATGTATCTCACCTGTGATTGAATGTTCTGTAATAGCCACCAGAAACTATTTGAAAATCGAAAAAAATTATTGTTACCCAGGTTACCCGCGGATCCACCCACGATGTCTCACGCTCACGAAACCTCTTAATTAAATAAGATATTCGAAATCTGTTTTGTTGTCCGACAATTGTGACGCATTCTCCAAACAACTATATAAGTTTTACGCATCAACATCGCTTGTTTTAAACTATAGGATGTATTGTGTACATTTGTACATTTGGAGGTGTATATTTAGTAAAGTTAGCTGAGAGGTAACCTTTTTTTTCTTCAAAATATTTTCACAATTGAGAGTGATGCTGTTAAATGAGCAGTAAAATTACCTTAAAACGATGTTTAGTTTGTATTTTTACTTTTTTCGGTTTTTGGATAATTAGCACATTTGAGAGGTCACGTGACTCTTTCTTTGCCGAACTTGCAGATCATGTGTACGTCTTAATTATGAGTTGTTTCTCACACATTATAACATACTAGCAAAAGTAGCCGGGAGGGGAACGGGGGGGAGGGGAAGGGAGGAGAGGGGGGGAGGGGGAAGAGGTAGGGTGGAAAGGGAGGGGGAGGGGTAAGGTGGAGGGGGAAGGGGAGAGGGGAGGGGTGGAGGGGGAAGGGGAGAGGGGAGGGGGGAAGGGGAGAGGGGAGGGGGGAAGGGGAGAGGGGAGGGGGGGAAGGGGAGAGGGGAGGGGGGAAGGGAGGGGTAATGGGGGACTGGGACTGGGGAGGGGGAGGGGAAGGGGAGGACGGAGGGGGAGGGAAGGGGGGAGAGGGAAGGGGAAGTGGGGAGAGGGAAGGGGAAGAGGGGAGAGGGCAGCGGAGGGGAGGAAGGGGAGGGCCAGTCAACAATGACGTTGCAGTTCTCATGGGAGGAGAGCAGCACAACAATCGCGACATCGTCCTGCATCTTCGCACCAACAGCACGAAGCGGATTTTGGACACTCACCGATCCTGTGACGCCCTCCAGTACCGGCGTTGCCGGGTGGGGAAAGGGAGACCCGTACATTGCCAACCCGTACATTCGCCCTCTCGACTCAAGCTCACTCGGACAAAAGCCTCACACAAATTACACCGTGAAGGCCCAATGGCCATGCCTATGCCACAAATCAAGTACGTGAGCGAGTCTGGCGCACTGAATTGAAAATATATAGAATGCTCATACGCCGTGAAAAGTGTAGCCGCCGTGTCGCCATCTTGGTTAACACGACTAAAAGGTTTTCACTGGCGCTGATGGGTTTGTATGGACAGCCGAGGTCAAGACCAAGAGCTCGATGTTGACACATCCCATTGCCAAGATATGTCTGCTGGAAGAAGCAACTTAAGAAGATGGGAGATGACTCGTATGGACATTAAAAACTTAAACGAATATCGATGCATGTGCGTATGTGTCACGAACGCCTCTGTTTGCTATTTTTCTTAAGGTGTTGAATGACCCCCTGGTTCGTTCAAACTGGGGACCATGTTGATGCTCAACAACAACAACAACAACAACAACAACTCCCGCGGTTGAGATTCAGCAAACAACAACAACAACAACAACTCGGGCCTGTGGCGGAAGTGCCATTTTTTTCTCTCTTTCTGCCGTTTTGCGTGCGAGTGCGCAAACCGCCATTTTTGTCCGTTTGTATTTTCCGTTGGGTATTCGCTCATTCTGCGGGTGTGAACACTTGGTAGATTATTATCTGACTGTGAAATGCCTCTTTGTAACTTTTTAATCATTGACATTCTTCATGGTTGTTTATTTTCGATTTGTTGTTTGAGAGTTCCTTACTGCTTGTATGAATTAATATATTTTCTGGATGATTTGTTCATTCCAGAATAAAACGGCATTCTTTGGCAAGGTTGTCGTCACGTTCTTGTTCGTTCGCCCGCCGGCGTGGTACAGGTCACCAAGCGCCTGTGCACCCGAGAAGGGGGTGCAGCCTAATGCCTGGAGGGATGCTGGGTTGTCGAGGAAAACAAGCGAGGAGCTGTCAAAAAGGTGCAGCCTCGAGGATTTGTGCTTGTCCTGTGTGAGGAAACCAACAGATTTGAGGAGAGTTTGTTTGTTGTGAGAGAACTGAGAACGAATGATGAGAACTGATGGGGATTGGTGAGAACTGAAGAGAATTGAGCAATTGCCTTCGCCCTGTTCTCATCTACCCTCCCTCCTCCATGCCTGGTGATCGTCCTGCTCGTCTACTTCTCACCTTTTTGTGTACTTGCTGTCTCATCATCGCACTGCCCATCGCTTGTTCCATGCCCAACTTCCGCCTTCCCCTGCGGCCACCAGAGATAAGTCGCCCAGTTTGGTCCCTGACTTCATCTGTGCTTGTGACTGGAGAGGCGCCATATATTTTATAGGATTTATTTTACCATTGTTTATCTCATTGTATGTCGTTAGTATTCAATTCACTTTCCCTGGTTGTTACTTGTTCTGAAATAAACCCGTTTTTTCGTTTATTAAAAGTAATAAGTTACTCTTAGTTATTCTACTCAGCGCATGCGTGCGAGCATAATATCGCCGTCAATCGGGAAGGTCCCCACAGAAATTAAAACCTTTGGGTCCATCGCGGGGTTTTAACCTCCCATCGCAACATGCTTGATGTTAGTTGAGCCGTTGATGCCACAATATATAGCATTGTAGCGTCCCATGGGTCCCCCAGGCAAGACCGGCATCAGAATCTCCTTGCTCCAGCCGGTGACGTCACCGGCGGGCATCCACGGCGCCAGAGTGGCTGGTCACGTAACCGCCAAAGCGTGCCGCGCGTGCGGGTATAATCAGCTACACCTGTGGATCACGTGACCACCGAAGCACGCCACGCTTGAGAGGCATGGCTTTCGGTTTCGGTTTCGGTTTTTGGTTTTGCTTTATAAGGCAGCCCGATAAACGGGCTTTTTTGTGTTCCCGAGTTGGTTTTATGAATAAACATCTTCTCGGACGAGTTTGTGCCTTGCCATCCTTTTATCCGTATTCTGCTGGAGTCCGGACTCCTTCAGCATGATATTTCGAGAAGGTATGGACAGATTAGTTCAAACTTGGTGGTCGAGTTGGATTGATGATAAAAACAAGTTGATTAACTTTTGGTTAAGATCCAGGTGCAGATCTGGCCTGGCAGCACGATTTTTTAATTATTATTATTATTATTATTTTTTGGGATACAAGATCGAGGCTCGTGAAAGAGCTAACATTAATCACACAAAAAGTCAAACCGACACAAAAAAACACAAAATAAGGGGAGCCGTAGACAAGATGGGGAGAGAGGGGGAAGGACACAAACACAACATTTGAGAGCAAGGACATCGAGAGAAATGTGGGAGGGAGAGGGCTTGGGGGGAGGGGGGAGAGGTATAAATAATATGGACACTGCAAGGACTTCCAGTAAACAAGTTGGAATTTCAAAAAAGTGTATCTGGGGTGAATTAGCGGGGGTAGAAAAGATCAAGGATATCCATGCTTATATCCGGCAGGATATCTCAAAACGTTGTGGACAGATTCGGCCGTATTTGGTGGACATGTTGGGTTTTTGACAAAGAATAAATTATTTGATTTTCGTGAAGATTCTGATACGAGATATTTTCTTTTAATTTAAGTGACTTCACCATTGAGATAGTGCTAAATAAGGTTTATGCCATGATATTTCAAAACGTTGGGGACAGCGTATGATAAAATTTGGTGCATGAGTTTGTTGGTTGACAACAACAAGCAGATTCGATTTTGGTTCTGGTCCGAATCCAGATGCTGCCTATCGGTGGGATCCAAAACGTAAACACTTCACGTAGCGGAGGTATGTTCTACAGAGTGCTGTTCTTTCCTTATTCCGATGATTTCAAACAAATTTTAAACCTTTCTGAGCAAAGGCCCAACAAAAGGAATTGAACTTCTCTGAACAGCTCTGGTTTGCTTGGAACAAAAGTGAAGAGTACATTTTTTCCTCCCACAATCAAACTGTAATGCTCTATTTTGTGCGGACCACAATCTGCTCCCTTCCTGGCACATGATCTTTGCACTCATCAATCGGATCTTGAACCCTTCACTCTGTGTTCAACAGCGACCATCTTTATCTACATTTCCCACTCACCAGATAATGTTTTTTTCACGGCCCATACTCCAGGGCGCACTTTGTACACCAGGAAATTGTCGTCTTGAAACGCAAGGTTCGTATTTCCTGAGTTTTAATCGAGAAAACCCAAGAGCAGAACACAAAGCCACCAAGTTGCAGTAGTGAAGCCCACAATGGTTTTTGTAATGTCACAGATATTGTTGTCTTGGTAACTACTGTCACGTGAAAAAGTAAGTACACCCCATGTAAAGTTTTGACTTTTTCAACATATTTCAACATACAGCTATTTAATCTTCATTTAAACAATATTGATAGATAAAGGTGATATAATATAACAAATATCATGAAACATTTACATTTTATAGTCCATTGTATAATTTAAATAAATATAAATGCAAATTTCGCATGTGGAAAAAGTAAGTACACCCCTACATTTATCACTACTTCAAATACCTAAAATTAGAATCAGGTGCACCAGCTCAGGTGCAAATGATTAGAACATCGTTAGAGAGCACCTTGGAGGAACCTGTCTTATTTAAACCTCAGATATTTAGTTTGGTTTGCTCTTTGTTGTTGAAGTGTGCGGCGTCACCATGCCTCGATCAAAAAGAGCTCTCTGAGGCCTTCAGAAATAAGGTTATAGATGCCTACGAGTCTGGGAAGGGATTTAAAAAGATCTCCAAACAATTTGAAATCAATCATTCGACTGTCCGGAAGATCATCGACAAGTGGAGAAGATTCCAAACAACTGCCAACTTGTTCAGGCCAGGCCGCCCCAGCAATTTCAGCCCGAGAGCAGACCGCAAGATGCTGAAAGAAGTCTCTAAGAACCCCAGAATGTCATCACGGGACCTACAGGTAGCTCTTGCAACTGAACCCAAAATATATTCAGTCCTCTGTACTTAAATGACCCTATAACCTTTGACCTGCTGAGCCCAAAACTGTTCAGTCATCCGTACATAAAGTACCCTATAACCTTTGACCTGATGATCCCAAAATCCATTCAAGCCTCTGTACTTTTACCAAGTTTCGTTGGGGCTTCATTGGTTCATAAGGTTTTGTGGTGACAAAGATTTTCAATTTAAAGGTCACAACGTTTGACCTTTTGAATCACAAATCAAATCGGGTCATCTTCGTATTATAGTCCATCCTCGTGGCAAAGATGGGATTAAACTGGAATTAGATAGGTACTTATAGGTATTGAGGATCCAGGAGTACATATGGATGTTATTGGCAGGGCTGGCAGGTAGCTGAGGTATTGATCAGTGATACCTGTGTCGTGATTTGTGACGTCTGTGAGAGTATCTCCTCAAAAGGTGAATATGTCA
Source organism: Myxine glutinosa (assembly GCF_964187855.1). Classification (NCBI taxonomy): domain Eukaryota; kingdom Metazoa; phylum Chordata; class Myxini; order Myxiniformes; family Myxinidae; genus Myxine; species Myxine glutinosa. Next base: position 417,058,943 of record NC_136261.1, read on the forward strand.
GTGTTTGTACATTCCTCATCGTCAATGAGGGTGTTTGTGTTCACCTCCTCCTCACGAAGCACCTGGTGATGTCTGTGCATGTCCCAGTGTTCACATCTCCCCCACTCCTCCAGGAATCGATCAACTAATAGACTAATAAGGATGTGCTGTATGCGGGGGTAATAGAGTTATGGGGTAATGGGATAATGGGGTATGCATCTTTGCCAAGACGTCTCTCGAAGAGTTTCAGGAAACAATGACGGATCGACATGTTTGGAGAAATGTGATCATGACGTCATCAGAAGTCGGAAACGACTTGACTGAACAGGTAACTTGATAATATAAACATTAAAAAAGAGAGGTGAATGTTTGACATTAAAGGTGTATCGACCTTTAATCCCCCCCTACCCCCTCACCAACCCAAATACAATCTCGCCCTGAGCACCTGCAATCCTGCATGATCACGGTTTACCTCCCACCAGGTGAGTATTGATTGTTCATCACAGTGCATGATGCGACGCCTTTTCTGGAATTTACCTTCGCGTGATGACGATAACTGAACTTAGTGACGTCATCACGCCAGTTATTAAATCGTGATTTTATTGCTGTGGTTAGATTGAATCGAAGAGATTTCCACAAAGATTAAGATTAAAACCTCCGTGGGAAACAATGAGAACCTGACGTTTCGGTTGTGAACCCTTCATCGGACCAAAAGAGATAGTAACACCCAAAAGGTCACCTGATCACGTTTCCAACGGTGTGATTAGCGATACCTGATCAACGTTCTGCTATTTCCATCCATGGTTCCACATTCTACCTGTGATCCTGTCCAAACCCACTCTCACCTTCACTATTAACACTCGTTCTCCATTCCAGGTGAACACAAAGGGTATCATCTACCTGGAAGGACTTTCTTCACTCAAACATCCCATTCATTGTGTCCTCCATTGTTATAGTTCTTTATTCAAACTATTATTAAACGTTATTGTGTATTTTACTACTATTGTAATTATTTTGATTATTAAATGTTTTTATTTTATTATACAAACAATTATTCACACAATTGATGAGGTTGGTAATGATCACGTGATCTCCTTGAACTGCCCGTCCATTCCTCCCTTCAATCATCACCCATCATCGTCATCATCATCATCATCATCACCCATCACCATCATCACCATCATCATCATCATCATCACCCATCATCATCACCATCAGCATCACCATCACCATCATCACCATCATCATCACCCAAATCGGACCACAAGAGAGTAACACCCAAAAGGCCACCTGGCCATGGTGAATAAAGAGTTTGAGTTAAAGTTCATTTCACATTAAATAAGATAAACAATGAACTTATTTAATTGTATAAACTTCATGCATCACCCATTATCACCCACCATCACCCAAATCGGACCAAAAGAGAGAATAACACCCAAAAGGCCACCTGGCCATGGTGAGTGAAGAGTTTGAAGTTAAAGTTCATTTCACATTAAATAAGATAAACAATGACCTTATTTAATTGTATGAACTTCACCCATCACCACCCATCATTTGATAGAATAGATCTTCACATTGGTTGTTTTGGTAGAAGGAACTGGTACTCAATTTGTCGACCTCAGAAGGATGAACTAGCTGAGTCAACCCTCCTGGCGTGAATTGAGCGATCGACCAGGATTCGAACTCGGGATCTTTGGGTCCCAAACATGGCACCCCAACCGCGAAGCCAACACCAGGCTGAAAAGAGAGTGAAGAGTTAGTGTTAAGTTCATTCTGTAGCGGTTACCGGATACAATTCTCTTGTACCGGCCGGTGACGTAATCAGCGGGCGGTCACTCGGATTGCATACCATGCCCCGTTGAGAGGCGTGGCTTACTGTTTGAATTTGAAATATATACTGCCGCTCGGGGTAGCCATTTTCAGTGCATTCGTGCCGAGCTCGGAATAGGAGGCCAATGCCTGTGTCGCCCGCCTGCCAAAGCGCGAAGGTCCACCGGCACACCCAGGCCCCGTTGGCACCATTCGACGTGCCCGCACGGCGCTTCGACCACGTCAATGTGGACCTGGTGGGACCCCTTCCCTCCTCGCGGGGCTTCACCCACCTTCTCACGATGGTGGACAGGACCACCAGGTGGCCGGAGGCGGTCTCGCTGGCATCAACAACATCTGCCGACGTGGCGCAGGCCTTCATTGGCACCTGAATTGCCCGTTTCGGCGCCCCCTCGGACATCTCCTCCGACAGAGGCCCACAATTCACCTCCGAGCTTTGGGACATGGTCGCCCAGGCCTTGGGGGTCAAGCTTCACCACACCACGGCCAACGACCCCCAAGCCAACGGCTTGTGCGAGCGGTTCCACCGCTCCATGAAGGCCGCTCTCAGGGCCAGCCTCTAGGACGACGGTTGGGCCGACAGGCTCCCGTGGGTTCTATTGGGCCTCCGAACGGCCCCTAAAGAGGACCTCCAGGCTTCCACCACCGAGCTGGTCTACGGCCAGCCACTGCGCATGCCGGGCGAGTTCATCCCTGATGCCACCGGCCCCTGGTCCGCGGCTCGCCAACGCTCGGTCCTCCAAGAGGCCGCCAGGAGATTCGCCCCCGTGCCCACGTCCCACCACGGCTGCCCCCAACCCCACGTCCCACCACGGCTGCCCCCAACCCCACGTCCCCCCAGCACTTCTCACTGTGGAGTACGTTTTTATCCGCAACGACGCACACCGGGGACCGCTCCGGCCACCGTACGATGGACCTTTCTGTGTCCTGAGGAGGGACGACAAGTCATTCATCGTGGACATCGACGGCAAACCAGACCACATCTCCGTGGACCGCCTCAAACCGGCTCATTTGGACCTCGACCAACCTCCACGGTTGGCCCTTCCTCCACGGCGGGGCCGTCCCCCGTCAACCAAGCCCCCCGCCCGACCATCCGCCGCCACACCACCTACCACCCCCACACGAATCACCAGGGGTCGTTTCGGCCGGGTCATCAAGACCCCCCTCAAACTGACTCTCCCGGTGCAAGTTAATTCTGGGGGGGGGGGGGGCGCATGTAGCGGTTACCAAAAGCATGCACAATCACCTTGCACCGGCCGATGACACAACCGGCGAGCGGTTACTTGTCCGGACACGCCCGGACGTGTTCAGACTTGCCTTTCCCGGGCGAACACTTGACTTGCATACCACGCCCCGTTGAGAGGCGTGGCTTACCTATTTGCATACCACGCCCCGCCTGAGAGGCGTAGCTTTTGTGTGTTGAACTGAACTTATAAATTTCTGCCCGTTCGATCGGCTGATTCAGTGCTTTTGAGTTGAGCTAGAAATAAATAGCTCAGTGAAACTTCGTTCCTGGTGTCGTCCATTTTGTCCGGCTTTATCGTGAGAGCATAGCTCCACAACCCTTTGGTATTACACATGACGTATTATGTAAACCTGTTTCCGTTTCCGGGATGGTGGAGTCAGTTGCTCGATGATGCCCTGCAGCCGAAGGCTTGCGTGTTTGGTCACCGTGTCGTTTGAATAAACTCAGATGTTATTCTCTGCCTCCTTTAACTTTTAACAGTGAATATGGATTATTGAAAGAAGAGCTGAAGAGAGACAAAATCGCCCTCGTCGTTGCTAATGAGAGTTCACAGCGTCACCTTCTGAGGTGACGTGATTTACCTGTAAACGCGGCCATTGAGACGTGTCGGGTGGAGGAGCTCATGGACAGGTGGATGAGAACAATGGAGATGGAAAGGTCGTTGATCGACAGTGTTAATGTCACAGTGAGACAACCATACAGCACGTGGATGGACAACAGTGACACGTGTAAATACTGTGGTAATGCACTCAGGTGAGGAAGAGAACACTGTCCAACCTTTGGTAAAACATGCAGCCAATGTGGTGGGGCTAATCACATTACCATGGTTAAGGCTTCAAGAGCATGACAAGGCCCACAGCAGGGCCGGTACACAGGGTGTAAAACACTGAACCTGATGAGGAAGACGATAACAGCGGTAATTTCATTTACACAAGCGAATGCATCGGTGCTGTGACGTAGGGAGGGGGAAATGGTTTGTCACGTGACAACTGCATCACAAGTTACAGCAATGGCAGCTCGATTCGGGGGCAACATGTGACGTAATGAGCCGCAAAGACAAGATAACTCCAGTACCTGATGCCCGAATCTTACCAAGTGATACGAGACTGAAGTTGTATTCGGACGAGCTGATGACGTCACTGGGACTTTTCAAAACAAAGTATGTAATACGTGGACGAGCACACAAGGTTGAATGTGAAATTGTGGAGGCCAATCAGAAACCCCTATTGTCACACTCCACATATGAGCGCTTGGGACTGCTGCACTTCACTGTCCTTGCTGAACTGAACAAAATGGAGTACCATCTGACTAGGCCTTTGACCAAACAACGGCTGATAAGCAGGTACAACGATGTTTTCAATGGGGCAATAGCCGCAATACAGTCAGTTCCAGGAGAAGTACATTTTGAACTGGATGCCAGTATCCGTCCAGTACAGTGCGCACCAAGCAATGTACCTGTAGCCATGAAGTCCGCCGTGAAGGTACAGCTGGACAGACATGAGGCAGATGGTCACATTGCTCCTGTGTCCGAACCCACAGACTGGATAAGTCACATGTTCATCGTGAAAAAGCCTGAGAAGATAAGAATATGCAAAGATCCAAAGTTTTTGAACCAATCACAGCGAAGATCTCACGACATCATGCCAACACTCGAAGATGTCTTGCACAAACTACCAAAGGCACGGGTATTCACACTTGTAGATGCACGGACACCTTTTGGCAATGCAAGCGAGACGAGGAGAGCAGCCACATGACAACATTCGGGACCCCCTGGGGCAGAAAATGGTGGCTCAAACTACTTTGTGGAGTCTCCGTCGCACCAGAGGTGTACCAACTCAAGATGTACCAACGTAAGCAGCATGAGCTATTGGTGGACTTGGTGGAGTAGAGCTTGTTGTGGATGACATCCTCATTGTTGGTTGTGGAGACACACATGATGAGGCATACAGCGACCATGATGCAAAGTTACTGGTGTTGATGGATCGCTGCAGACAGGGTAAAGTTAAACTAAGACATGGTCTGGAGAAGATGCAGTTCAAAGTGACAAAGGTCCGTTTCCATGGATACATGCTGTCTTCAAATAACCTGAAAGCTGATCCTGAAAAGATGAGAGCCAACCTGGAAATGTCACACCCAAGAGACGTGAAGTACCAAAACACGATTCTGCCATGCAGGAAATAAAGCCCTTGGTCACCACTGTACCTGCATTAAGGTAATATCACATTGAAGGAGCTGGGGCTCCCACGTCGATCGGAAGAATGGACGCGACAAAAAGCTGGAATTCATCCGAGTTGCTTTAATCAAATCAAACACTCAGGCACTCTGAAAACCCGTTTATCGGGCAGCAATATATATACCAATTATCCCGGAGCGTTTGCCCAGGCCCGGCGCCAGGGGGCGTGGCCCAGCGTCCTGGCTGCGGCCTGGCAAGTTGAGGGCGAGCCTGCCCGGGCATGCCCGGGCATGCCCGGGCGTCCCGACCGAGGCCTGGCAAGTTGAGCGCGGGCCTGCCCGGGCGTCCTGGACGAGCCCGGCATGGTGATCGCTCCGCGTCCTTGATAGGTGCAAGGCGATTGTGAAAACCCAGCGGCAGCCGCTACACACGTCCCCCCAGAATCGACTTGCACCGGCAGGGTCAATTTGAGGGGGGTCCTGATGACCCGGCCGAAGCGACCCCTGGCGGGTCGTGGGAGGGGGTCCAGTGAGGTGGTGGGCGGTCGAGTGGGGGGCACCATGGATGGGGGGCGGCCTTGCCGCGGCGGAAGGGCCACCCGTGGTGGGTGGTCGACGTCCATGTGCGCCGGCTTCAGGCGGTCCACCGCAATCCGGTCCGACCTGCCGCCGATGTCAATGACGAACGACTTGTCGTCCCGTCGCAGCACCCGGAAGGGCCCGTCGTACGGCAGCTGGAGTGGCCACCGATGTGCGTCGTGACGCACAAAAACATACTCCGCTGTGCGGAGTGCTGGGGGGACGTAGGACTGGGGGTCACCGTGGCGGGATGTTGGCACGGGGGCAAACCGTCGGGCGGCCTCCTGGAGGTCCGAGCGCTGGTGAGCTGCGGACCAGGGACTGGTAGCGTCGGGAACGAATTCGCCCGGGACGCGTAGCGCCTGGCCATAGACAAGCTCGGCGGTGGATGCCTGGAGGTCCTCCTTGGGGGCCGTGCGAAGGCCCAAAAGGACCCACGGCAGCCGGTCGGCCCAACCGCCGTCTTGAAGGCCGGCCATGAGCGCGGCCTTCATGGAGCGGTGGAATCGCTCGCACAACCCGTTTGCTTGGGGGTGGTAGGCCGTAGTACGGTGGAGCTTGACCCCCAGGTTGCGGGCGACCGCGCCCCACAGCTTGGAGGTGAACTGTGGTCCGCGGTCTGATGAGATGTCCGCCGGTGCGCCGAAGCGGGCGACCCAGGTGGCGATGAAAGCCTGCGCCACGTCGGCGGTGGTGGTGGAGACGAGGGGAACGGCCTCCGGCCACCTGGTGGTCCTGTCCACCATGGTGAGCAGGTGCGTGAACCCCCGTGGCGGGGGGAGGGGGCCCACCAGATCCACGTTGACGTGGTCGAAACGTCGTTCGGGCACGGTGAAAGGTGCCAGCGGGGCCTGGGTGTGTCGGTGGACCTTGGCCCGTTGGCAGGCCGTGCAGGTGCTGGTCCAATCGCGGACGTCCCGACGAAGGCCGTGCCAGACAAAATGCGCCGACACCAGCTTCTGGGAAGCTTTCCGGCCCGGGTGGGAAAGGCCGTGGAGGGAGGCGAAGATGCGGCGTTGCCAGGTGACGGGCACGATGGGGCGAGGCTGGCCTTGGGAGACGTCGCAGAGCAGGACAGTGTCCGTGCAGGGGATGTCGGCCAGGCGGAGGCCCGTGTCCGCCGCCCGGAGGGCTTGCACCGTGGTGTCGGTGGTTTGGTCCGCCGCCATAAGCGCAAAATCCACGCCCAGGTGGACCGCGTTCGCGCTGGCCCGGGAAAGACAGTCGGCCACGGCGTTGTTTTTGCCGGCGACGTGCCGGATGTCCGTGGTAAACTCCGACACGGCGGAGAGGTGGCGCTGTTGGCGGGCCGACCATGGCTCCGTGACCTTGGCCATGGCGTAAACCAACGGCTTGTGGTCGACGAACGCCGTAAAAGGTCGGCCCTCCAGGAGGTGGCGGAAATGGCGGACGGCCAGGTGTAGACCGAGGAGCTCCCGGTCAAACATGCTGTATTTGAGCTCGTTCGGCCGGAGCTGCCGGCTGAAAAAAGCGAGTGGCTGCCAAACCCCGTTCACCCATTGCTCATGTACGGCGCCCACCGCGTAGTCGGAGGCATCCGTGGTGAGGGCGATGGGAGCGTTGAGCACCGGGTGAGCGAGCAGTGTTGCGTCGGCGAGGGCCCGCTTTGAGCGTTGGAAGGCCGCGTCCATTGCTGCGGACCAGGCGATGTCGTGCTTGGCCGGCTTGCCCCGGAGGGCTTCGTAGAGGGGCCGCATGAGTTGAGCAGCGCGGGGCACGAAGCGGTGATAAAAATTCACCATTCCCAGGAATTCCTGCAGGGCCTTTATGGTGCGGGGACGCGGGAACGTGGTGATGGCCTCGACCTTGGTTGGCAGCGGCACGGCCCCGTTCTTGGTGATGTGGTGGCCCAAAAAATCAACGGCCATCGTGCCGAAGTGGCATTTGGCCGGGTTGACGATGAGGCCGTGCTCGCTGAGGCGCCCGAACAGTGTTCGGAGGTGGAGGAGGTGCTCGGCCCGGGACGTGCTGGCGACGAGGATGTCGTCCAGGTAAACGAAAAGGAACGGCAGGTCACGCAGCACGCCGTCCATCAAGCGCTGGAACGCCTGAGCCGCGTTCTTGAGACCAAACGGCATCCGCAAGAATTCGAATAAGCCGAACGGCGTGATGACTGCCGTTTTAGGGACGTCGGCCGCCCTGACAGGTACCTGGTGATATCCCCCTATGAGATCAATTTTCGAAAAAATGACCCGTCCCGCCAGACGGGCGGAAAAGTCTTGGATATGCGGGATCGGGTACCTGTCGGGGGTGGTAGCGTCATTGAGACGGCGGTAGTCGCCACACGGGCGCCATCCACCCCCCGGCTTTGGCACGATGTGCAGTGGCGAGGCCCACACGCTATCGGAGCGCCACACGATGCCGAGGTGCTCCAACGCGTCGAATTCGGCCTTCGCTACGGCGAGCTTGGCTGGGTCGAGGCGGCGGGCCCTGGCGTAGACCGGCGGGCCCGTGGTTGGTATGTGGTGCTCGATCCCATGCCGTACCGAGACGGCCGAAAACGTCGGCCGCGTGAGGGCCGGGAACTCCGTGAGCAGGCGAGCAAACTCGTTCGCCGCCGGGACGGTGCATGCCAGCTCGGTCGGCGCGGAGCTGCTCAATGTGCATACCAGGGAGCTGAAGGTTTCGGTGTTGATTAAACGACGCCGTTGGACGTCCACCAGCAGTCCGTGTGCGCAGAGGAAGTCGGCGCCTAGCAGAGCCATGGGCACGTTTGCGGTTACAAACGTCCAAGCAAAGCGTTGGCCGCCGAAGCAGAGGGTGACGTTGCGTGGGCCGAAGGTGCGGATGGTCGATCCGTTGGCCGCAACCAAGGAGGGGCCGCAAACCGCGGATTGCCTGTCCTGGTCAGAGGCGGGTATGACGCTCAGTTGGGCGCCGGTGTCGCACAGGAAGCGCCGTCCGGACGCTTTATCCATGATGAACAGTAAGTTGCCCGTGTGGCCGGCGCTCATGGCTGGTAATGAACGCCGGCCCGGCCGTTTCCCGGCCTGCCGAAGGTGCACGGGGGTCGGCATGTCCGGGCCTTCTGTCTGAACCTGGCATGATAGTAACACCACGCTTGGTCAGGTGGAGGCCCCGGTCGTCGTGCTGGAGGTGGTCGGCTCGGTGTAGCGGCTGCCAATTGCGTCGGCAGTTCGGCCGTCGACCGTGCCGGGTGCTCGGGCGCCATGGGTGTTGCGTCGGACGGCGGTGGGTCCCATGTCGCCGCTGCGATGCGCTGTCCTGCGGCGGAGATCTTGTCGGCTTCTCTGGCAAGGGCCCGGGGATCTGTGATCGTCGTGCTTGCCAGGGCGAGGCGTACCGGGTTAGGCAGCTGACGGAGGAACAGCTCCCGGAACAGGAATGCCGGAGAGTGCTCGCCGAGCAGTGAAAGCATGTAGTCCATTCGCTCGGAAGGGCGCGTGTCGCCGAGCTCAGGCAGTTCGAGCAGGCGCCGTGCGCGTTCCGCCGATGAGAGGGCGAAAGCATCGAGGAGAAGCTTCTTAATCGCGCCGTATTTGTCAGCGGCTGGCGGGCTCTCGAGGAGGCTCAGGGTGCGGGCCACGGTAGCCGAACCGAGCGCAGCTACCACATGGTGGAAGCGGGTGTCGTCGGCCGTGATGCCTCGCAGGGCGAACAGGGACTCCGCCTGTGCGAACCAAACCGCCGCGTGAGCCTCCCAGAAGGTAGGCAGTTTAAGGGCGACTGCCGTGTCCATGTCGATAGGTCACCAATGAAGGAGCTGGGGCTCCCACGTCGATCGGAAGAATGGACGAGACAAAAAGCTGGAATTCATCCGAGTTGCTTTAATCAAATCAAACACTCAGGCACTCTGAAAACCCGTTTATCGGGCAGCAATATATATACCAATTATCCCGGAGCGTTTGCCCAGGCCCGGCGCCAGGGGGCGTGGCCCAGCGTCCTGGCTGCGGCCTGGCAAGTTGAGGGCGAGCCTGCCCGGGCGTCCTGGATGAGCCCGGCATGGTGATCGCTCCGCGTCCTTGATAGGTGCAAGGCGATTGTGAAAACCCAGCGGCAGCCGCTACAACATCTCAAAGCCAGTCACAATACAAAGTGCCTCAAGATAAAATAGACTTGAGTGCTGTCTCGTGCAAGAGGGACAACCAGGTGAACTTGCATCAAGGGCACGAACACTGATGGAGCAAAAGTATAAACAGATCGAAAAAGAATGTCTGATCATAGTGTTTACCTGTCAATGCTCCCACCACCACCCGTACGTCCAGGAAGTGATCACGGCAGAGACTGATCAGAAGTCGCTCATTGCCATTTTCAGCACGGCCCTGCGACGCGCACCTGAGCCCCAGAACATGATGCTCACACTCCAGAACTACAGCCTCGGGGTTGTGTACAAGCCTGGGCCTAAAATGTATATCAGGGACACGCTCAGCAGGGTAACAGCAGCGTTTACCCAGGTATAAACTGCCGTCCAGGTGTTTCGCAGGCAGGTGATTCATCAATGTATTCATCTTCGTCCCTCGGACGTAAAGCCGGACATCTTGTGTGCTAGCATTATTTGGTGAACGTTAAAGATCCCACGGTGTCCTTCACGAAGAGTAGGCAAGCTATCGCCGCCATCCTGAACAAATTACACATTCCTGCTGAAACACACGAGGCACTCCTGCAATAAGGTAAAGGTACGACGAGCATTTGTTCGATTATCGGGAACACGTGACACCAGAATAGTTCCACCGACGTATTGCGTCATCGTACACAGACCAACGTCATAAAACGTCATCACGACATAGAGTTTTAAGGTGTGATTGAAACCCCAATCCACACCAGGTATGCCTGTTTATAACCCTTGTCCCATCATTTCTGAAGTCGATTCCTCGAGCGAAGTGAATCACGTTCAAAGACCATTGTTGGATACCTGGTTTAAACGTGTACACCAGACAATGGCTGAAGTGTAACCTGGAGCCCAGATTCCCTGTCCTTGTTCAACTCCATGATGTTCGATCGAACGAACTTTATAACAATCAGTACAGGTGATCTTGTCTCCCAGGAGGAATGTCGTGAGCGTTGTCGGTGGTTTGTGTCGTCATAATGCGCTGTGACGTCACAGACGGGTGTTTCAACAGTTCGTTTCACGACTCGATAACAATCGGTACACGTGATCTTGTCTCCCAGGAGGAATGTCTTGGGGGTTGTCGGTGGAATCTTCAGCTCATTACAATTTACCTGGACCTTGATACACTATTCGCTCATTTATAAAGAACAACCGTTCGATTTGAACACCTGGAAGCACCTGTACAGGTAAGAAAAGGGGATTGGTGTGAGGGAGAGCAATGGGAATGTCATGTACTCGACCTGGATATTTACTTTCATGGCTAAAATGATCCTTCTTTACCGACGATTTGAACATGTCCGGGTTCGAATCCAGACCCAGGTATAAACTGCCGTCCAGGTGTTTCACGGTGTGGGAATAATTTGTGTTCTCCTAAAACTAATTGCGATTAATTGCTTAACAGGTAAACAAAACCGAATACCTGCATCGACTATTATGAATGTTTCATTTTCCTGGAGAGATGATTTTACCTTCAAGTGAAATTACCTTCAGTACAAGAACTCCATGTTTTCAATAACCAAAAATACCTGTTCAGAGATTGTACCAAAGAAGGTATTTTATCTCTCCTGAGGGAATGTCCTCATTCTGCGTTATGATTACCTGCACGGCGCTTCGACCATTAATCGAATTCCTTTTCCTTAAAATCTGAAATTACATGCACATGATTTGTGACCGATTTGTATTGAAATATTAAATTTGCGACATCATACGTCACATGGTTTGGCAGCCATATTGGATTGAAGGAAAATATTAAATAATTATATCTCTGAAACTACTTACCCTATCAATGCGAAATTTTACAATCATCCAACACCACTGTTGCATATAATTTGAAAATGATGACATTGAAGGTCATGTGGTTTGGCAGCCATCTTCGATAGAAAACGAACCTTATGCGATCAACACGAAACTTCACAAACGTGATGCCCGACCCATACATATACAGAGTGGACATTTTTCAGGTCATATGTTATGTGGTGCAGCAGCCATATTAGCTTGAAAGCCCATATTAAATATATATATATTGTTGCGGTTTTTGTAATTAAAGGCAACCCCCCCTATAGTTCGTTGCACCACCACATGTAGCCTCGCTTAGTCAGTTATTTCTTATTAAATGTGAAGTATAGTCTCCTTCCCAGTGTTACAATGCGTTGAGGCAGGTAGAGAAAGGGTAGGCCTAATTGAAGCTTGGAATTCCATGTCATGGGCCTAGAACAAGTCTAGGAGGCCCGAGGGAGGAGCTGGAGGGCATGACTAGTAAGCAGCGAACAGCCAATGGGGGCTAAATGAAGTGGCCAATAACGGCGGCCAATGGGAGCCAAAGGGAGTGGCCAATAACGGCGGTCAATGAGCGCTAAGGGGAGTGACTAATGAGGGGCTGTCATGACACGTGACCCCCGGCGGCCAGTGGAGGCCAGTGTTACATTCTAGTGGGGCTCCGGGGGATATAAAACCCGGCCCGGACCCCCGAAATCTCTCTCTAGCCCTGGACTCTGACGCTCTCTGGCCCCGGACACTGACGCTCTCTGGACTCTCTGGCAGGACGATCTCTCTGGCCCTGGACTCCGACGATCCCTGGCTCTGGATTCGCCCTCTGGTCTCTCTCTGTCCCGAGATTCTGAATGCGCTCTCTGCCCTGATGACCTCTGCCTGGACTCCCTGCACATGCGCTTTGCCTCGCTGACCTTGGGACACGCTCCATGGATTCCCGTTACGTGCACGACTGAGATCGACGTCCCTGCCGCGAACATCCTCGGGGGAACCCGCCAAACGAGCCATCCAGGTGAACTGCACCAAGCGGCCGTGCTTTGTGCGCACCCCTCTCTTCCTCCCCTTCCCCGAACGAGTCTGAGGGCCCTTGTCTGGGCTAAGGAAGTAAGGCTGTTAAGGTTCTCCACTGTGTCCCCTTTTCTATCACCATTGTACATTTGTGAATAAATCCTGTGGTTTGTTTCCAACTTGGCCGTCTTTTCATCCCTTCACCATTGGCCTAGCATTGCATGAGTTAAAACCGCTTGATCGGGTTCATAGTGATTAACGGCACGAGTTACGCGACGCACAAACCGCTCGGGCGTACCAGACCAGCATGACTAGTGCGAAGTTTAGCCCCCGTTCTCACAGCTGCGTGTGTCGAAGGTTCTCGGGTTGTGACCGGTAACCCTTCCACCCGTTAGCTGCAGGCTCGGCGGCTGGAATTGCCCAGCAATCCGTCCTCCACGAGTATAGCTTGGGGGCGGCCTCGTGGACTCGAAGCTCGAGGGGGAGCAGGGCTTAAGCCCTCCTCAGTACATCGACGAGCTCGAGATCTGCAACAAATTGGTGTCTGGGCGTGGGATATTTGGATCTGGAGTACGCTTCACGTACTCAAAATTACAAAATTACGAGCGCGTTCGAAATTTAGCTAAAACCAAAATTTTGAGTTCGTGCAATGGCTGGCCAAGATGACCAAGTGCCGGTGGGAATAGGAAATATGGAAGAAATAATGACCCAGGACCAGCAGGAACAATTATTAGAAGAGGAAGTTGATGAGGGTGTGGCAGTAGGAGGAGAAAATGGCGGCGCCTCACACGTGGTGGCGGAAGCAGGCCTTCTTCACTGAATGGCAGGCCTCCTTTGAGGTGGGGATGAAGAGGATAATTGATCAAATGAATAAAAGGGGTCAGATGGCTAATCGGATGGACACCATGGGGGAGGAGATTGGGCATAGGCCGAGCGAAGAGGTGGCAGTGGTACGCGATGGGGTGAAGCGGTACGAGGAGCGCGTGGAGAGGGGGTTAAAGCAGAGCACGTCCAAACTGATTGGGGCTATGAGAGTAGCGACGCGGGAGGAAGAGAAACCGATGAATGTCGAGTTTGAGGAGGAAATTTTGGGGACACCGAAGATGGTCGAATTGGAAGAGGAAATTTTGGGGGCGCAGCACGAAATAGTAGGGGCGCACCGGGAAATAGAGGAGGTAACCCTAGAAAAGGAAGAAATAATTGGGGTTGAAGAGACGGGAGGAGAGACCGGGAGTGATTTAAGGGAGGAGGTTATGGAGCATGTACAGAGTTCGTGTTCGCACCGTGATGCCGTCCTTGCTGACCAAATGGAAAGTTTGCAGGTGCTGGTGGAGAAGCGGGGGAAGGAGAGCCCCGAGGTGAGTTGCGATGGCAGAAATGTGTTTGGTGCGAATGGGTGCTTGGCGAGCTTGGGGATCGGGCGAGACCCGGGCGTTCAAGAAGGGCCCATTGCGAGGTGTGCTAGTGGTGGTGGTACGGAGTGTGAGAGAGAGTGCACACTGGAGTGTGAGAGAGAGTGCACACTGGAGTGTGAGAGAAAGTGCACACTGGAGTGTGAGAGAGAGTGCACCACGAAGTGTGAGAGAGAGTGCGTGGAGCGAGGGAGCACACTGGAATGTGTGGAAAAAGAGTGTGCACCGAAGTGTGCGATGACAGAGTGTGTGGGTGGTGCGTGTGCACCTGGGTGTGCGAGTGTGGAGTGGGTCGCGAGGTGTGATGATGCGGCCCAGGCATCGACACTGACCGGGGTAGAGCTCAGCGGGACGAGTAGCGTACGCGAGCCCCCGGTGAGTTGTGTGCCACGGGGCTTGGAGGGAATCGGTGCTGCGTCAGTCTCGCAAGGACTGGCATGCACGATTCGTGCCTCTGGCCCCCACACGGTATTGTTGGCGCCGTATCACGGCAAGGGCGGTCGGCGGGGTTCGACGGGAGGTTCGAAGTATCGGAGCCACGCACCTTACCGGGTGAGGTGCTCTGACCGTGGCTGGCTGGGTCATCATGCGTGGGACCGAATGGCCCCACGCAGGGATGGAGCCCGGCACCTGGGCCCATCGATCCCTCCCCACTCGGATCGGCAATGCCGGACGGACAACCCATACAGGCGACCAACCACCCACATGGATCGCTCGGCCCTACGAGTCCGAGCCGCGACCAAGTACCTCCATGGATGGGGGCTCATAGTGTAGAGGACTGGGAGAGTAGTGTACCCCATGTGGGGGAATGGTAGTGTAACCATTCCTCCCAAGTGGGGGCCCATGAGCATTAGTTTAGGGGGTTGGCAGTGTTAGGTCCATGGAGGGACCAGCAATGGTTGCCTCCATGGGGCACCGAAGCTAGCCGAGGGAGGGCTAGGAAAATGAGAGGGATTTAGAAGACCATAGGGACTGAGAACTAAGAAGTGACAACTGAACTGTAGAGGGGACGTAGATAGTTTAGGTGGTTGTTAATAAAGGGTGTGCATCGTGTAAAGGGACAACGAGGGAAGCACGAGTTTTAGGGGAAATTAGTTAGGTAGATGATGCTGTGAGTGAGAATAAACGGAGTTGTGTTGTAGTGTGAATTGAATTGTGTTGTGAGAATAAAAGGTGTGAGAATAAAAGGTGGAGAATGTATGGTGTGGAATATTTGGTGTGGAATGCATGGTGCAAAGGATTGAATGGGGGGGGGGGGGGATTGGAACCCATTCACGGAAGCCCGGGGGGGGTAGTTTAAAGCTAGGTAGAGGGTTCAGGTAAATTGCATGGATATTGATACCTGTGGTGCTGATGGTAGAAAGTAGTGTTTTGTGAGGTGCAGGAGATGGTGGAATGGCTGGGTGTGTGGCTTAAATGGTGAGTATGGTTATTGATGCACTCCGTCACTGGTAGCTTGTCGACCAGGTAAGGCCGCAGGTAGGCTCTGGGAGCCAGTTAGATTAGTGAGTGAGTGGGGCCCGAAGATCCAAGGGAAGGACCCGGGTTGCCCAATGCCAAGGTGGGCATCGAGGGGGTAAGCGCCAGGGAGGGCCTTCCCCAGTTAGGGTAGTTGTGAGGAGCCGGAAAGCTCGGGAGGCGGCTTCAGTGATGAAGGAGCGCAGGTAGGTAGACCTGCTGGTAGGGCCACACGACCCAGCCCTGAAATTATGCGAGGGCACAGGGAGAAAATTTGTTGGGTGAGACCCAAATTCAGGAGGGCACCACAGTGTGGGCAATGGGAATTCGGGTTCTTAGAACCACATAGTTTAAAGAAGGCCGATTGGAAGGGTACGACCCCTGGGAGTTTAGATGTGTAATGTTATTAGTGTAGTTAGGAAGTGAGATCCCTTCGCACAATCCACAACCATTCACCAAGGAGGACGAACTTCACACCGTAAGGCTCTGTAAGCTGTTTGGAAAGTAAGACACATCATGACATGAGTGTAACATTGTTTTGTTCCATCCCTTCCTTCCTGGGAGAACCTGGGAGGGATTTAGGGACAAATTTGGCATCAGAGGGGGATATGGGAGACAAGACGTAGAATGAATGAATGATCGTTTTAAGGCCATTTTCCCCGCTAGAGCGGGGGTTGGCCTAGCGGGCCCGATGACAATCATGGTTCCCCGTTTGAGGCAATGTTTTTATGGCCGGATGCCCTTCCTGATGCCAACCCTTAGTCGCCTCTTACGATGTGCGGGGATACGGCGTACCTATTCTAAACCGGGGTACACACCGGGATCATTCATCCCAGCAAGCTGGTACTCAATTTGCCGACCTCGGAAGGATGACAGGCTGAGTCAACCCCCCTGGTGTTAATTCAGCGATCGACCGGGATTCGAACCCAGGATCCTAGGATCCCAAGCCGGCACCCTAACCGCTAAGCCAACACCAGGCTGAGGGAGCTAGGTTAGTGTAGCCAACGGTGGGGCGTACGGACTGTTAGGGACGAGCTTGCTCCGCTCACTCTGCCGTGTCCCTCCCACCGCACCAGGTATTGTGATGCCTGGTCACCTTGTTTTTCGCATGCCACTGTCTTCTTTTCCATTTGCTTGTTGCGCCATGTCTTCCCCCCCCCCCCCACCCCACGCCCCGCCCCACGACCATTTGGAGGCCGACCTGTGCAACATCTTGCTGCCAATCCATCTTGCACATATGGACCACAAGCCTTGTTGCCCCACACCTCTGCTGTGCAGCATCTTGCTGCCAATTCATCTTGCACCTATGTACCACCTGTTGGGTGGCATTCGGGCCAAGCTTTGGACCAAATGTCGAGTGGGCCTGCTTGTGAATAAAGAAAGTGTGTGCCATTTGTGAAGATTTAGATGGCCTTGATGTTCAAATGGCCTGTATGCCGGTTAGGGCCAGCCGGTTTTTGTTAGCCCACACACAAGACAAGAAGATGATGCAAGATACAAGCAGGAAGTGTCTTCATTTCCCTCCTCCATTTCTTTCCCCAAGCGCAGGTCCTGGGTTGTTGTGTTGGAAATAAAGGTTAAGTTTTGTGCTTGTAAATATAAGAATGTGCCCACTGGCTGTGTGTTTAGTTTAAAAATTCCGGAAATGCGCGGATAGTTGTGGGTGTGAGTCTGTTATATTAGCTGCTCAACGCATTAGGCGGGGCATATCTAGTGCAAACAAATGTCGCACACGTGGGTTACAATAAATGTTATGGGGATTGCATCGATGTGTCACATTAATGGTAAGAGTAAGTTGAATGCCAGACTCTTCCGGTCGTTCCGACTGAGGTCGACTCGGGACGAGTCTGGTCAGAGAGGGGGGTCGTGTTGCAGTTTTTGTAAATAAAGCAACCCCCCTATAGTTAGTTGCACCACAACATGTAGCCTCGCTTAGTCAGTTATTTCTTATTAAATGTGAAGTATAGTCTCCTTCCCAGTGTTCATATGCGTTGAGGCAGGTAGAGAAAGGGTAGGCCTCATTGAAGCCTGGAATGCCATGTCATGGGCCTAGGACAAGTCTAGCAGGCCAGAGGGAGGAGCTGGAGGGCATGGCTGGTAAGCAGCGAACAACCAATGGGGGCTAAAGGGAGTGGCCAATAATGGCAGCCAATGGGAGCCAAAGGGAGTGGCCAATAACGGCGGTCAATGAGAGCTAAGGGGAGTGACTAATGAGGGACTGTCACGACACGTGAACCCGGGCGGCCCGTGGAGGCCCGTGAAACATTCTAGTGGGGCTCCGGGGGATATAAAACCCGGCCCAGACCCCCGAAATCTCTCTGACCGTTGACTCTGATGCTCTCTGGACTCTCTGGCAGGCTGGCTCTCTCTCTGGCCCTGGACTCTCTGGCAGGACGATCTCTCTGGCAGGACGATCTCTCTGGCCCTGGACTCTCTGGCAGGACGATCTCTCTGGCCTTGGACTCTCTGGCAGGACGATCTCTCTGGCCCTGGACTCTCTGGCAGGACGATCTCTCTGGCCCTGGACTCTGACGATCTCTGGCTCTGGATTCACCCTCTGGTCTCTCTCTGTCCCGAGATTCTGAACGTGCTCTCTGCCCTGACGACCTCTGCCTGGACTCCCTGCATGTGCGCTTTGCCTCGCTGACTTTGGGACACGCTCCATGGCCCGTTACGTGCATGAATGAGATCGACGTACCTGCCGCGAACATCCTCGGGAGTGGGGGGAGGGGGGGGCTGCCCAATGAGCCGTCCAGGCGAACTGCACCAAGCGGCTGCGCTTTGTGCGCGTCCCCCTATTCCTCCCCTTCCCCGAACGAGTCTGAGGGCCCTTGTCTGGGCTAAGGAAGTAAGGCTGTTGTGGTTCTCCACTGTGTCCACTTTTCTATCGCCATTGTACATTTGTGAATAAATCCTGTGGTTTATTTCCAATTTGGCCATCTTCATCCCTTCACCATTGGCCTAGCACTGCATGAGTTAAAACCGCTCGATCGGGTTCATAGTGATTAACGGCACGAGTTACGCGACGCACAAACCGCTCGGGCATACCAGACCATCATGACTCGTGTGAGGTTCAGCCCCCGTTCTCACAGCTGCGTGTGTCGAAGGTACTCGGGTTGTGACCGGTAACCCTTCCATGCGTTAGCTGCGGGCTCGGCAGCTGGAATTGACCAGAAATCCGTCCTCCACGAGTTTCGCATGGGGGCGGCCTCGTGGACTCGAAGATCGAGGGGGAGCAGGGCTTAACCCCCCATCAGTACTTCGACGAGCTCTAGAATCCGCAACAATATATTTTATGATTTTAATGAAAAACATTTTTTTTTTTTACTTAAATTATAAATGTAATCATAAATTATATAAATTAAATTATATAAATTATATAAACTAGGGCGTGCCCGCACGTACGTGCTTGCCCGTACGTGCGTGCAAAAAAACATGCGTACAAACAACAACAACAAAAAAAAGACTTTGAAACCACGTGGCAGTAACGACCACAGAACCCCCCCCCTCTATTTACATGAAATGGTTTGGTCCATTCGCAAAGCCAGTAACGACCACAGAACCCCCCCCTCTATTTACATGAAATGGTTTGGTCCATTCGCAAAGCCAAAGCGAACGGCTTGCGAGTACGGTGACCATACCTTGGGAACCACTTGTCCGATTAATTTCAAACCTTGAAAAGGCACATCCTCGGGTCCCCAGCAATATACCTGGCAGGTTTCAAGTATATCGGACCGGTAGTTGTCGAGAAACAGCGGTCACAGACAAACACACACACACACAGACACACAGAGATTACTGGAATTATAGATAGACTAGGGCGTGCCCGCACGTACGTGCTTGCCCGTACGTGCGTGCAAAAAAACATGCGTACAAACAACAACAACAAAAAAAAGACTTTGAAACCACGTGGCAGTAACGACCACAGAACCCCCCCCTCTATTTACATGAAATGGTTTGGTCCATTCGCAAAGCCAGTAACGACCACAGAACCTCCCCCTCTATTTACATGAAATGGTTTGGTCCATTCGCAAAGCCAAAGCGAACGGCTTGCGAGTACGGTGACCATACCTTGGGAACCACTTGTCCGATTAATTTCAAACCTTGAAAAGGCACATCCTCGGGTCTGTGGAAATGTAACTCATTGATTGTAACTCAGTATAACTCATTGGTTGGAAGCAGGTACTAGCAGGTGGTTGTAAGAATGTCAGGAATGTATCTCGCTCTGTCGAAGCTGGGAGTCCTTTTGTCCACCTTTATTACGACCCCGGGCTAACACACATTCCCAAGCCCGCACTATTTGTTTTTGGACATCGGGATGCAAAGAGGGTGAAGAACCTCCCCAGCAGGGAGGCGGTTGTGGATGACCAAGGAGCTTCAGCGCACGGAGGATTAACATTCAGCGCACGGAGGATTAACTCCAATTTGCCCATATAAGCAAGAGCAAACTTTGAGTCAGGAGGACTTGCCACGAGAACATCTGCCCGACGGACGAACGAGTATGCAATGGGAAAGCAGCGCCAGGAGAGCACCGGCCAATGAGGAAGAACCAACGACTTGAATTACTAAATTCGTTATGGTATTGTAGTTCCTTATTATATTGAAACAAGTGAACTAGTAGTTAATAAAGTCTTGATCTTTTGTAAACCTGTTTCCGGTCATTGGAGTCTCGAGTCCCAAACACACTTCCACGACAACTTGGTGGCTACCGTACGTGGATCGAGTGGACATCGCCAAGGTAAGCATGGCTTCTTGGGGATTGTCCATTATGATACGAACCTGTGTTTAGTTTTTGTACATACATGGTGGAGGAGGTGGTGTTGGACTTCCCTACGCACCGATACCACGATATAGGTAACGTAACGATAATCCGAGGAGTGTAACGTATTTTTGCGCTGTGTAAATAGATGCGCCAGTTCGACGCTGGTTATTAGAAGCCTTACCATGAACTAGGAGCAAGATCGTGCCATGAGTGCACCATGGGACGATCTGCTTCCAGGACGTGTAAGGCCGGTACACTCGTTTACACACCCGCACACGGATAAAGTACTACTTTTTTTTTGCACTTGTTCGAAGCACTTGACTTGATCGGCGCTTGGCGAGCGACAGGGAACCGGGAAACGGAATTATATTTATATATATATATATTTCCAATATGGTACACCGGCCACAACGATTTTAGCGATTATCCGAGTTTTTTTTAACGATTTCTGTAAATACGTATTTTTCCTGCGCTGTGTAATTCTTCTGACACGCGCCACGAAGAAACGCACCACTGATGTGCATGAAGCGACTTGTTTGCCGGTTCGGTAAGGTCCGTCCGTACACGTGTACAATCGTGTACACCCGTTTTAAATAAATAATTTTTTTCAGTTTTCTCGCCATGCCTATAAATTCATGACAGACAACCCCCCTCATGCCGGTCCAGAATTATGATGAAAGATGGCGATTGAGAAAAAAAATTGCATCAAATTTTGTCCAGGTCCATCAAGAAGCCTTTGAGACATGCTTCACGGTTGAATAAAAAACCACCGTTTAGAGTACTTTTTTTGTTCAAAGCACTCGACTTGGAGCCAGCGACTTGCTCGGCGGGGGATATAATTTTAGATATATATATAGTACGGGCATGCCCTAGTGAGAGATAATTACAGGAAATGGTGTTTGTGAGTAACAACCACCCTCTGGTCGAGGCTCATAGAAGGGGTGATGCTTACTGATTCGGCACGCTCACAAAATATGGGATTTTAAATGGCAGAGATGCCACGAAAGATCAGGAAGGGAAGGAATGGAAAATTTGTCAAGGTTTGAAATTAATCGGACAAGGGGGTCCCAAGGTATGGTCACCGTACACGCAGGTCGTTCGTTTTGGCTTTGCGAATGGACCAAACCATTCCATGCAAATAGGAGGGTGGTTCTGTGGTCGTTACTGCCACGTGGTTTCAAAGTTTTGTTGTTGGAACTTGTTGTTGGAACTTGCTGTTGGCACTTGTTGGAACTTGTTGGAACTTGTTGTTGGAACTTGTTGTTGGAACTTGCTGTTGGAACTTGCTGTTGGAACTTGTTGTTGGAACTTGCTGTTGGAACTTGCTGTTGGCACTTGTTGGAACTTGTTGTTGGAACTTGTTGTTGAAACTTGCTGTTGGAACTTGTTGTTGGAACTTGCTGTTGGAACTTGTTGTTGGAACTTGCTGTTGGAACTTGTTGGAACTTGTTGTTGGAACTTGTTGTTGGAACTTGTTGTTGCAACTTGCTGTTGGAACTTGCTGTTGGAACTTGTTGTTGCAACTTGCTGTTGGAACTTGCTGTTGGAACTTGTTGGAACTTGTTGTTGGAACTTGCTGTTGGAACTTGCTGTTGGAACTTGTTGGAACTTGTTGTTGGAACTTGCTGTTGGAACTTGCTGTTGGAACTTGTTGTTGGAACTTGTTGTTGGAACTTGTTGTTGGAACTTGTTGTTGAAACTTGCTGTTGGAACTTGTTGTTGAAACTTGCTGTTGGAACTTGTTGTTGGAACTTGCTGTTGGAACTTGCTGTTGGAACTTGTTGTTGGAACTTGTTGTTGGAACTTGTTGTTGGAACTTGTTGGAACTTGTTGTTGCAACTTGCTGTTGGAACTTGCTGTTGGAACTTGTTGTTGGAACTTGTTGGAACTTGTTGTTGCAACTTGCTGTTGGAACTTGCTGTTGGAACTTGTTGGAACTTGTTGTTGGAACTTGTTGTTGGAACTTGTTGTTGGAACTTGCTGTTGGAACTTGTTGTTGGAACTTGCTGTTGGAACTTGCTGTTGGCACTTGTTGGAACTTGTTGTTGGAACTTGTTGTTGAAACTTGCTGTTGGAACTTGTTGTTGGAACTTGTTGTTGGAACTTGTTGTTGGAACTTGTTGTTGAAACTTGCTGTTGGAACTTGTTGTTGAAACTTGCTGTTGGAACTTGTTGTTGGAACTTGCTGTTGGAACTTGCTGTTGGAACTTGTTGTTGGAACTTGTTGTTGGAACTTGTTGTTGGAACTTGTTGGAACTTGTTGTTGCAACTTGCTGTTGGAACTTGCTGTTGGAACTTGTTGGAACTTGTTGTTGGAACTTGTTGTTGGAACTTGTTGTTGGAACTTGTTGGAACTTGTTGTTGCAACTTGCTGTTGGAACTTGCTGTTGGAACTTGTTGGAACTTGTTGTTGGAACTTGTTGTTGGAACTTGTTGTTGGAACTTGCTGTTGGAACTTGTTGTTGGAACTTGCTGTTGGAACTTGCTGTTGGAACTTGTTGTTGGAACTTGTTGTTGGAACTTGTTGTTGGAACTTGTTGGAACTTGTTGTTGCAACTTGCTGTTGGAACTTGCTGTTGGAACTTGTTGGAACTTGTTGTTGGAACTTGTTGTTGGAACTTGCTGTTGGAACTTGTTGTTGGAACTTGTTGTTGGAACTTGTTGTTGGAATGAATGGGAACATTCAAATGTTGGGTTTTGCTAACATTTCCACAACGTCGCTACAACGTTTCACTTTCGTTGTTGCAACGTTTTGCTCCAACGTTTTGGGGACATTCGAATGTCAAGTGAATCGAATGAGAATTCAGGAATTATTTCATTATTAACGATTAATGAAGTACTTATTTAATTAATTACATTTCTTATTACATTACAGTAATTACCTGAGGTAATTACAGTAATTACAGTTCCGGTAATTACAGTAATTACAGTAATCATTACAGTAATTGCAGTAATCTTATTACAGTAATTACATTACATTAACTCAGGCACCTTTTGAGTAAGGAAGCTGATATTTGGACATGACACTGACCAAGTGATGTGGCTGTCAAGGAAAATATTGATTTATTGATTAATCATTTAATAAATTAACTCGTTGATTTATAAATGACTTATTTAATTAAAATTCCTGAGAGATACATCTTCGGATGAAATACTTGCAGATTGGTTATGCTATGAGCCAATTGATTAAGGAAAATATTTTGTGATGGCCATATTGGCAATTTCGTGGCCATATTCGTGGCAACTCAGTTAGTGCCACTGCACCTTTAAAATGCATCCCTGCGTTCATTTTTCGATCGATTGAGTTGAAATTTTGAACAATCGGATCTGGACTGTCGTTGTTAACGACTCTAGCACGCACTCGTCCAATCAGGATGGAGCAGTATGAAGCGATGTTTTTTTAAATGGAAACGATGTAATGAGTAATTAAAAGTGGGAGGGGGCAACACCACGCATACCTCTTTTAAGGTGTGTATAAACCCTGGAATATTTCAGCAATCAATACAATGCTGAAACTATGTAAGTTAAGTTAATGAGTAATTTACTGAGTAATTTAATGAGTAATTTAATGAGTAATTTAATGAGTAATTTAACGAATAATTTAATGAGTAATTTAATGAGTAATTTAACGAATAATTTAATGAGTAATTTAATGAGTAATTTAATGAGTAATTTAACGAATAATTTAATGAGTAATTTAATGAGTAATTTAATGAGTAATTTAATAAGTAATTTAATAAGTAATTTAATGAGGAATTAAAAGTGGGAGGGGGCAACACCACGCATACCTCTTTTAAGGTGTGTATAAACCCTGGAATATTTCAGCAATCAATACAATGCTGAAACTATGTAAGTTAAGTTAATGAGTAATTTACTGAGTAATTTAATGAGTAATTTAATGAGTAATTTAATGAGTAATTTAACGAATAATTTAATGAGTAATTTAATGAGTAATTTAATGAGTAATTTAACGAATAATTTACTGAGTAATTTAATGAGTAATTTAATGAGTAATTTAATGAGTAATTTAACGAATAATTTAATGAGTAATTTAATGAGTAATTTAATGAGTAATTTAACGAATAATTTAATGAGTAATTTAATGAGTAATTTAACGAATAATTTAATGAGTAATTTAATGAGTAATTTAATGAGTAATTTAACGAATAATTTAATGAGTAATTTAATGAGTAATTTAATGAGTAATTTAATAAGTAATTTAATAAGTAATTTAATGAGGAATTAAAAGTGGGAGGGGGCAACACCACGCATACCTCTTTTAAGGTGTGTATAAACCCTGGAATAAACGTGGGAGGGGGCAACACCACGCATACCTCTTTTAAGGTATGTATAAACCCTGGAATATTTCAGCAATCAATACGATGCTGAAATGATGTAATTTACTGTGTAAGAGGGTCGACCTTGGGTTTGTTTGGGTTTGTTGTTTATTTTGTGGATGTGTATTTTTTGTGTATTTTGGATATATTTTCACGACTAATTCCAGTTAACATCCTGCAAAATTTGCTCGTTTTCTGGCTGAGTCGAAATTGCGTTGAGTTTCTATGGCATGCGCCATTAAAAGCGCTGTGTAATGGTTGAGCTCCCTTTATTTCGTTTTGGTCATGCGGATGAGCAAACAAAATGACGAATGCTGCGGCTGGAGCAGTGGAAGCGATTTTTGAATTGTTCAATGATTATTCGATATTGTTATGACTTATTGTCAATAGGTATACTGAGTGGCCATGAGGTAGCCTGTTGCTATGTACAGTTTTATTCTATTGTTGATTATACCACATAATTGTGGTGATAAAGGAAATGTTCGTTTTAAATAGATGATTATGATATGACCATGACTATAAAATCATGATGATTATTATGAATGATATCATAGGGTTCAAATGCAGAATGATTGCATGAACTTGGGAAAGAACTTTCAAGCCCTATGGGATAAATTGGGTGTTACAAGCAATGGAGCTTCAAAATTTAGCATGATTGAAGGAATTTTACAGTCTTATTTCAGTAGTTTTACGAAATTTAAATTGCCAAGAGATTTTGGGTACTATTAAAGAAAAAAAATGATGAGATATTTTTTCCAATGAACTTTAATATCTGCCATCCATTTTGGCTGTCTCACGAATGAAGGATGAGTTGCCTTTAGTGGTTGCAAAGAAAATTTGTGGAGACCAGGCAAAATGGGGAAATATGTCAGATATGACCCTAGGACAGGACGGTGATTCATCAATTGACATGAGGTACGAACCAGAGGTGACGACCGATGAGTCGATCTCAGTCAATGGATGGACCTGTCCTGACATCATTGGGGAAAGGGCTTATGCAAGGAGTCATTCAAAATGATTAATTTGATTTATTGATGAATATTGATGAATTAATTGAAATTGAATAATTGATTGAATTGTTAATTGATTGAATCTAATTGATTGAATTTAATTGCATAAATTGAACTGAATAAATTGAATTGAATATATTGATTGTTTGATTGATGAAAATGCGGTCTCAAGAAAGAAGCTTTGATATATTTGCGAGATATTATCAATGTGGAGACAACCTGGGAAAATTGAGCAAGGTGGTGAGTTTATATACAGATATATATGTGCGGTTACCATTGTGTGATTTCCCCGTCAAACAGAGCGGACACCTGAGGATTCACCCATTTCATACTGACCCTCCGGCTCATCTGCAAATACTGATCTGTGAGATTGGATTGTGCAAAAGCCACAGCTGAGGGAGATTCTCTGGAAATCACCGTGTGAACAGGTGGAGAGATCCTTCCTGGAGGTACGAGTGAAGCTTTAGAGGAACCTGGAACAAGCTACAACACATCCAACGCTACTTTGATAAAAGGCAGAATGGGAAATGGAGCCTGCAAGAATACACAAGGACAACCAGAAATTCCACAAAAAGGTACTTGTACACATCATATGTACGACCGTTATGGTGCCGAAGCTATAAGACAGGTCGAGAATTGGTATTTGTGGACAAAGGGACATGATGAGGAGTTTCCAAGAGATGGTACATTCGAGCGAAGTCGATTGGAAAGATTGGAACAAAGATTGAAAGCCAGGAAGAGACAGAATCTAACGGTAGACTGGCTTGCATTCCATCTTTGGGATGGTGAATCCAGACAACGGGAACAGCAAGAACGGATAACGGATCTAGAACTTAAAATAAAAAGGATACAGGATACAGTGGAGGAGACAAATGCACAACTGCCCTCGAAATTAGGAACGAAAGTGACAGTTGTCCCATCAGATTTCCAGTTGTCTCCCCAAAAAGGACGGTACAGAGAATTTTTTCGTGTTTCAGGAGATAACGAGAGATTGCAGTGGCAACTCAGGGATGTAGAGATGCAACCCAGCAATACAAGTGCACAGGTGCACAGATCAGACAACGACAGAAACCGGTGTTTCAAATGTGGACGGATGGGACATTGGAAAAGAGGATGTCCGTATACCAAAAGGAAGACAAGTTAATAGGGTAAACCAAGATCAAGGGTACCAGTGCTGACCGATACCTCAGACAATGATTAGGCCTTCATTGCTGCAAATCCCAAATGATGATTGGCCTCAACAGATTCGATTACTGGACAAACATGAATAACTGTCGATGATTCTTGTGTCTGAAAAGTTTTCAGAGCAAGAATGATTCATTTTTTCTTTTTGCTTGTTAACAAATTAATAATTAATTGATCAAATGCCAAAATTGGATCTTCTATTTTGGGCACAGCAATTTTAAATTTACAAAGTTTGGAACAATTGCGTTGCAATTTTTGGCAAACCAAGTAACAAGAGTCACATGATGATCAGGTGGGAATTTCGGACTATTGTTCCGCACGATTGATAGGTCAATGGTCGACTGACATGCAAATGGGTGTGTAGTCAAAATTTGGATAGATTATTGTGAAGGCAGAAAGGGTAATTTCAATGTGACATCATAAGGGTTTTCTAAGAATGGACTTTTGGTTTATTTGTCTATAAGCATTTTGAATTTGATTGACAAATTTTATGAAATTGAAATAAAATTGACACCCATCTGATCTGTAAATAATGGTTCCAACGCAAACAAATATGCATAATGCATGTGTGTGTGTGTTTTTGTGTATCAATCTTACAAGATTGTTGACACCGACAGTGTGCCTGTCTGGAAATGGATAGTTATATGTGGATGGGATTGGGATATGTGGATGGGATTGAATATCCAGAGAATCCGTAAAATAAAATAGAAATATAATTTGATTATGAGCATTATCTCTTTTGTCAAGGGAAATGGAATATAAAAATTTGATGTGCTGGGTTATGAGCAGCCATTAATTAATAGTAAAATTGTGAGTAATTTTGGGATTCCATTTTTGATAGAATGTATATGAGAATAACATCTATTTATGGATATGAGCTTCATAAAAGGAAATGAGGAAGTACAAAATCATCCAAATTTGGGAGAGGTCTTACACTGACTTCCCAGAATACTCTGCTCATGGATTTTATATATATAAACTTGAATTTTATCAGCATATAAATTGTGCTGTATGTATGGATGTGTTTTAGGCATAGATGATATGGGAAAAGAGTAAAGAAAATTTTGCTGGTTTGAACTATTGTGGGTTTTCAGTTCTGGAGTTTAAACAAAGTCACTGGTTAACAGATGAGAAAGGATAGTAAATAAATTATTCTCTGCTGGGCAAATTAAGTACGATATTACTAAGACTTATGAGAGCTATTGTTCCGCCTTACAGCAGTGGAAAATTATTGGAAAAAATTAGATCCAACATAATGAATCTATAAAAGAATGTGATAAGGATAATATCCTCAATTTGTACTAATTATTTGATTGTGGGTAAAGGAATTAAGTCATCGTAGTGGATTGTTAACAGCAGCCTGAAAATGTCCTGAGAGTGTGCATCCATGTAATCAGAAATCCCAGATTTGTTTTTACAAACAACATTTTGGTAGAGGTCTTGTGTGGAACACTTCCTTGGTAGATAAAAAACGGTACTGCATGCTGGCAGCCACTTTTGCGGCCAGTTAGGCCAAACAAATTGAGAGGAAATTGTAGTTAAATACGTAAGTTACACATGGCTATTTGTAAAAAGGAAATTTGTTGAGATGGGAAACATTTTTTCGAAGGTTTATTAAGGTGTTATAATATGACATGTGGCAAGGCAAACTATTGGATGGGAAAATTAGATCTGGCTATAGAATAAATTTATTGACCCCTTGAAGTTAATCCTTCAAATCATTGTTTCACTGGCATTTTTGTTCAAATTGGAAATAGTTTGGTAGAGCTTTGGTTAAAACCTTTGGTTGCGGTATCTTGGAACGAATTGATAAACCATAGGAGATTGATAAGAATAGAAACAAATATGGACCCAAAATAGAAAGTTGGATTCATGCCTCTCATTGCAAGCAAGCACATGGGGCTAAGGTGGACGATCCCACAGAAAATGAGGCTGCACCTAGCAGCCCAGCAGAACATTCAGTGGTAGAAAAATGATAGTCATGATTTACAGTCATTTGAATTACATTTTAACACCCCTTGCATTGATAAACATTACATTTTCAACATGTGATATTCCTACTTGGAATAGTGACATTTATTTGCCTACATGACATACAATTACCTGCTGATATTAATACAGCATGAGTGAAAAAATGTATCACAACTACACCCATGATCAGGGGATTGAGTTCAACCCCGGGAGATAGGGGGATCAGGGTAAGACAAATAATCTGATTATGTTACATATTAAGGGATTTTCTTTATTTACCTTTTAGGAAGCTTGTTAGTTTGGTATATAATGTTAAATGTCATCGACATATAACTATGTCATAGATATGAATATATACAAGGAGTAGCAGACTTGTTTGTTGGTTTAGTAGTTATATTGGCAATTGTTTTAGTGGTGGCTTGCTTGAAAGCCTTAGTGACGGTGTGTTTGAATAAGGTAACCAACAACACGATGATAACACATGAAGTGACAAATGAGGAAAGAAATGTGGAACCAAAAAAGGAAGACTTTTATGGCGACATAAACAGTAGAATTAAGATAATGGCATAACGACAATGTTATGAGTTGTGTCAATTACAATATCAATGAACTCATATCACCACGAGTGACACACTGTTAGGAAAAAAAAAAAAAAAAAAAAAAAAAAAAAGAGGGAAAAGAAAAAGTGGAGAGGAATTATGGTAATTATACATTATGCTTAATTTGTTGGTTTGGGAAAATTGTTGTTGGGAATTAGGTATTCCCGTTTGTGATTGTAATCATATACAATGCTATTCTTAGTTTAGTAATAAAATACATACCTGATTGAATATTATTTGTGTGACGCATATAAATGAATATAACTTTTTGTGTTAAGGAAAAACAACAAATTGTTGAATGTGAAACTGTCGGAAGATATACATGATTATGCTGATTTCATGGTAAGATGTACCCTATCTGATTCAGTGTGTGCGGAAAGCAGATTCAGATATGACTGAGCATAAGGATAAGACGAGATCACATTTTGGAGGGATTGCTAACGGAATTGGGAAGA
The DNA here is from genome assembly GCF_964187855.1 of Myxine glutinosa. Taxonomy (NCBI): domain Eukaryota; kingdom Metazoa; phylum Chordata; class Myxini; order Myxiniformes; family Myxinidae; genus Myxine; species Myxine glutinosa. The sequence continues at coordinate 417,088,806 of NC_136261.1, forward strand.
AGAAAGAAAGAAAATTTGTGGCTAAAAAATGAAGTTAATCGTGGCATACACCCTCTTTCTCAAAGAATGATGAAGACATTCTCCCGTGTAACTTGGAGATGGATGCTTACCTTCACCAAGGAAATTTATGTGACCATCTGCCTGGATCACACTGCAACATATGAAAGAAAGGCGATCACTTACTCTTGTTCGAAGGCTTGGAACATTCATCACATCAGAAGTTGCAGGACAACGACATTTTACCTGCAACCTCTGTGAAATGCGGGAACATATGTTATTACTTCACCAACTTGCGGGGAGCCAGCATGGAGCTGCAAACAAATGGCTGTGCCTTTTCACAACAGCTGTGCACAATTCCGCTGGTTGCTCATGGTATGGACCATGGATGACCTGAACACCATGGTCCCAACATCATTGTGGATGCATCCGGCATCCCTGTTCCACATCTTGCTGGCCAATCAACGTCACACCAATACTTGCTGCCCACTCATAATGAGGGAAGAGGCAAGTCGACTACAACTGGGCGAAGGCCTTGTTCAGGAATTATTATGGTTTACAGCAAAAGTGGCAAGAATGCTACATGGAGAGCAGGGTCAGTCTATGACTCCGCACTGTTACCACAACAGCGAAATCCTACACGAAGTAGTGCAGGTGTTATGAAGACAGAAAATGTTTCATACCTGGATTCAAACACAAGTGATCAGCCCTTCCTTTCAAACAAAGAGTCAACATTTGTGTGGAGGCAAACGTTTTTGCCAGATGTTGCAGATGCTTTACAAAACTTGAAAATGAAGTGAAATTGTTGTATCTTGGTGATGGTGAAGTGTTGTTTTGAAAAGATATTTGTGATGCAAATGCAATAGATTGAACAATATGGAAGGAGTCAATGACCAACGAAATGTTTTGTGATTCTTGCAGGATGACGGTGTATGCCCAAGGGAATGTAATTACCAAAGTTGTGGTTTGAGTACTTGTATTGATATTTACTTATACTTGTATTGATATTTACTTGTAGTGATTGATTATTTACTTATACTTGTATTGATATTTACTTATACTTGTATTGATATTTACTTGTAGTGATTGATTATTTACTTATACTTGTATTGATATTTACTTGTAGTGATTGATTATTTACTTATACTTGTATTGATGTTTACTTGTAGTGATTGATGGTTTACTTTTATTGATGTTTAGATTAATGGTTAATATAAACAAAAACAAAAAGATGAGGGAATTGTGGAAATGTAACTCATTGATTGTAACTCAGTATAACTCATTGGTTGGAAGCAGGTACTAGCAGGTGGTTGTAAGAATGTCAGGAATGTATCTCGCTCTGTCGAAGCTGGGAGTCCTTTTGTCCACCTTTATTACGACCCCGGGCTAACACACATTCCCAAGCCCGCACTATTTGTTTTTGGACATCGGGATGCAAAGAGGGTGAAGAACCTCCCCAGCAGGGAGGCGGTTGTGGATGACCAAGGAGCTTCAGCGCACGGAGGATTAACATTCAGCGCACGGAGGATTAACTCCAATTTGCCCATATAAGCAAGAGCAAACTTTGAGTCAGGAGGACTTGCCACGAGAACATCTGCCCGACGGACGAACGAGTATGCAATGGGAAAGCAGCGCCAGGAGAGCACCGGCCAATGAGGAAGAACCAACGACTTGAATTACTAAATTCGTTATGGTATTGTAGTTCCTTATTATATTGAAACAAGTGAACTAGTAGTTAATAAAGTCTTGATCTTTTGTAAACCTGTTTCCGGTCATTGGAGTCTCGAGTCCCAAACACACTTCCACGACAGGTCCCCAGCAATATACCTGGCAAGTTTCAAGTATATCGGACCGGTAGTTGTCGAGAAACAGTGGTCACAGACAAACACACACACACACACACACACACAGACACACACACACACAGACACACATACACACAGAGATTACTGGAATTATAGATAGACTAGGGCGTGCCCGCACGTACGTGCTTGCCCGTACGTGCGTGCAAAAAAACATGCGTACAAACAACAACAACAAAAAAAAGACTTTGAAACCACGTGGCAGTAACGACCACAGAACCCCCCCCCCCCTCTATTTACATGAAATGGTTTGGTCCATTCGCAAAGCCAAAGCGAACGGCTTACGAGTACGGTGACCATACCTTGGGAACCACTTGTCCGATTAATTTCAAACCTTGAAAAGGCACATCCTCGGGTCCCCAGCAATATACCTGGCAAGTTTCAAGTATATCGGACCGGTAGTTGTCGAGAAACAGCGGTCACAGACAAACACACACACACACACACACACAGACACACATACACACATACACACAGAGATTACTGGAATTATAGATAGATATTAGAAATTTTTTTTCCATAAAAAACAGGGTGGGGGTTGGGGGATGCCAGATATCACCTAACCCTACTCATAGGGTGGGGGGGGGGGGGAGATGCTCGAGAACGCCTTACCCTCCTCTTAGGGGGGGGGGGATGCTATTGATTGCCTTACCCTCCTTTTAGGGTGTGGGGGGGGGGAGATGCTATCAATTGCCTTACCCTCCTCTTAGGGCGGGGGGGGGGGGGGGGGGGGGAGGGGGTGGAGATGCTCGAGAATGCCTTACCCTCCTCTTGAGTTGTGGGGGGCGGGGCGGGGAGGAGATACTATTAATTGCCTTACCCACCTCTTATGGGGGAGATGCGAGAGATTGCCTTACCCTCATCTTATGGCGGGGGTGGAAGGGAGATGCTAGATATCGCCTTACCTTCAACTTAGGGTGGGGGGGGGGGGATGCTAGAGATTGCCTTACCCTCCTCGAAGGGCGTGTGTGGGGGGGGGGGGGGGAGGATGCTAGAGTTCGCATTACCCTCCACGAAGGGCGCTTGGTGGGGGGGGGGGGGATGCTAGACATCGCCTTACCTTCCACTTAGGGGCGGGGAGATGCTGGAGGTCGCCTTACCCTCCTCGAAGGGCATGGGTGGGGAGGGGGGGGGGAGATGCGCGAGATCGCATTACCCTCCACAAAGGGCGTGGGTGGGGGGGAGGGATGCTGGAGATCGCCTTACCGTCCTCTTAGGGTTGGGGCGGGGGGGAGATGCTAGAGGTTGCCTTACCCTCCTCTTAGGGTGGGGTGGGGGGGGGGGGGGGGAGATGCTAGAGGTTGCCTTACCCTCCTCTTAGGGTGTGGGGGGGGGGGGGGGAGATGCTAGAGGTTGCCTTACCCTCCTCTTCGGGTGGGGGGGGGGGGAGATGCTAGAGATTGCCTTACCCTCCTCGAAGGGCGTGGGGGGGGGGGGGCTGTGTTAGATATCGTATTACCTTCCACTTGGAGGGGGGGGGGCGGTGAGGGAGATGCTCGAGATCGCCTTACCTTCCACTTATTGGGGGGGGGGGGGGAGATGCTGGGGATCGCATTACCATCCTCGAAGGGCGTGGGTGGGGGGAGGGATGCTAAAGATCGCCTTACCCTCTTCTTAAAGTGGGTGGATGGGGGGTGGGGGGGGGAGATGCGAGATGTCGCCTTACCCTTCTCTTGGGGTGGGGGGGGGGGGATGCTAGAGATTTCCTTACCCTCCTGTTCGTGAAGTGTGGGTTCAGGGTAATTCTAAAGATGTCTTTGTCCTGTTGGGGGGAATGTGAAAGGTGGCCCGACCCTCCTGTTGGGCAGAGGAGGAGGGGGAGGGACATGCTGATGTTATAATGGTCTCTTTTCAACATGCGATGTTTCGACAAATTTCTGTCCTCACCTCCAATCCTTCCCAGGGAAACTCATTTCCTGCACTGCATTAATGTATTATTTATTGCAAATAATCCATCGGACATAATCCGTAACTGTATTTATTGTAATCCTTTGTTGTTTATTTTTGTGCACTCGTCATTTTGACAGAATTTTCCCCGACCTGCTGTCGCAAAGGAGAAATCAAAATAAAGTGCTGTTACTGGAGGCTCGTAGATCTAACAGGATTTCGGTTTCGGTGTTTCCAAGAACAGTCGGCTGGATGATTTCAATCGAGGTGGAGCGGAACGAGGCGCGGTGGGAAAGGGCGGAGCGGGACGAGGCGTGGCAGGCCGGGAATGGGCGGGGCGGGATGAGGCGGGGCGAGACCGGTCGGGGCGTGGCAGTCCTGGAAGGGGAGGAGCGGAGCGGCGTGAGAGGCGGGTGGCACTCCGAAGGGCGCGGCATTCTGGAAATGGTTCTGATGTTCTTTCGTTTTCTACTAGGTCAATATAAGGGTTCTGTGTAACTCCAAACTTCGTGCCAAGTCAACAATGGAAAAACAACTGAACTAAAGGTAATTATTCTCATGCGCCGTGAACGGGAGTGGTAAAATGGCCGATCTGTGGCTTCAGTTCTTCATCTGACGCCGAATGGCCAATGAGCCATCAGCTACCACGTGGTGGAGATTGGTGAATCCGAGGAGGACGAAGAAGAAGTAGCATGAATTGCGTGCATAGGAAGGATTCAATAACGACGAAAACATCCAGGTGATCTTGTAAACCTTGAACTGCAACTGTGACGAAGATACCCATGATCGGATCGTATCGATCCATGTCCTTTTTGGATTCGTGTTCGCGACCTTTTGTCCTCCGTGCTCGGCTCCGTGTCCTTTTGTCCTCGGCTCCTTGGCCTTTTGTCCTCCGTCCTCGGCTCCTTGGCCTTTTGTCCTCCGTCCTCGGCTCCTTGGCCTTTTGTCCTCCGTCCTCGGCTCCTTGGCCTTTTGTCCTCCGTCCTCGGCTCCTTGGCCTTTTGTCCTCCGTCCTCGGCTCCTTGGCCTTTTGTCCTCCGTCCTCGGCTCCGTGTCCTTTTGGCCTCCGTGCGAGGCTCCGTGTCCTTTTGTCCTCCGTGCGAGGCTCAGTGTCCTTTTGTCCTCCGTGCGAGGCTCCGTGTCCTTTTGTCCTCCGTGCGAGGCTCAGTGTCCTTTTGTCCTCCGTGCGAGGCTCCGTGTCCTTTTGCCCTCCGTGCGAGGCTCCGTGTCCTTTTGTCCTCCGTGCGAGGCTCCGTGTCCTTTTGCCCTCCGTGCGAGGCTCCGTGTCCTTTTGTCCTCCGTGCGAGGCCCCGTGCCCTTTTGTCCTCCGTGCGAGGCCCCGTGCCCTTTTGTCCTCCGTGCGAGGCCCCGTGCCCTTTTGTCCTCCGTGCGAGGCCCCGTGCCCTTTTGTCCTCCGTGCCCTTTTGTCCTCCGTGCCCTTTTGTCCTCCGTGCCCTTTTGTCCTCCGTGCCCTTTTGTCCTCCGTGCCCTTTTGTCCTCCGTGCCCTTTTGTCCTCCGTGCCCTTTTGTCCTCCGTGCCCTTTTGTCCTCCGTGCCCTTTTGTCCTCCGTGCCCTTTTGTCCTCCGTGCCCTTTTGTCCTCCGTGCCCTTTTGTCCTCCGTGCCCTTTTGTCCTCCGTGCCCTTTTGTCCTCCGTGCCCTTTTGTCCTCCATGCCCTTTTGTCCTCCGTGCCCTTTTGTCCTCCGTGCCCTTTTGTCCTCTGTGCCCTTTTGTCCTCCGTGCCCTTTTGTCCTCTGTGCCCTTTTGTCCTCCGTGCGAGGCTCCGTGCCCTTTTGTCCTCCGTGCGAGGCTCCGTGCCCTTTTGTCCTCCGTGCGAGGCTCCGTGCCCTTTTGTCCTCCGTGCGAGGCTCCGTGCCCTTTTGTCCTCCGTGCGAGGCTCCGTGCCCTTTTGTCCTCCGTGCGAGGCTCCGTGCCCTTTTGTCCTCCGTGCGAGGCTCCGTGCCCTTTTGTCCTCCGTGCGAGGCTCCGTGCCCTTTTGTCCTCCGTGCGAGGCTCCGTGCCCTTTTGTCCTCCGTGCGAGGCTCCGTGCCCTTTTGTCCTCCGTGCGAGGCTCCGTGCCCTTTTGTCCTCCGTGCGAGGCTCCGTGCCCTTTTGTCCTCCGTGCGAGGCTCCGTGCCCTTTTGTCCTCCGTGCGAGGCTCCGTGCCCTTTTGTCCTCCGTGCGAGGCTCCGTGCCCTTTTGTCCTCCGTGCGAGGCTCCGTGCCCTTTTGTCCTCCGTGCGAGGCTCCGTGCCCTTTTGTCCTCCGTGCGAGGCTCCGTGCCCTTTTGTCCTCCGTGCGAGGCTCCGTGCCCTTTTGTCCTCCGTGCGAGGCTCCGTGCCCTTTTGTCCTCCGTGCGAGGCTCCGTGCCCTTTTGTCCTCCGTGCGAGGCTCCGTGCCCTTTTGTCCTCCGTGCGAGGCTCCGTGCCCTTTTGTCCTCCGTGCGAGGCTCCGTGCCCTTTTGTCCTCCGTGCGAGGCTCCGTGCCCTTTTGTCCTCCGTGCGAGGCTCCGTGCCCTTTTGTCCTCCGTGCGAGGCTCCGTGCCCTTTTGTCCTCGGTGCGAGGCTCCGTGCCCTTTTGTCCTCGGTGCGAGGCTCCGTGCCCTTTTGTCCTCGGTGCGAGGCTCCGTGCCCTTTTGTCCTCGGTGCGAGGCTCCGTGCCCTTTTGTCCTCGGTGCGAGGGTCCGTGCCCTTTTGTCCTCGGTGCGAGGCTCCGTGCCCTTTTGTCCTCGGTGCGAGGCTCCGTGCCCTTTTGTCCTCCGTGCGAGGCTCCGTGCCCTTTTGTCCTCCGTGCGAGGCTCCGTGCCCTTTTGTCCTCCGTGCTCCGCTCCGTTTCCTTTTGTCCTCCCTGCTCGTCTCCGTGTCCTTTTGTCCTCCGTGCTCGTCTCCGTGTCCTTTTGTCCTCCGTGCGAGGCTCCGTGTCCTTTTGGCCTCGTGCTCCGCTCCGTTTCCTTTTGTCCTCCCTGCTCGTCTCCGCGTCCTTTTGTCCTCCGTGCTCCGCTCCGCGTCCTTTTGTCCTCCGTGCTCCGCTCCGCGTCCTTTTGTCCTCCGTGCTCCGCTCCGCGTCCTTTTGTCCTCCGTGCTCCGCTCCGCGTCCTTTTGTCCTCCGTGCTCCGCTCCGCGTCCTTTTCCACACAGTGATCGGTTCGGATCTTTTGAGGAAAAGGTTTGTTCGGAGATTCTCATTTTATTATTAATACAGAAAGATCTTCTGTAAAACGATTATTTGAAGTGATTTTTCCTAATATTAATAGAGAGATCGGGAGAACATGATGATTATACACAGCACGATATGACAAAGCGATGTGGATGGATTATGACGAAATTGGGGGGATGAGATGGGCAGGTGTGAAGAAAAAGAAGCTGATTAGATTTAGGTTTAGGTCCGAATCCAGATCCGGTCTATCAGTGGATACAAAACGTTACCTGTTTATCCTGTTGGAGGTTTGTGCGATACCCAGTGTCGTTCTACTTCGTTACCTGTGAAACTAATCCTGGTGTTGGCTTCATGTTTAATGTGGCTGCTTTAAGATGTTAGGGTGACACCGTTAAAATAACACCTGGTGGATTGACTCAGGTTGTCGTCATTTTGAAGTCGGAAAAATGAGTGCCAGCCTCCCGGGAACAGGGGGCACTGCATCAGGGGGGTGCGAAACTGAAAGTGGGTTGTTTCTGAGGGAAACAGGTCTTAGGTCACATGATATAAATCATCAATTTTCAACCAATTCACTTCATGTATATTTATATATATTGGGGAAAATGCCAGGGGCAAAGAAAAGGCCCCTTAAGATGGTATGTGCGTTTTAAATCAGAGGGGAGGGGGGGGGGGGGAATGTCAATAATTTCCAAGTTCCCACAATAAGAACCAAGTTCCATAGGAAGAACCAAGTTCCATAGGAAGAACCAAGGAATGCTCTATAAAAGTTCATATAAAGGTCCCTACATTTGGCAAATCAAACGCATTTACTTCTTCATGCACCTGTGTGAATGAAATTGGCATTTTTCCCAAGAATGTCCCTTTTCTATAGTTTGCCACATGGCACATACCATATAAAGTGGCCTTTTCTATAGTTTGCCACATGGCACATACCATATAAAGGGACCTTTTCTATGTCCCTGGCATTTTCCCCAATAATTAATGCCAACAGACTGGACAGCCAGCTTAACGTGCATCCCTGGGCCCAGACGAGACAGGTTAAAAGTGAGTGTGCATACCTGTAGACAATACCACAAGCCCTTCCCACATTGGACTAAATAACTAAATAACCTTCACTGTTTCTTAAAATACACAGTTTTGTTGAAAAAAAGGAAACGGGGTGACTTTTTATTAAAAAGGGGATTTTGGTTTGTGTGTGTGTGTGTGTGTGTGTGTGTGTGTGTGTGTGTGTGTGTGTGTGTGTGTGTGTGTGTGTGTGTGTGTGTGTGTGTGTGTGTGTGTGTGTGTGTGTGTGTGTGTTAAAGTTGGCATGTCATTTATTTATCATGGTAAATGGTACATCTTTCATTTTATCACTCATTTTGGGAGCTCAAATGGTTAGTGTCGTGTTCAAATTTGATGTGACGTAGATAATATCTGGCAATGTCATGGCCGACGCATTTTTGCATGGCTTTGGTACCTTAAAATTTGGCACAATAGCACTGTGGACATGACACGTAATGATGCTGAAAATCAGGTTTAAGAATTGATACGTTTTAAATATGAAGAAACTGTATTTTGTTAATCATGCAAGACTTTATTCAAGATGATGTAAAATACTTGAAAAAGAAAGAAGAAAAAAATTATTCCATATTCCAAGTCGCGTGTGACCATATTCCAGGTTTCACATTGTGGTCGCTTCTTTGGTATTTCTCAATCCGCTGTAAGTCTATTTGTATTGTGTACCTGCATATGCTGGGATTCTGCTGGTGGACTAAGCATCCCTGAGGCTCGGCTCCTGTGCGAATTGTTTTCATGTATATATATGTTAATTACACCTAATTTGTGTCAAGTTATGTGAAACGAGATTGATATGAAAACTTTCATGTTGTCTTTGTTGCTAAATTTATTCTGGTTTCTTCAAACAAATAGCGACTTTCGTCCGCAATGTTCTTACCTCATACCAACGCACGTCTGAGTGTATGCGCATGCGCTTTTCAAAAAGGCACCCAGCAACAACGCAGTCCTCATAGAGGTGCTCATCGCAGCTAAAAACTGCATTTTGTTCATCATACAAGACTTTATTCAAGACTATATCAAAGATTTGAAAAAGAAAGAAGAAAAAAAATATTCAAACCAAATGGGACTTGAAATCACAATCCCCAGCTTGGAAGTCTGATGCCTCATCCATTAGGCCAATAAAGGGGCGCCATTCGAATTCTCCACCACATATTTCCATAGAAGATGTCAGCAAAAAGGCCCGCTTGCATGTGAAATCCCCATTTCCAAACACATCACAATAATAACTCGATCACAGTTCATTTCCAACCTCATGACCACACAAAAACACAATACCTTTACACAAGAAGAAGTTAATGTATTTTATTTGCAAGATGTAGGGTGCCCCTTTTATATCAACTTTTCTAGAGCATTCCTTGCTTCCTCCGAAGAACACAAGGGCAGTCCAGCATGCACACGAAATTTTTTGAATGTCCCTTATTTTCTGTTTGGCATTTTCTACAAGCTATGGAATGTCCCTTCTTTTCTATACTTTGCCACATGGCACATACCTTATAAATGGGCCCTTTCTATGCCCCTGGAATTTTCCCCAAGAATGCCCCTTCTTGTAACATGCATTAGAAATGAGGCGGTTATGATGGGATATGATATATGTTTAAGATAATGAAGGGTATATACAAAACAAGTGCAGAATAATTATTCAGCAGAGAGAGTGACAGGACCAGGGGCCATAGCCTAGTGAAGAAAAGAAGAGTTAATACAGTCATAAGGTAATAGTCAGGCAGCTCAGCAAATGGATGTCTATGTTCTGGACAAAAGCACTAAATTTTCCCCACATGCTGCCCATAGCTTTAACTTTCCATTTTAGGTAGGAACCACTTCCTCCGAATACTTTTTTTTTTTTTTGCAGTATTTTCAGTGACTATGGCACATTAAAAGTATTCCATTTTAATTTTTTTTCCCAGGTTTGATGTTCGGTTTTTTTTTTGTGTTACTAAAAATCGTCTGTTGCTTTTCTAAATGGTATAGTTGTATTCCTTGGCTCAGAAAATGTATGTTTGGACATCAAGATTGTGATCCTAAGTGGCTTTGAAGATGAGATATTGTTAGATATAGGTTTTTTTGTGCGAAGGGTACGGGAGCAGAAACAGCAGAGCATGAAAATTATAAGGCAGCCAAGAAGGCTGCAAAGAACGAGGTAGCAAACGTGCAGGAGGCATGTAGGAAAATGTTCGGAGAATGCTTGGATTCGGAAGAGGGTCAGAGAGCAGTATTCAGGATTGCAAAGCAGATAGCGAAAGAGAGGTGTGATGTGATGGGGGTGAGTTGCTTGAAGGATGAAGTGGGACAAATCGTTGTGGACCCAGATGGAATTAAATGAAGATGGAAAATATATATGGAAATGCTGTTGAATACAGAGAATGAATGGGATGGCAACATAGAGAGTACGCCAGTTTTAGGACCGGCAGAGAAGATAACCGAGAAGGAAGTTGAGGAAGCGATAAAAGCAATGAAGAGTTGAAAAGCGGGAGGGCCGACAGGAGTTGTGGGAGATATGTTGAAGGCAGCGGGAAATTGGGGTGTGAAGAGAATGACAGAGATCTGTAATTTGGTGGTGAAAGATGGCCGCATTCCAGTGGATTTGAAACTGAGTACCCTTGTCCCTCTATACAAGGGGAAAGGTGACCCTCGAGAGTGTGGCTCGTACCAAGCGATAAAGTTATTTGAGCATGGAATGAAGGTATTGGAAAGGGTGTTGGAGAGGAGGATAAGGAAGAAAGTGAAGATTGATGAAATGCAGTTTGGATTTATGCCAGGAAGAGGAACGACAGATGCGCTTTTTATTGTGAGGCAGTTGCAGGAGAAGTACATGAAGAGGAAGAAGTTGTTTCTTGGGTTTGTTGATCTGGAAAAAGCATTCGATAGGGTTCCACGCAAAGTATTGACATGGGCAATGAGGAAGTTATCAGTGGAGGAATGGTTGATCAGAGTAGTGATGGCAATGTACAAAAGAGCGTGCACAGCTGTAAGGATGAAGGACGGGAACAGTGGTGAGTTTGAGGTGAAGGTGGGAGTGCATCAGGGGTCGGTACTAAGTCCACTACTATTTGTAGCTGTGATGGAGGTGCTGGCTGAGAACATAAAGGAGGGATTACCGTGGGAGTTGTTGTATGCAGATGATTTGGTGTTGATTGCAGAAAGTATGGATGGACTGAAGGAAAAGATGAACAAGTGGAAGCAATGTATGGAGACAAAAGGTCTGAAGGTGAATATCGGAAAGACGAAGGTGATGGCAAGTGGTAAAGCATGTGGTGATGAGGAAAGAACTGGGAAGTGGTCCTGTGCTGTGTGCAGGAAGGGTGTTGGAGTGACCTCCATTCACTGTACAATGTGCGCTGAGTGGGTTCATCAAAAATGTAGTGGTCTGAGAGGGTCATTAACCAGTGTGGCAGCTACATTCAAATGTAAGGTGTGCACAGAGGGAGCTGCAGATGAAGGAAATGTTGAGTTGGATATTGGAGACGGCGTGAAGCTGGAAGGTGTGAAAACATTTTGCTACCTCGTAGACATGCTGAATGGAGAAGGTGGATCAGACTCGGAAACGGTTGCTAGAGTGAGATGTGCATGGAAGAAGTTTCGGGAACTGCGTGGCGTGCTGATAAGGAGGGGAGTGTCGTTGAAGCTGAAGGGAAAGGGGTATGCTGCATGTGTGAGAAGTATTATGATTTATGGGAGCGAGACATGGGTAATGAACGTAGAGCAGCAACGAAGGGTGGAAAGGGTGGAAATGCGAATGGTTCGATGGATGTGCGGAGTATCATTGAGAGAGAGGAAGACAAATGATGAATTGCGAAAAATGATGGGAATAGAGCCTGTGATTGATGTTGTGAAGAGGAACAGGTTGATATGGTTTGGTCATGTGTTGCGCAAGGATGAAAGTGACTGGTTGAGAAGAGTGATGGAAATGAATGTAGTAGGAAGTAGAGGACGCAAGACCGAGAAAGACTTGGCTAAAGATGGTGGAAGAAGAAATGCGGGCAAGGGGGTTAACAAGGAGAGATGCAGAAAATAGGGCAAGATGGAGAAGATTGTCATGGGAACCGCAAGGCTAACCCCCGCTCTAGCAGGGAAAATGGCCTTAAAATGCATGTTGTTGTGTTGTTGTTGTCTTATCTTCTTTTATCCACCATCTCTTATCTTCTCTTATCCACCATCTCTTACCTTCTCTTGTCCACCATCTTTTATCTTCTCTTTTCCACCATCTCTTATCTTCTCTTATCCACCATCTCTTATCCACCATCTCTTATCTTCTCTTATCCACCATCTCTTATCTTCTATTATCCACCATCTCTTATCTTCTCTTATCCACCATCTCTTATCTTCTCTTATCCACCATCTCTTATCTTCTCTTACCCACCATCTTTTATCTTCTCTTCTCCACCTTCTCTTTCCTTCTCTTATCCACCATCTCTTGTCTTTTATTATCCATCATATTTTATCTTCTCTTTTCCACCATCTCTTATCTTCTCTTATCCACCATCTCTTATCCTCTTTTCTCCACCTTCTCTTACCTTCTAATATCCACCATCTCTTATCTTTTATTGTCCATCATCTTTTATTTTCTCTTCTCTACCATCTCTTATCTTCTCTTATCCACCATCTCTTATCTTCTCTTCTCCACCTTCTCTTACCTTCTCTTATCCAACATCTCTCATCTTCTAATCGTCAGGTGCGTCGACGACAACCGTTGACTACCTGATCATGCGTAGGTGAGATAGGGGGCACCTCCGGGACACAAAGGTGATCCTGGGGGAGGAGGCTGTTTCACTGCACCACTTGGTTGTCTGCGACATAAGGGTGAAAGGTGTGAGGTGAGCTCGGTGGGTGAAGTACAAACCGAGAATGAAGGTGTGGAGGTTGAAAGAGGTGACAGTGAGGGAGGCATTAAAAGAGGCTGAGTATGGTAGAGGATGATGTGGTTGAGCTTGAAAGTGGTTGGATGTCAATGAAAGATCGTCTGTTGGGAGCCATTGGTGAGGTTTGTGGATGGACAAAAGGACTACCGAGGCACTCAGAAACATGGTGGTGGGAAGATGAAGTTGGAAAGAGGATTGACGAGAGGCGAAAGAAGTTCAAGGAGTGGCAGAAGGCGAAGGGTACGGGGGGCAGAAAAGGCAGAGCAAGAAAGTTATAAGGCAGTCTAGAAGGCTGCAAAGAAAGTTGTAGCAAAGGCGCAGGAGGCATGTACGAAAATGTTCGGATGAGGCTTGGATTCGGAAGACGGTCAGAGAGTGGTATTCAGGATTGCAAAGCAGATGGCGAAAGAGAGGTGTGATGTGAGGGAGGTGAGTTGCTTGAAGGATGAAGTGGGACAAATCATTGTGGACCCAGATGGAATTAAAGGAAGATGGAAGAGATATATGGAAATGCTGTTGAATGCAGAGAATGAATGGGATGGCAACATAGAGAGTAACCCAGTTTTAGGACCGGCAGAGAAGCTAACTGAGAAGGAGGTTGAGGAAGTGAGAAAAGCAATGAAGAGTATTAAAGCTGAAGAGCCGACAGGAGTTGTGGGAGATATGTTGAAGGCAGCAGGAAGTTGGGGTGTGAAGAGAATGACAGAGATCTGTAATATGGTGGTGAAAGAAGGCCGCATTCCAGTGGATTGGGAACTGAGTTCCCAACTGAGACTGAGTCTCGACTGTGGCTCGTATCGAGCGATAAAGTTATTGGAGCATGGAATGAAGGTATTGGTGAAGGTGTTGGAGAGGAGGATAAGGAAGAAAGTGAAGATCGACGAAATGCAGTTTGGATTTATGCCAGGAAGCAGAACAACAGACGCACTTTTTATTGTAAGGCAGTTGCAGGAGAAATATATGAAGAAGACAAAGAAGTTGTTTCTTGGGGTTGTTGATCTGGAGAAAGCATTTGATAGGGTTCCACGTGAAGTTGTGACATGGGAATTGAGGAAGTTAGGAGTGGAGGAATGGTTCATCAGAGTAGTGATGGCAATGTACGAAAGAGCACGCACAGCTGTAAGGATGAAGGACGGGAACAGTGGTAGGTTTGAGGTGAAGGTGGGAGTGCATCAGCGGTCGGTACTAAGTCCACTCCGATTTGTAGCTGTGATGGAGGTGCTGGCTCGGAACATAAAGGAGTGTTTGCCATGGGAGTTGTTGTATGCAAATGATCTGGGAGTTGTTGTATGCAGAGTGATGGAAATGAATGTCGATGGAAGTGGAGGACAGGGTAGACTGAGAAAGACTTGGGTAAAGATGGTGGAAGAAGAAATCTGGTCAAGGGGGTTAAAAAGGGGAGATGCAGAAAATAGGGCAAAAGGGAGAAGATTGTCATGGGGTCCGCAAGGCTAACCCCTGCTCTCGCAGGGAAAACGGCCTTAAAATGCCTGTTGTTGTTGTTGTTGTTGTCTCATCTTCTCTTATCCACCATCTCTAATCTTCTCTTATCCACCATCTCTTATCCACCATCTCGTAACCACCATCTCGTATCCACCATCTCGTATCCACCATCTCGTATCCACCATCTCGTATCCACCATCTCGTATCCACCATCTCGTATCCACCATCTCTTATCTACCATCTCTTATCTTACCCCATCCAAAACCATGATCTTTTCTACCACCGTTAGTTCAGTATTTCTCTCCCTTGTAACTTTTTAATGAACTTTGTTTCATGACAAAAAAAGAAAAAGAAAAAAAAAAAGGTCACTTTGATTTAGCAGTATGATCGTAAATATAGGAGATAGCGGGACGTTTGGACCGATCGAGTCAATTCACACTCTCGACTGTTGAACACCTTCTCCCTAAGATTGGCAAAAAAATACTTGAGAAGATGGTTGATATTTTTTGGACAAAGAGGATACAAATGCCTTTCTTTATAAATCACATTTCGCATTAATAACCATTTTCTGTAAAATTGGAAACTGTACCATTAACAGCGGCAAATGGTGTTTTGTTTCTGGCAAGAAAAAGCAAAATCTGCTTCTGTTACGGGTTTAAATGTAACAATGAGAAAGAGCCGATGAGGGGTTACACTGTACTGTTTAATAATAATTACAGGGGAAGCCCGTGTCCCGAGGCAGTTACCCCCACCTGAGACCCAATCTAGACGCAACTACTCATTGACCATGCGAGTACCACTCTCAATCAGGACTTGGAGAGTGTGATGAACTGGGGAAAAGACTGGCTTGTTACTCTCAACCAAAAATGACCCACTTGTTATCTGTTTCTTGTTCAAGATCATCTTGTTTTCCGATCCTGTCTGTGGATTCTTCACCTTTGCAGGAACTCCCTGTTATCTGTCTGCTTGGATTGGATATCAACTCAAACCTCAGATGGGAAAAGTACATCTCTGATAGAGCTAAAAGCGTGTCACAGCAACTTGGCAGCTTTTTTTTGTGCTCAGCGATCCCTTTCTCAAGCTGATATGCTCCATCTATACAAGGCCACTGTACGTCCTGTCATTGAGTATCATTGCCGTATTTGGGCTGGTGCGCCGGCCTGTCATCTTTCTCTTCTTGACAGAACCCAGCACCGTGCTGACATTCTGATGGGACAGGAGTTGGCACCATCCTTGGAACCTCTTTCAATCTGCCACTCTGTTGCTTCCTTGAGCCTTTTATACAGATATTTCCACAGAATGTGCTCTGAGTGTCTATCAGGTTGTTCTACCTGAGCATTCTTTCAGTCACTGAACACATCTGGCAGTTTCTTCCCATCCATACACGATATCTGTCCCAAGGAGTAAGACTATAATATATTCTTAGTTTATTTTTCCCCACAAAGCATTACTTTGGAATGGCTTACCCACATCCCGCTTTCCCCTCTATCTCAACTGACCTCGATTCAAGAGGAATGGCAATAGAGACTCCTCCTTTCTGTCTAATGTCAAATATCTATACTTGCCTTTGCCTAGGCCCCAGCTCGAGTGGCCTTAAAGGCTTTGTAGCAGGTGATATCTCATAAAAAGAAACATGGATGTGCATTGAGAATACATACCCCAATTGGCACTGCCAAACCGTTTGGCACCAAAAGGTAACACGTTTGTAAAAGAGTGAGAACCCTGCGTCCGGAACAATTGACATCAGGAGTGAGAATCGAATCTGGGGCGATATCAGCAGCACCGCAAAAATTGGAAGGAGTGTAGGTTGAAATTGTGCTTCAAAGAATTATATAGCTATGTCAAGCCATGGTAAGCAGGACCTGGTGGGCCTACTTGAGGAGGATATGGAGGAGCTAATCGCCCAGGAAGCTGTATAGAAATGTGGCATTGTCGGAGAAGTCCCACTCGTGACACACCCCAAACCCCACGTGTTCAACAATATTTTCACTGTTTGCTGCTTGGCAGGAAAATCATTCCAAACAGGAGAATTGCTGTTTATAATGACGTCATAAAGGACACAAACAACAGGCACAAATAACTAATTTAACGTGTGAGATAGAGTGATGTAATCGACACTGCGCAACACCAGTAAATTTCAGAAAATGTTTAAAAGTGAATTTTACAATCTTTATTTTGTGTAAATTGAATTAAATACTTGAACACTGTTGAACACAAATCGCCGTCTTGTTACTTCCACGAACCTCCAGTTTAGCATGACTTGAACATATTAAATAGGGTGGCGTATAAGGGTGATGTAGAAGACTGCTTCAATGTAGCTTAACAATGGAATTTTTCTTTTTAACAACATTAAACTTCATTATTAGCTCACCTCGAACAAAGTTCCGGGGAGTTTATGTGGTGGCGCATCGTCAGTCCGTCCATCTGTCCGTCACTCTGTAAACAATTCTCCACAACCGCTGATTGGATTGTGAGCAAACCTGGCACAAATTACATTTGTTATGTGTTACGGGTCCCTCACCGATCTCCTGGGCTCGGTAAACCTCGGAACCCCGAGAGGAGCCCCGGCAGAAAAATAGATTATTCTGTGTTGAAAATCAATAGTGAAACCACACTGATGATTATAAATGAACAAACTGTATTAAAAATCACACACAGGAATAATGGTACAACAAATGGCAATTAAGAGTGCACTCTATATACCTTATTGCTTATGATGGTGCCATCAAATAAAGCCAGATGACTCACTGCTCCCAGTGAAGGAAAAAGGACACTCCTCAATGTCTCTGTCACCTTTTCCAAGGCAAAGGTGATTCGCTCCAGCGGTCGCTAGAACAAAATCCAGTCAAAGCCCGAATCTCACTCTCCAGTCGAGATTCGAATCACGCGGCGGTGGCAATGGTGGTCGCCCCACCGAAACTACAAAGGCGCCCTCCAGAGGAGCACCTTCACAGCTCATTTAGCAAACCGCAACGTAGTTTGAGACGGAGCGGTCGCACACACACATCCCCGACAGATGGTAGGATGTTGGGATAAAGCTGACGCAGCGTGAACCTTCATAGGTGTTCGAAGCGCGAGGTTCAAAATGCCCGACGGCTCATACTTGAGTCGATGCCACTAGGCGAGGATTCGTCGGAATCTCAGCGCCCAAAATCTGACTACGCAGATTTCTCAATTCCGGCGATAAACCCTATCGCAGGATGTCCTTTCAAGGAACTCAAAATTCCCCTCACGTCTTTCATTAAACCACGGTCTCTACGGAGCCTCGAGGTCACACGTCTTCTCCGACTTTGCTCGCCACGCCTCTTCTCGTCGTCCTACCGGTTCTCCATCCGGTTTCATGTTTCATTTAAAATAAAATAAAATATTAACCCCTTTCCTTTTAACAACAGCAACCGTTTCCTTTTAACAACAATAACCTTTTCCTTTAAACAACCATAACCATAATAATACAGAGAACCCGAAATGTATCAAGTGGATGAAATCCACAACCACGGACGTGACGAATCCGTAACACTTCCCCCCCTCAATAAAGAAAGTTTGAACACAGCGAAAACTTTCTTTGCATGCAAACTCTTTAAGCAAACAAAAATAAACTCACAACCCCAAAGCATCAATTCCCGTGAGCAACAACAATCCATATTTCTCAAAAATAAAGCAACAAAATTCCCCACAATCTCCCAGAGATTTCCAAAGTTAAATCACTCTGGATAAAGCATCAGCAACGACATTGTCCCTGCCCTTTACATGTTCAATTTCCTAGTTGAACTCTTTCAAAACCAAACTCCATCTCATCAACCTCCCATTTTACTTTCAATTTCTTTTGAATGAAGGTTAAGGGTTGATCAAAAAAATCCAAAGTGAAGCAAATCGATAGCACCTTTTCCGGGAGGCCGAGCTGAGTATTCACTACATGGACACCTTTAGGAATGTGGAGTTGATGGTTAGTCCGTGTAGGAAAGTTCACTGCATTGACGCCTTTAGGAACGTGGTGTTCACGGTTAATCCATGTAGGAACCTTGTCTCGGGTGCTCCGCAGCATTCAGTGCTTCAACTCTTTCTAACTTCCCTTATAATCACGGTTGGACCACTTGTCACTGTAGTCACGTGTATAACGGTCTCCTTCTCGGCCACTACCCTGATAAATCATTCCTTCGGGCGCTGCCGTAACTCTGGGAGCCTCCATAGTAATATCGACTGTGGCCACCACCAAAACTACCGCCACGTTTTCCTCTTATGTAGCCCCCTCGACGCCTATGGCCTGCCTTCTCTACAGCTATGGTCCGACCATCCAAATCCTTGCCATTCCAATCCTTCTCTGCCTCTTTGGCGTCTTTTGTGTTTTCAAATGTGACAAAGCCAAACCCTCTTGACATTTGCGTTTCCCTGTCTTTTACCAGTCGCACTTCCAAAAGCGGTCCATATTGGCCAAAGACAGAGGTCAGAACCTCTTCCCTTGTTTTGAAGTTCAGTCCACCTACAAATAGCTTGCCAATATTGCCTCCATCCCTGACTGGTGCGGTGTTATTTTCCATACTGTACTTTTTAACAACCATCAGGTTACCAGAAACCTGACTACTGGCCAAATCATTCCCAATAACAACAGATACTCCCTCTACAGGAAGAGTGGCTTGTAGACCTATGGTGACCGGTCCTGACACCAAATCAGACTCTAAATGGATAACATGCAGTGGAGCTCTCACACAGCCACCAATCCCCTGTAAACGAACACTACCACCAGTTGTCATTCTTCTTGACAATGGCAAAATGCCTTCAAGCATTAACGATTGATGTGCTCCTATGTCCCTCAATACCCTAACCTGTCTCTGGTTAGTCGAGTCTCCATCCAGTGACACAAACCCTCTGAAATAAATGGTTGGTAACCCTTTTGAGGGCGATTTTTTTACATTGGCCATTGCATTCGGAGTTGTACTAGTCTGACTCCATTCTTGTTTTCCCTTTTCCAGAGCATAACATTGGGACATGAAGTGTCCAGGTTTATGGCAAAAAACGCAAGTAGGCCCGGAGGAGAACCTCGTGGTCTGCCTCGAGCCCCCGGGAAGATAGGTCTGTCAAGGAACCGTAGTCTTCGGATTTCTAGAAGTTGTGGTGTCAGAGTGGTCCTCATAGTCATCTCAATGCCGCCCCCAAGAATCTTCGTTCTCCGCCCCTGATGTACCATAGTTCCCCTGGCTAAGTCTAGGCGAAAAGTTAGGTTTGTGGAACCCCATCCTGTGTGTTAAGGCATAGTCATCTGCCATGGTTTCTGCCTCATACAAGTTTGGTACTTTCCTTTCCCCCAGATGTACTTTAATATCCTCTTGGACACACTGTTGGAATTCCTCCACCAGGATCAATTGTCGCAATAGTTCGAAGTCTTTCCCGACTCCTTTTGAATCACACCACCGATCAATGATGGTTTCTTTCATTCTGGGAAACTCCACATGGGTCTCACTCTCCCTCTTCCTGGCATTCTGGAATTTTTGCCGGTAAGCTTCATGGACCAATTCATAGGCTTTGAGAATGGTCTTCTTCACTATTCCATAATCTGCACATTGGTCAATCGGTAAAGCCGAATAAATATCTTGAGCTTTACCCACCAGAACACTTTGCACTAACATGGTCCAGGACTCCTCTGTCCATTTTAGCATTTGAGCCACTTTCTCAAAGTGTAAAAAAAAAAGTTGGCTACCTCCTTTTCATTGAAGGATGGAACCAGCCTCACATGTCTGCCAACATCCCAACATCCCATCCCAACTTCTCTGAAACTGCTGATGCGATTGTGACCAAACTTGGCGAAGATTATATTTTGTGTGTTGGAACTCAAGTTTGTTCAGGGCATTGAAAAAATAATCGAGGTCTCAGGGGGTCTACCAAGGGTAAAAGTGGGTCCAGGTTTGACCCACCCAAACCACGAAATTAGAACTACACAAACGATTTCGATGAAACTTGACCACAACCTTCATCACCCGTGATGTACCAAAGTTTGTTAAGGCATTTGAAAAATCCGTGTCTATTTCCCCTATTTTTGGGACATAATCATATGACTTCAAACAAACAAACAAAAAAAGACCTATTTTGGGGGGCAACCCCCCCCCACCCCCCACGCCATATACCTCCTCAGACCCCAATTCTTCTAATGCCTCAAACAAACATTGGAACATCATCGGTGATTAAGGTTGTGGTGAAGTTTTGTTGTAATTGTGCATGTAGTTTCAGAGAAAAGAGCAAATACCTACTTTGGGTGTGGGGCGGCAACATGCCAACTGTACCTTAATAATAATAATCTATCTATAATTCCAGTAATCTCTGTGTGTGTGTGTGTGTGTGTGTGTGTGTGTGTGTGTGTGTGTGTGTGTGTGTGTGTGTGTGTGTGTGTGTGTGTGTGTGTGTGTGTGTGTGTGTGTGTGTGTGTGTGTGTGTGTGTGTGTGTGTGTGTGTGTGTGTGTATGTGTGTATGTCTGTGTGTCTGTGTGTATGTCTGTGTGTTTGTTTGTTTGTCTGTGACCGCTGTTTCTCGACAACCACGGGTCCGATATACTTTAAACTTGCCAGGTATATTGCTGGGGACCCGAGGATGTGCCGTTTCAAGGTTTCATATTAATCGGACAAGTAGTTACCGAGCTATGTCCAAAAAACGATTCAACCAATCGGAGAGCAGCGAGTTATCACGTGTGCCGAACGTGGCGAACAGACTCTGCCTCGGACGGCACATTTGAGAGCGTATTCATTTATTTCACGTTGGCAAACTATGTTGGCGTTAAACTATGTTTTAAAACTAATTAAAACTAATTTGCGATTCTTTCGCTTTCCTGCGCGTTTGTGCACGCTATGGCGATTTCTTTACCAAACTCCGCAAGCCGTTCGCTTTGGACCAAACCATTTCATGTAAATAGAGGGGGGGGGGGGGGGATTGTCACCGTACTCGCAAGCCGTTCGCTTTGGACCAAACCATTTCATGTAAATAGAGGGGGGGGGATATAATTTTAGATATAGATATAGTACGGGCATGCCCTAGTAATAATAATAATAATAATAATAATAATAATAATACATTTATTTTGTATAGCGCTTTTCAAGAAACCCAAAGACGCTTTGACATAGTACGTAAAACAAAGACAAAAAAGAAAAATACATAATTAAATAACCAAACAGAAAGGAAGGAGAAGGAGAAGAGACGGTCAGGGGTTGAATGTGGTGTTGAACAGGTGGGTCTTGAGTGATGATTTGAATGTGGTGAGTGAGGAGGAGTCTCTGATGGTTTGAGGTAGAGAGTTCCAGAGTGTGGGAGCGGCGATGGAGAAGGCCCTGTCCCCCCAGGATCTGAGTTTGGTCCGGATGGGGGGAGGGGCAGGAGGTTGGCAGCAGCAGAGCGGAGGGTACGGGTAACGGGTGGGAGTGTGTCTGGGGAGGAGGTCAGTCAGGTATGATGGGGCCAGGTTATGGAGGGCTTTGTAGGTCAGTAGGAGGATTTTGTACTGGATTCTCTGGGAGATGGTGAGCCAGTGGAGCTTGTGAAGGACGGGGGTTATGTGGTCCTGGGCCCGGGAGTGGGTGAGTAGACGGGCAGCGGAGTTCTGAATGTATTGAAGTTTATTGATGATATTTGAGGGTGAACCATAGAGGAGGCTGTTGCAGTAGTCCAGACGGGAAGTGATGAAGGCGTGGATGAGGGTTTCTGCAGCTGTGGAGGAGAGGGATGGACGGAGACGGGCAATGTTTTTCAGATGAAAGAAGGCTGTCTTGGTGATCTGTTTAGTGTGTTTGTTTGTCGAAGGAGAGGGTTTGGTGAAAGATGATGCCAAGATTCCGGATGTGAGGGGAGGTGGATACTGGGATACCGTCGATGTTGAGGGTGAAGTTGTGGGGTGATTTGGTGAGCATTTTTGGTCCAATAATGATTATTTCGGATTTATCACAGTTTAGTTTGAGGAAATTGATTTGAAGCCAGGATTTTATTTCAGTGATGCAATTTGTCAGGATAGAGTGGGTGACGGTGGAAATTGACTTGGCGGAAATGAAAAGCTGGATGTCATCAGCAAAGCAGTGGAATTGGAGACCATGACGATGGATTAAGTGACCAAGGGGGAACAGGTACAGGATGAAGAGGAGGGGAGCGAGAACTGAACCTTGGGGGACACCTTGAGGGAGGGGAGCGGTAGGGGATTTGCAGTTATTGATGGAGATGAACTGGTGCCTGTCGGAGAGGTATGATTTGATTCAAGAAAGGGCAGTGCCAGTGATGTTAAAGGTGGTTTCAAGTCGGGAAAGGAGGATGATGTGATTGATGGTGTCAAAGGCGGCGCTGAGGTCGAGAAGGATGAGAATGTTGAGGTTGCCGGCGTCAGAGGAGAGGAGAAGGTCGTTGATGATTTTGAGGAGTGCAGTTTCCGTACTGTGGTTGGAGCGGAATCCGGATTGGAATGTTTCATACAGGTTATTGGCAGAGAGGTGATGTTTGAGTTGAGTGGCTACAGCACGTTCCAATACTTTTGACAGAAGGGTAGGTTGGAGATGGGTCTGAAGTTATTTGGGGTGTCAGGGTTGAGTCCAGGTTTTTTCAGAATGGGGGTGACAGCAGCGATTTTGAGGGATGGTGTGACGATGCCAGTAGACAGGGAGGAGTTTATCATTGCAGTGATAAGTGGAGAGAGAACAGGAAGACAAGCCTTAACAAAGCTGGAGAGGATGGGGTCCAGAGTTCAGGTGGCAGTTTTCATTCCTATGAGGAGTTCAGAGAGGCGAGTAGGGGAGACTGGGGAAAACTGAGATAGGGGTTGGCAGGATAAGGGGGGGCAGATAGTTTGAGGGGGAGCAGGTGAGGTGGTGGTTAAGCTGCTGTCGGTGTTGTCTATCTTGCTTTGGAAGAATGAAAGGAAAGAAATGCAATTGTCGACTGTGAATGACTGGGTGGTGGTCTCCAGGGGGCAGAGGAGTTTGTTTATTGTGGAGAAGAGTGCTTTTGGTTTCCGGAGCCAGAGTGGATTATTTGAGAGTAGTAGGTGGAGCGCGTGCGGGAGAGGGCATCTTTGTTGTGCTGCAGGTGGTCTTTGTAGGCTTGGGAGTGGATTGTGAGACCTGTTTTATTACGGAGTCTTTCAAGTTGGCGGGCACGGGTTTTCATCAGGTGGAGTTCAGGGGTAAACCAGGGAGCAGAATGGGTGAAGGAAACTGTTTTGGTTTTTATAGGTGCAAGCTGGTCGAGGCAGGAGGAGAGAGTGTGGTTGTAGTAGTCAGTGAGGTCAGAGGGGCTGTGCAAATCAACGAAGGGAGAGGTGGACATCTTTTCGGAGAGGGAAGATGAGAATGAGGTAGGAGAAAGAGAGTTTAGCTTACGGAAGTTGATTATGCGTTTATGCCTTGGTGCTGGGGTGGGAATGTTGATGGTCATCGTGATGGCTAAGTGATCGGAGAGGGTGAGGTCAGAGCCAGAGAGATGGTGTAGATTTAGTCCAATAGAACAGACAAGGTCCAGAATGTGACCACGGTTATGGGTGGGAAAGTTGACATGTTGAGTGAGGTTAAAGCAATTAAGAATATCAATGAAGTCAGCGGTTATTGTGGAGTCAGTGGAGTCCATGTGAATATTGAAATCACCGAGGAGGAGGGTTGAGGTGGAGAAGGAACAGAGCTGGGTCAGAAAGTAAGAGAAGTCAGACTGGAATGATGGGTGTGGTTTGGGAGGGTGGAAGACAACTGCCATGACTGACTGTGTGTAACCAGAATGTTTAAAAGCCAGGTGTTCAAATGATGGAGCAGATGAGATGGAGATGAGGCTGGTCTTGATGTCCTGTCGGTGTATTACAGCAATTCCACCACCTACGCCCTCCGAGCGTGGTTTATTGATGTATGAGTAACCATTGGGTGTAGTGAGGTTGAGTGAGAGGTAGTCCAGAGGTTGTTGCCAGGTTTCAGTCAGACAGAGAAAGTCCAGTTTATTGTCCAGAATTAAGTCGTTCAAGATGTGGCTTTTATTGTTGAGGGACCGGGTATTGAACAGAGTAAGCTTCATATTGCTTTGTATGGTGCGGATGGACTCGGGTGATTTTGCCAGGGCTTGCAGATAGGGGGCGCGTTCGTGTATGTTGCTGTGATGACGTAATCGACAGGTGGGAGTGCGCTCAGCTGACCAGAGTGATGGATTAGATTTTTAGACCCCGATTTTTTTTTTTTTAATGCTAGCAACAAATGTTGGTACATCACAGGTGATCGGAACGTTGTGGTCAAGTTTCATCGAAATTGCATGTGCAGTTTCTTCCAAGAAAGCAAGTACCTATTTTGGGGGCAACCCCCCGCACTCCGTAGATCCCCTCATGGGCCGGTATTTTTAACTCACCTGGAACGAAGTTTAGTGGAGCTTATGCGATGGCGCATTGTCAGTCCATCAGTCCGTCAGTCCGTAAACACTTAAAACTTCTTTTCCGAAACCACTGTGGGAATGCGACCAAATTTGGCACAACTGATATTTGTTGTGTTGTGACTAATATTTGTTCACGGCATTAAAAAAATCCGGATCTAAGGGGGTTTACCCGGGGTCAAAGTGGATCCAGGTTTAACCCCCCAAAATAGGAATTTGCTTTTTCCTGTGAAACTACACACACTATCCTGGACCCACTTTGACCACACATAGACCCCCTTTGACTTCGATTTTCATCGTGCCGTAAATAAACTTCGGTACGTCATGGGTGTGATGAAGGTTGTGGTCAAGCTTCATTGAAATAGTGTCTGTAGCTTCAGAGGAAAGAGCAAATTACTATTTTGGGGATCAAACCTGGATCCACTTTGACCCCTGGAAGACCTTAGACATTGATTTATTTTTAATGCGGTGAACAAACTTTAGTCACAATACAACAAATATCATTTGGGCCAAATTTGCTCGCAATCCCATTAATGGTTTCGGAGAAGAAGTTTCATGTGTTTCAGGACTGCCTGACTGCCTGACGGGTGGACGACGCGCCATTGCATAAGCTCCCATGAACTTGGTTCAGGACATTCAGAACTTCATTGTATAAGCTCCCCTGAACAAACACACATGCACACACCATCACCTGGTGTTGGCCAAATGGTTAGGGCGGAAGGCTTGGGATCCTAATGTCCTGAGTTTGAATCCCCTTGAATTAACGTCAGGTGGGGTTGACTCAGCCTGTCATCCTTCCGAGGTCGGCAAAATGAGTACCAGATAACTGGTTATAGAGAGGCATTGCATCAGCGGCAGACGCACCCACTGAAAATGATGCAACCAGCAGCAGGGTGGCTGTACACCGAACCACCACCACCACCACCACTTTAGAATTAAATGATTATCGTATCCGAATCCACATTTAGATCTTCACCAAAATCGAATCAATTAGTCCTTGTTGCACACACCTGTCCACCAAGTTTCGTCCAAATCCGTTCTTATCTTTTTGAGACATCGTGCTATGTATCGTTTTTGGTCGCTTCTCCCAATGGTAAAGAATCAATTTTAAAATCTACTAGCCGGATCCGAATCCGGATCTTCACCAAAATCTTATTATTTCGTACTTGTCACATAAACTACCTCTGCCAAATATAGTCCAAATCCGTCAATAAGTTTTTGAGATATCTTGTTCACAGACAGACAAACAGACAGACAAAGGCACAGGAGTGAAAACATAACCTCCATTCACCTTCGGTGGCAGAGGTAAATATTGTTGCACGTGCACACATAATCCGCCCGTCCAGATCGCAATTTGTGAAGGGAGATAAACAGCCAATTAGTTGTACGTGTTGAAACATCTGATTAGCCTGTGACACACCGCACATGTCTCGAACATCCAATTTGAATGATGCAATTGCATAGAATCGCATGGTCACAGAGAATTGTTAAAGGCGATTCAGCACATTGCTTCTCATCGTAGGTTGATCCACGTGATCTTGCATCAGATTCAACAGCGATCAAAATGATTCCTTTGAGAGTCTAGCGCAGGACAAATTTAATATTGCCATATTTCTTCAGAGGATTGCATCAATCCTCGAAGATTCACAATGCATGTGGGTGAACTGCCCTATTACTACCCTCTTCTTCCTCCTCTTGAACTTATTCAAGCACTCCTAACGCATCTACAGTCACGTGAAAAAGTAAGTACACCCCATGTAAAGTTTTGACTTTTTCAACACATTTCAACATACAGCTATTTGATCTTCATTTCAACAATATTGATCGATAAAGGTGATATAATATAACAAATATCATGAAACATTTACATTTTGTCGTCCATTGTATAATTTAAATAAACATGAATGCAAATTTCGCATGTGGAAAATGTATGTACACCCCTACATTTATCACTACTTCAAATACCTAAAATTAGAATCAGGTGCACCAGGTCAGGTGCAAATGATTAGAACATCGTTGGAAAAGTTCTTGCAGGAACCTGTCCTATGTAAACCGCAGATATTTAGTTTGGTTTGCTCTTTGTTGTTGAAGTGTGCGGCATCACCATGCCGAGATCAAAAGAGCTCTCTGTGGCCTTCAGAAAGAAGGTTATAGATGCCTAGGAGTCTGGGAAGGGATTTAAAAAGATCTCCAAACAATTTGAAATCAATCATTCGACTGTCCGGAAGATCATCTACAAGTGGAGAAGATTCCAAACAACTGCCAACTTGTTCAGGCCAGGCCGCCCCAGCAAGTTCAGCCCAAGAGCAGACCGCAAGATGCTGAAAGAAGTCTCGAAGAACCACAGAATGTCATCACGGGACCTACAGGTAGCTCTTGCCACTGTTGATGTCAAAGTGCACGAGTCTACCTTTAGAAAGAGGCTGCACAAATTTGATCTACATGGGAGGTGTGCTTGGAGGAAACCTTTGCTGTCCAGAAAGAACATCAGGGCAAGACTTAAGTTTGCCAATGAACGCCGAGGCAAAGACCAGCACTTCTGGAACAATGTGCTCTGGACAGATGAGTCAAAGGTAGAGCTATTTCGCCACAGTACCAGAAGACATGTTTGGTGAAAACCAAAGACAGGATTTGACTCAAGAACCTGATACCAACTGTAAAGCATGGTGGTGGAAATATTATGGTTTGGGGCAGCTTTGCTGCATCAGGGCCTGGGCAGCTCACCATCATAGAATCCACTATGAATTCTTAATTGTACCAGAGGGTGCTTGAGGATAATGTAAGGCCATCTGTCAGAAAGTTGAAGCTTAACCGAAGGTGGACCTTGCAACATGACAATGACCCTAAACATACCAGTAAATCCACCAAGGAATGGCTGAAAAGAAAGAAATGGAGGGTTCTGGAATGGCCAAGTCAAAGCCCGGATCTAAATCCCATCGAGATGTTGTGGGGGGATTTTAAACGAGCTGTGCATGCAAGCGAAAGCGAAATTGAATTGCGAAAGATGATGGGAATATTGAAATTGCTGAATTGCGAAAGATGATGGGAATATTGCCTGTGATTGATGCTGTGAAGAGGAACAGGTTGAGATGGTTTGGTCATGTGTTGAGGAAGGATGAAAGTGACTGGTTGAGAAGAGTGATGGAAGTTAATGTAGAAGGAAGTAGAGGACGGGGAAGACTGAGAAAGGCTTGGCTAAAGATGGTGGAAGAAGAAATGCGGGCAAGGGGGTTAACAAGGAGAGATGCAGAAAATAGGGCAAAATGGAGAAGATTGTCATGGAGACCGCAAGGCTAACCCCCGCTCTAGCAGAGAAAATGGCCTTAAAATGCATGTTGTTGTTGTTGTTGTGCATGCAAGAAACCCCTCAAACATCGCACAGCTGAAATAATTCTTCATGGAGGAGTGGGCAAAAATTTCTCCCAGTCGATGTCAGAGACTGGTCGACAGTTATAAGAAACGCCTACTTGAGGTTGTTTCTGCCAAAGGGGGCAATACCACCTATTAGAGCGAAGGGTGTACTTACTTTTTCCACATGCGAAATTTGCATTTATGTTTATTTAAATTATACAATGGAATACAAAATGTAAATGTTTCATGATATTTGTTATATTACATCACCTTAATCTGTCAATATTGTTGAAATGAAGATCAAATAGCTGTATGTTGAAATATGTTGAAAAACTCAAAACTTTACATGGGGTGTACTTGCTTTTTCACGTGATTGTACATCCGTAGCATTATCTCGACATTTGCAAATGTATCCACAACTTTCTTGTCCATCAACAGTTTGTAAAGGAAATGTTCTCACTCGATCTTATCATCTTCGTATTCCAGTAAATGAGTGAAGAAGGCTGAAAACTGCACAAGTTCAACACCAAGTGTTTGATCAAGATCATCCTTGTACTCAGCAATCAATTTTGCTGCAGCTGCTTCAATTTCATCGCAGTCCAGTGATTCCAGTTTATGCAAGAAACCGAAAAGAGAACAGGTGTTTTCATAGGCTTCCAATCGTTGCTCCAATGAACTCAGAAACTGATCAATTACTGGAAGAAAATTCTGAACTCGAAATTTTCAGACAGTGAGAGTGCAGCTTCTTCTGATCGTCCATATGTGGAGGCCCCCTGGTTGTGGAGGCCCCTGGGCAACTGCCCAGCTTGCCCATTCATAAATCTGGCCCAGTCTTTATCTCTTTGCTGATGACTCCACTCTCTGCCGCAACATATATCAACCATGAGATCGGCAGGTGGCATCCTCTTCACTCTTTACGGACTTGGACAAAATCACAAACTGGTCAAACAAGTGGAACATGTCTTTTAATTCTGACAAATCTCTCACTCTCACAAAGTCTCTCCAAAAAGACCATCTGGAAAACCCTCCCATTTACTTTCTCAACAATCCTCTCGAAGAAGATCTGTCACTCAAGCTTTTGGGTCTCACAATGTGCCATGATCTTTCCTGGGAAAACCACTTTTCTAAGATGGCCTCCAAAGACTGTCACCGACTGGGCATCCTCCATCGTGTGACGTCCTTCCTTGGCACCTTTGATCTCCTCACCACATACAAAGCTTTCATCCACAGCTTGATGGAGTACTGCTCTCCCTTCTGGGTTGGTGCTCCTTTCCTAACACCTAGCTCGGTTTCACGCTGACGAAACCAGAGCTTTCAGAATCATTGGAATCTCCCGCGAT
Source organism: Myxine glutinosa (assembly GCF_964187855.1). Lineage (NCBI taxonomy): Eukaryota > Metazoa > Chordata > Myxini > Myxiniformes > Myxinidae > Myxine > Myxine glutinosa. The sequence continues at coordinate 417,118,113 of NC_136261.1, forward strand.
GAAGCTGATTCTGATGGCCTTTCACTCGCTCACCGCAGACTGGTGGTCTTTCTGTTGGTGGTCTTTCTGTCTTCTACCGTCTCCTATCTGGCCTAGGTCCCCCAGCACTGTATGTGCTCTGTCCCCCAAATATTCCTTCAGGACGCACAAGGTCTGCCTGTATTCCTCTTCTGGTAAATCTGCCAAAATCAAGACTCTCTGCTGATCTTCACTCTTTCATTCCTCTTTTCTCTCGCGTCTGGAACAAACTCCCACACTCTCTCCAAACCCAATCCTCCCTCCAGGTCTTTAAAACTGCTGTTCACCACCATCTCTTATCTTCCCCCATCCAAAACTTTGATCTTTTCTACCCCCGTTAATACACCCCAAATCCACCTCTTTCAATCTCCGACTTCATTCCTGAAATGCCGAGTAGTGTCAATTTGTTTTGTGCGTTGTACCATACCTTCCCTCCCCACCCCCAGCCCTATCGCTTCCACAGATCTCTGGATGTCCCTGTTCTCTACTGTTGTTTTGCTTGTTTGATTCGCTCTCTCTCCCCATATTGTCTCCCGCTCCCTTAATTCTGTTTTATTTGATATGTTTTGCATTTAATGTTCGCTCTTACACAAGCCTCGATCTTATATACAAAAAAAAGTCAAGTTTAGGTGGGCAGGTCCTGGTGGCCTTACTTGAGATCCATATGGAGGAGCTCTTGGCCCAGGAAGCTGTATATGAATGTAACATTGTGGGAGAAGGACCAGGAGTGGAAGCAGGAGAGGTGCTGATAGCGATTGAGGACCCAAGCCTCCCCCCCTCTCAAACCCTCCCTCCCACCTCCCCAACCCACCCACCGCCCACCTCCCCACTCCCCCCCTCCAAACTCCCCCCACCCCCACCCCTCCACTTCCCCACCAGCCCCTGGAAAAGGCAGCACCAATAACACAGAATAGTGAGACACCGTTCCCCTTTGACTAGATTATGTTGTTGATTGGTCAACTAATGGCACAGGTGATGATTAAAATGCAGGAGGGACAAGGTGGCTGGCATTAGGCATGACATGCATGCAGGGAAGGTAGAGGTAATGGTTGATATGAAGGCTATGGGCAATGAGGTAGCCGCAACACTCGAGGCTGTACTGAGAGAGGTGAGTGAGCATGCGTATGGTGTCCGGAACGAGATGGGAGCAGGTGAGGCTAGAATGATGTAGATAATTGGGATAAAAGAAGAGGTTAATGGACTTAAACATGGAGTACAATGACCTGTGGATGAGCAAAAAGACTGAAGAAGCAAATCAGAAGTAATACAGGATCTAAGGGCAGCTCGAGAAATGCCCTTAGATTCTGTATTTGGACTTGAACAGCCGGAAGGATGTATAAAGAGAAATGTTGGCAAGTAAGAAAATAATTTAAAATGGGACATAATGGCCGGACACAGAAGATAAAATAAATGGGACGAAGGATTGGAGACGAAAGAACGGAAAATGAAATAAATAATGGAAGACACCAAAGTAATCTCAAGCACAAGAAGACAAGCGAGACGGCAAAGAATGTTGAGGAGGAGATCATGGAATATGTAGAAACAATGTGTAAAGATCGGGATAACACATGGCAGGTGCAGGTGGACAGGATATGAGCGATCAAAGCGAACCACGACGAGGTGAAGCTGTGTGAACTGGAGCAAATTCTAGGTGTGAAAGGGTGTGTGCCGAGCTTGGGTGGAATAAAGAAGCCGGGGTTCCTTGGAGTGCCGAGCCTGAGTGTAATGGAGTGTGTGCCGTGAGCGTACAGAGTGGAGTGCATGAACGAGCGAGGGTTCGGGTCATGCATCGATTCAGACGGGGGTAACCGTTAGCTTGACTGAGGGGAGGGGTGAGGTTACCGAGCGGGAAATATTTTAAATGTAAATATGTTCTCATCCTGTGCGCAGGGGATTAAAAAGAACAGGTTTGTAATCGGTACCGGTCCAAGGGAGAGTACATCTCAAGGCACTCCATGTCACTGTGTGTTAACGGTCTTTGTTGGGCAAAACGCCCGGATGCAGATGATTGAAAAAAAAATTCCCAAGAAATGGTGTGTGGCTGAGTGTGCGTGGCACAAATGCTGCATCCGGCACAATTGGCAAATTCAGCTGCGGGATCTCCTTGGAAAGGCTCATGTCTAAAGTTGTGTGTGAACTGTCATGGAGAGACCCATGTGTGTGAATGGAGTGAGATTGACTGTGGAGTGGATCGTGTGAATAAATGGTGTGCATGAGACGGCTGGTGTGTGTAAGTTGTGTACGCTGGGCCATGAGGCGATTTGGGGATGTACCACGTTGTGGTGAAGTGGTGTGCTTGTGGTGAAGGTTATGGGGCTGTGCATATGTGCGTGACGTCTGTGGGGGTTCCGCAGCTCGAGCAGTGGATGTGGAGAACACGTTCGGGTTCCCGTCGGGAATCCGCCGAATGTGAGTGTGAACATTTAAATTCATTGGCAGGTTCCAGATGTGCCGCAGAACTTTCCCACATAGGGGGAATTACATAGGATAGAATATTTAGTGCGGAAGCGGGTTAAAAGCTGGAACTCTAGAGCAATCGCTGCTGTTTGAACGTGTTGGGCACCCGAGGAGAAGCTGCCTACCTGTTCATGGCATGGAAGGATCACCTGCCGAGATAAATTGTCGTGCCAGGTTTGGCGGTCTCAATCGGTGTCAGTCGTTACTTAACATCCCGTTAGCCCGCGAAGCTCGTTCAGAGGTCGGGGAGAGTCCAAGAAATTCCAGAAAATGTTTTAAATAATTTTTCAATCTTTATTTCATGGAAATTGAATCAAATACTTAAACACTGTTGAACACAAATCGCCGCCTTGTTATTTCCACTAACCTTCAGGTTAGCATACTTCAATAGCGCTTAACATCCGGAATTTTTATTTTTAACAATATTTAACTTAATGATGATCTTGCGGTTCTAGCAGACTATAACAATGATGCAGCGACACTACTACACAAGATTGAATAAGTAGCCAGCCAAATTGGTCTCTACATAAATGCCTCGAAGACAGAGTACATCAGTCTTAAGCAAGATCAGGTTGTAGACATAAAATCACTCAATGGTGAAAACATCAAAAAGGTTGACGAATTCACATACCTGGAAGCAACATCGTCTCCACAAAAAGAGATGTCGACATCAGACTTGGAAAGGCTTGGGGAGCTTTAAACAGTCTAGGCAAGATTTGGAAATCTGCGCTTTCAATAGAGCTGAAACGAAACTTCTTTAGAGCAGCTGTTGAATCAGTTCTTGTATATGGGGCAATTACATGGACCTTGACATCGTCACTAGAAAAGGCCCTGGATGGTGCATACACTCGCATGCTCAGAGTAGCCCTTAACATCTCATGGAAAGAGCACCCCACAAAATATGAATTGTATGCAAAAATCCCACCAATCAGTGTAACCATACGTCAACGTAGATTAAGATTTGCTGGGCACTGCTGGAGAAACAAAGATGAGCTCGCAAGTGATGTTTTACTTTGGTTACCAACTCATGGCAAACAGGCACCAGGGAGACTTGCGAAAACATATATAGATCAGCTTACAAATGATACTGGGTGTCTGGTTAACGAACTACCTAATGCCATGAGTGACAGAGATGAATGGAAGAAATGTGTCATGGAATGCCGAGCTAGCTCGACGCAGTAAGTAAGTAAGTACCTTCATGATTAGTTCACCTGGAACGATTTTCCGGGGAGCTTATGTGATGGTGCGTCATCAGTCCGTCCATCCGTCCATTTTTCCGTAAACACTTACAACTTTTTCTCCTCAACCGCTGATTGAATTGTGATGAAACTTGGCACAAATTATATTTGCTGCGTTGTCACTAAAGTTTTAAACGGCATAAAAAAATTGGGTCTTCCGGGAGTCAAAGTGGGTCCACGTATAACGCCCCAAAAATAGGAATTAGCTTTTGACTCTACACACACTATTTTGATGACACTCGACCACAACCGTCATCACCTTTGATGTACCAATGTTTGTTCATCGCACGTAGAAAATCGAAGTCTAAGGGGCTCAATGGGAGGGGGGAGGGGGGGCAAGTGTGTCCAGGTTGGACCCCTCAAAATAGATATATGCTTTATTCTCTGAAACTACACACACAATTTTGATGACACTTGACCACAACCTTCACCACCCATGCTGTACCAAAGTTTGTTCATGGCATTAAAAAAAATCTGCCCCTTTGGGGTTGTGCAGGGGGCAGGGTCTGCCCTCCAAAATAGGTATTTGCTTTCTTCTCAGAAACTACACATCCAATTCCAATAAAACTTGACCACAACATTCTGTCCATCACCCATGATGTACCAACGTTTTTTCCCAGCATTTACAAAAATTGGGTCAAAGGTAGTCTATGGGGGTTGGGGGGCGGGGTGGGGGGAGGTGGATGGAGATTAATTTTTATTTTGTTTGTTTAAAGTCTTATGATGACGTTAGTATGATTGTCCATGCTGCCCTGTCCTCTAGCATCCATTCAAATTGGTTAAAAATGCCCTGATATGGTTAAAAAATACCTTTATTCAGTGTAGTATACTGCTTTATTCTACCAGCTGAGCGCCCAGAGGTATTGCCCCTCTGTTTATATTTAAATGGAAGTATACATTTCATGACGTAACATGTTCTATGATCTCTCAAGATGGATCTCAGTCTCATTTCCCTCCAAACTACTGATGCTGATTTGTACACAGGTGATGTCTATCCTGTAAATGTGGAAGGCAGACAACACAACAATGATTCATCTGTCACAGAAGATTCAAAATGTGATTCGGCAAAGAAAGGTTCAGATGATAATCACATGACAAACAGAAGTGCTGCCTGTTTTGCAACTGGTGAGTGGAAACATAAAAAATTAACTTTGCAGAAGAGATCTTTTGTGTTGAGAAAATATTAAATTTTTGGAAAAGTGTTAAATATTTAGCATTTTGATTTTGACCAAAAAAAAGAAAATTGTTGTGTTCTTTCTTTCTGTAGAACAATCCAGAAGTAATAAGGGCCAAATAAGGTCCAAGAGCAGCTTGACAGTGAAGAAGAAGCCTTTTTTGAAGAAAAAATCATGAAATCAAGACTCAATTCCTATAAAATACAAGTGCATGTCTGGGCCTCACAACACCAAGATTAATATTAAATTGAACAAACACAAAAAGGTTGTAGAAAGGGGAATCCGTTATAAGTGTAATGTGTGCAGAATGGATTTTGCTTCAACGAATAACATCAAAATACACATGAGGATTCATACAGGAAAACATCCACACAAGTGCTCTGTCTGTGATAAAGGTTTCTTGACAAAAAGCAATTTGAAATCGCACATGATGATCCATACAGGAGAGCATCCTCACAAATGCTCGATATGTGATAAAGGTTTCTCTCGAAAAAGCAGTTTGAAATTACATATGAGGATCCATACAGGAGAGCAACCTTACAAATGCTCGATATGTGATAAAGGTTTTTCTCGAAAAGACAATTTGAAATCACATATGAAGAGCCATACAGGAGAGCGTCCTCACAAATGCTCGATATGTGATATAGGTTTCCCTCGAAAAGACAGTTTGAAATTACATATGAGGATCCACACAGGAGAGCGACCTTACAAATGCTCGATATGTGATATAGGTTTCCCTCAAAAAGACAGTTTGAAATTACATATGAGGATCCACACAGGAGAGCAACCTTACAAATGCTCGATATGTGACAAAGGTTTCTCTCGAAAAGGCTATTTGAAATCACATATGAGGATCCATACAGGAGAGCGACCTTACAAATGCTCGATATGTGACAAAGGTTTCTCTCATAACTTCAGCTTGAAATCACATATGAAGATCCATACAGGAGAGCGACCTTACAAATGCTCGATATGTGATAAAGGTTTCTCTGAAAGCAGCAGTTTGAAATTACATATAAGGATCCATACAGGAGAGCGACCTTACAAATGCTCGATATGTGATAAAGGTTTCTCTCGAAAAGGCGATTTGAAATCACATATGATGATCCATACAGGAGAGCATCCTCACAAATGCTCGATATGTGATAAAGCTTTCTCTCAAAACAGCCATTTGAAATCACATATGAGGATCCATACAGGAGAGCGACCTTACAAATGCTCGATATGTGATAAAGGTTTCTCTCGAAAAGGCGATTTGAAATCACATATGATGATCCATACAGGAGAGCGACCTTACAAATGCTCGATATGTGATAAAGGTTTCTCTCAAAACAGCAAATTGAAATTACATTTGAGGATCCATACAGGAGAGCGACCTTACAAATGCTCGATATGTGATAAAGGTTTCTCTCGAAACAGCAAATTGAAATTACATTTGAGGATCCATACAGGAGAGCAACCTTACAAATGCTCGATATGTGATAAAGGTTTATGTCAAAACAGCAAATTGAAATTACATTTGAGGATCCACACAGGAGAGCAACCTTACAAATGCTCGATATGTGACAAAGGTTTCTCTCGAAAAGACAGTTTGAAATTACATATGAGGATCCATACAGGAGAGCTGTAATCTGTAATACCAGGATATGAAAAATGAGATGAGGAGGATTTGGAAATTGAAGAAATCTGAAATTGTACCAGTGATAGTCAGAGCAACAGGGAATCCGGATGATCAAGAAAATCCCAAAGAAGGACTTATAAAGCATTCCGGGGAATATCATGACAAAGAATCTACAGGTGGAAGCTGTCAGAGGTTCAGTGAGGATTCTGAAACGAGCCTTTGGACCAAAGCTATGAGAACGAAGTTTCACAAACTGGTTAATGAAAAAGAATCCTTTACCGAAAAAGGAGGTGGAGATTTTGAGTTCTGGGAGAACTTCCTTCCAGCTTCTAAATAAAACTGGTCTGTGGAGATAACGACCAACGAGAGCATCCGTACAAATCGACCATGGGCCGAGTCCACTAATTCTGCTTGGTTTTCGAATTCCGTGGTCTACGATGAGAAGTATCTGCATATGTGCTTGATATGCTTAAAAAGTGTATATGAACCATTAATGAAATGTTCCCATGTTCGAAATTTGCACATTAATGAGCAACGGCCAAAAACAAAGAGGAAGTTAAACTCCGTTGGTGAGGACTTCCTTTTCCCTAGCAACGGTTGCATAGATGCTTCTAAATCGAGATTTTGAGCATTGCAATCCTCTGATCATGCAAATGTATGATTTTGCAAATCATATGATGTTATCAGATATTATTTTGTGGATTATTTCATATACATAATTCCAATAAATTGGTGTCCGTTGCTATGGTAAAAATATCCCTAGCACCCAATATTTCACAAACTGCTTATATGCATCAATTGATTCACTAAAAGTATAAATCTGCTCCGTAAATTAGACTAGCCAGGCTCGAAACATACTGGTATACTTTGGGGACTCGTGATCCCACCCCAAATCCCTATATTTGTAACTTGGAATACAAAAATGAACTATTAAAGAAACAAATATTTCAAAAAAACCGAAATAATTATCACACATATACTTTAATGGGTATTTAAATTTGTATAGTATCCCCATACTACCTTTCTCTATTTTTGTCCTCTTGAGATATACAGACACACAGACGCACATAAACACACATACACTTTTACACACATAACACGTGCACACCCATATCATTCTTTTTTATATCCAAATGCTCCTCATTCACTCTTCTTTCTTGTAAATATTTCCTGTTTCCTTCCCCTTTCTCTCCATTTAACACACACACACACACACACACACACACACACACACACACACACACACACACACATATGCACACCCATGCAGACACACACACACACACACACACACACACACACACACATATGCACACCCATGCAGACACACACATGCACTCATTTTAAGTCACATTTTTCATAATCTTGTTTCATCCGCTCTCCCTCCCCCCCTCCCCTCCCCCCCCGCTCCTCTCTCTCTCATTCTCTCTCAAGCTTTGTGCATCCCTATCTGAAACAGCACTAAATAATGGCAAAAGCCACTCAAACAAACCATTTATGTTCAGTTTATAAACGGCTCGTGTGTTTCACATATTCTCTTTGACATGCATATGATATTATTGATGTAAACAAGTTTGTATGAGGACATCATAGTCTGAATCATTACACAAACATGCAACTCCTCCAATTCCTCTGACTCTCGGCAAGATAGTGCACATTAAGTACTGTACATATAATTTGGTTCAATAATAAATGGGAAAGGATAGATATTGTACTTGGCATGCATATTCATTGTAATTTTTCATATGAAAATCCGTCCCTACAGGACAAAAGTTCACATTCTTAAACGACATTCGTTTTATTTTATCCTCCAGTATAAACTGTTCTCGGCAAAAAGAAAACACAGGTATAATGTTTTAACTTTGGAATGAAATGCATAATTTCTCAGTCTTACATTCATCTGAAATACAAAATTTTGTATTCATTAATCTTTCATTTTCAAATGGAAATGACCCCATTCTATAGAAAGTGGCAAAACCTTTGTTGTTAAATGAAGAAAAAAGAACAAATACACAGAGATTTTTGTTGATACAATAACATAATGCATTCCTGTCAATCATATTTGTGCATTCAGTAGCAAAGCATCAAAATAAATCAATGACTAATGGACTCAAGTTACAAAAACGCACAGAGTATAAGGAAGTAATTAAGCATCTTCATCTGATTCCAGAGTGTCAATTTCTCCCTCAATCTGTGTCAAATCAGGAACAGACGCCTGATTTGCACAGACTTTAGATGAACACAAATCACTACAGGGAAGCTTGTTGAGCAAACACGACCACTGCCCTCGAGTACATTGTGTCTTCTTGCAAGAGCAATGGGCAAGTTCCATTACACTTGATGGTGCTGGGGGAAGACCCATCCAGTCTATGGTGAGCAAACCATCATCAATATCCCAACCATTGTTCTTTGGTGATGATATTTCTGATTTGCTGATAAGGCACATTTTGTGAATGGCGGCTTGGTAGTTTGCTCGCTATATGTGCTTGTGCATGAAATCTCTGTTTCGAGGCGAGCTTTTCTCTCCACAGCTCCCAGTCTTGAACATTCTGCATCTTGCTTCATTTACATCACGACAGCCCTTCTGCCCATAGAGTTCACAGGTGTATGCTTCGATGTCTTCATACAAGGATGGTGGTACTGTAAACGTCATGCCAAGCTTTTCAAATGTGGATCAGTGGTCTTTACTTGATGTCAAGGTATTTGCAGATTTTGGTTTACTATTACCATACAAAGCACTCACTGTGACGCATCCAGTAAAACAATGAAATCCTTTAAACGCAGAACAAACCTCTTTCCTAAAATGGGCAATTATGTGACAGACAACAATTGTGCGTGTATTACTTCCTCTGCCTGTGTGGAAGTAGACCTCTGCATCTATGTCCTTGCAAAATGCCACACATAGTACCAAGACATCGGTGTCTGGACTGATCATGATGATGATGTGATCACTGTTATTACAGCGTACAAAGAGTGAAGTAGAAGTCTCGTATCGGCTTCTTGTGTTGAGAACAGACTTGGGATTTGCAAAACTTCCTCATCATTGCCATGGTTTCCAATAGAATGACACTCAATGCCATGCCCAACAATAATTGTGATGTCATCAATCAGCTTCCCAGTCTTGCACCACTGTTTGAACAAAAATTGCAGATTTTCCTTGTTGTCACCACAAGATCGAAACTTGGACCATTGTTTTGGAGTCCTCTGGTCAGGAGAAAATATTTCACTGATCTGGGTCCCTTCCTCTGCTCATCTTTCTCTTTCAGCATTCTTTATGCTGCCAGACATGTATCTGTCCGGAACAAAGTGAACAACTTTGGACTTGTTCATCTTTCTCTTGTTCACAAGGACTTTCAACATTTCATCAGCAAACTGTCCAAATGTTGGCTGTGGTTTGACGACTCTGATGAGTGCCATCGAATCCCATACCCACATTGAGCCAAATGGGATCTCCTCAACTGATCCCTCCAGGAAGTGCATGAGTTTGTCTTTGTTGGTTTTCACAGGAGAGCCATCATCGTTTGCCAGTGGTGCAGGAAATGGACCCAATTAATGAACCAGCATCTCTTTGATGTCAACCTTTCTCTCTTGTTGCGGACAGATCCTGGTCAGCTATCAAGGCGATTTCTTTACCCTTCACTTTTGTTATGGTGGACTTCTCTGTATCCTTGAAAGTGTTCAGCTTCATCTTCGTCATGGTGTCATGAAAACCAATATCAATTGATTGAAGTCTCTTCTGGCAGAATGTTGTGAAGGCAACTTCACCTTTTTCCTTAGCCTCATGAAGGTCTGCAGCGACAGGTCTGATGCAAGCTGACCTGATGTTATGTAAAACAGCTTGTCTCATTCTAGTGAAGGATCAAAAGGGTTGACCATATTTTGAATTGTATCCATGATGTTCTGTATGTTCTGCTCATCATGCTCTATTCGTGTTCTGTCTAAGTCAACACGGGCCTGACATGAAGTGTCACGACCAACCATCGCCATCTCCTGACAATTATTTCTCGTAATGGCAGTTCTTTCATATTTTAATAATGTCCAGCTGTGCACTGCACCCTTCTTGAGCATGAATCCAGTCACTCCTCCTTTTGTCTTGGAGTCTCGGTTTGCAGTTTGCTCAATTATTTGGTCACAACCAATTTGAGCAAACCTATGCTTCTGTTGTGTTTGTGCAACAAAATTCCCAGCTTAACTCTGCATAGATGTCAGGGTGACTCTGTCTCAAGCAGCACATCTCAAACCAATACGATGTCAGATACCTTGCATTAATGATTCTGTCATATGAAAAGAACCAAGGTGGAATGGAATGGATGCTCGACAGGTGAAGGTTCCAACTGGCTTGCCTTGTAGCCCTGATGAATAGAAGCAAGTCATCAACCATTAGAATATATATGCTCCAGAAGTGGGACGGCTCAATATTCAGGTTGTCCATAATGAATTATCATAGCCACCGACAAGCTCCTGAAATGTCTTTGAGTTGACACGGTTGTCAAAGTCTTCAGCTGGGAATGCCTTCTGCAGGTGAATTGCAAGCTGGGAAGCGACATTTCTCTCCTCTTCTGATACAGTATCCCAGTATGACTGCCATCGGAGTCGTTGCAGTGCTTCACAAAGTAATTTGTGAGATCTTATGCTCCTGTTCTAATGATGGCCACTTATTACTCCCCCGACAGACCCAGTAGCAATCACTTCAGACTCGATGATAATGTCCTGTAAGCCAGCATCAGAATATCGCTTTCCAATACTCATTAGGCACAACATCATCTTCAATGACTCATTAGGCACAACACTGGCAGCAGCATCCATGTTGATGTCTGCTGCTGTGGGTGGCCAGATCAGCTGAGGATCCATGTTGATGCTGCTTAGGCACAACACTGGCAGCAGCATCCATGTTGATGTCTGCTGCTGTGGGTGGCCAGATCAGCTGAGGATTGGCACAAGTTCCATCAGATATTTTGAGCCTTTGAATAAATGGCCTTGTCCATGACTACAATAATCTTACTGAGTCTCAACCCATCTGCTATGGCAAGGCTGTGACATAGGATCGTGTACCCTGTGTTTAAATGAGTTCGACTGAGGACTGGCATCTATGACAGGTAAGTAGCCAATATTTGTTTGTGTTGGAAAAGCACCTCTTTTAAACAATGTGCTGTAACCAGTCCATCCAGGTAAGACACTTTCATTCAGGTTTGCCGTCTTTGTGAGAAAGTATGCGCCATCGATTTTCCGTGCAGTTTATTGGACATGGATATGGTTCTCCAAGTCCAGTTGGACATTCTCAGCATATTTCCTGGGCCCTTTCCTTTGCCCTTCATGATAGAATTCCAGGTTGTTTGATGGTGGCTGTCGGGTTTGTTTCCTCTTTTTCTGCACAGATCTTGCTTCATCACGAGAGTCGTCAGTGAATACCCGCCTTTGAATTATTATACCATTGGTATTGTGGGTGGTTCCTCTGCCAGATAGTTTCATCGCCGAAGTCATTGTTATCCCATACAATCATTGTATGGATATTTGGCTGGATATTTGGAGGTATGAAATACTCTCCTCGCTGAATCTGAAGTTGGGCCATGGCTGTATCATGTTCAAGGACCTGGGAATTGGAAGTACAATGCCCCAGGCCATTCAACAGCCCGATAAGCTGAGCAGATCAAGTTATGTGTCCAACTGATATAGCCAACGCAGTGCTTTGGCATGAGCCTCCTTCCATTGAATGCAATGTTGATTATATCCTGGCAAGTTAAAATAATCTTCTTGCTTCTGTCTTCACAAACGTTTACACGTGCAATTTATTGAGGAAGTTCATCAGACGCTCCTGTTGACCATGCCATGAAGTTCAATGACTCATTAGGCACAAGACTTGCAGCAACATCCATGTTGATGTCTGCTGCTGTGGGTGTCCATATCAGCTGAGGATTGGCACTCGTTGCAATGATCCTCCTCTTCAGTGATTGTGCAGCATGGTAAAGAACTCTATAGTTATGCCCTGCATTCATATGAGATGTGGTTTCATCTTGGTTTGTGTCCAAGTCATCTGTCTCATCCGTGCTTACATCAGAGGAGAATGGGAGAGCAACCTCCTCTACCACCTCGTCTGGACAAATCTTCCTCAAACACGAATTAAATCACTTTCGTTGTGCGAGATTATCTCAAAAACATCAAACGGGTAAGTCTTCTGAAGTATCTTCTTCAGATAAAAGGATTTGTATCTAATATGTAACTCCTCTCCCTCACATACATATTTCTTAAATGAAGATAGTAATTTCTTATCTCCGAAAAAGAAATTAGATTGTCTGCACATTCGTGCACACTGTGCATGCAATGCAGCATGCCATGTTGCGATGTTCCAACAACGTGTTCATGCACACTCTGTACGATTACTGTGATTGGCTAATTTTGTGGAGCCTCTTTACAACCATAATGATTGGTCGAGTAAGGCTTACAATGACGTCATTATTTCAGAAAAATCGTATGCTGTGAAGGTAATTTATCATCCTTATTATCAAACTTGTGAAAAAATGTGCAGGTTTTAAAAATGGGAACATTCTTAAGTGTTCTTAGAAATCTTCCAGCTGATCAAAAAAGTTAAAATAAAGTACTTCTCTGATGCAGACCGGGGAAAGTAAGAATTTGAGGGCTCGGCCCATGTGCTAAAATGTTCTATTTGTGAGGAGGATTTTATGAGGATCTAAACGGAGCTTGAACTTCCATAGTGCAACCCATGCTGGAGTGCTCGCATAAAAAGTGCTCTGACTGTGGGAAAGGTTTTGCTGATAAAGGTTTGTTAAATTCACAAAGCATTACCCGTACTGTGTTGTTTGTGCCACCCTTGCAAGCGATCCTCAGCAGTCGGCAAGGTATTCAGTGAACCAGTATGGAGAAAGCGATCGTGAAAGCGTACAGCGCTTTTGGGCATCTACCTTGTCAGTACAACTTCTCAGAGTACCATCTGCAACCCCTGACAACCAGCCGTTACCCCAAACCCCTTGATGAAAGCCATACAGTTGGCTGTCACCAGAATGTCCACAACAATGACTGCAAACTAGTGATAGAAGGCAACAAAAATCCCAAAATTCTAAGCCCATGTGCGTCCTCAAACTAAGTTTAAAGAAAAAGTTAGCTTAAAAAAAATGTAAAATTTATCAATTTGGTTTTCTGTATTTTATTAGAATAGAGCAAACGTATATGGTTATGTCATTATGTCGTTTTGTTTATATGCGACCAAAACGTCTTATTCTTCAAATAAAATTAACACCTTCTGAATTAACCCTCTTAATTACATTTTGACTAATTACGTTTAGTTTAGATATGTATTAACAATAGCAATTATAGAATTTTAATGTGATTATTGTTGCATGGGTATCTTCTTTTATTATAATAGTAATATTATAATAATAGTTATTTTCGTTGTGGAGCAAACGTATATGGTTGTGTTTGTATTCGACCAAAACGTATTCTTCTTCTTCAAATACAATTAACACCCAAAACACAGTCCGTGAACTCTTAATTACGTTTAGACTGCCGAGTCTTAAAGGCCCAGAGGATCCAAAAGACCCTGAAATCCAAATGGCCCTGAAGACCCAAAAGACACCGAAATGGTCAAAGATGCTTATCCCTCTGAACAGACATGTGGTGAGGCGCGCGGAATGCGCCAAGTCACGCTAGTTCTCCTAATGGAGAATTGTTGAAAAATCTATGCCAAACACTCAAATGGTAACAGAACTTAATCTCTCAATCTGATATTGGATCTCATCGTGGTTCTTTCAGGGTCTTCATTAGGTTGCCAGCTTGTAATTCTTGTCTCTGTTGTTGCCATGTATCCAGCCAAAATCCATTTAAATTTTTTGATTGTGACCAGTGTTTAGGAATTTTATTTTCCATCTGATTTAGTTGTTTTTTACTTGTCCCTTTTTGGTTTTGCTCAGATGGCATCTTTCCATGGCAGTTTGAACCTCAATTTTTACTCAATCTTTGCTGTAGTCCATGTTTCATTGCTTTGTGTGATATGGGGAGAACACCCTTGTAAAATTGTTTATCAGAAGAGGACTTCTGCCTATGTTTTTCATGAAACTTGAATTTGTGATGCGTTTTGCAATAAAGAGAGGTCCTCAAAGCACAAATGCAGTGTCTGTTTTATTGTGAAAATGTAAATCACATTATGATCAATTATTAGTCAGTGAAGAGTTTGGAGTTGTCCATATCTCCAGAAGTAATCCTGATCAAACCGAGAGTTGTTCACCAATCAGTTGAAAGCCAAGCACAGCATTTACCATCATGGCATGACTGCACTTCATGCCATCACTGATTGCTTTCAAGCACCTTGGTGACACAGGGACCAATGTGGAAGGCCATACAGCTGGTTGCTCCCACATTTTTGTCAACATCAATAGTAATGCATCGTTTATGGATGGAATACCTTCAAACACAGACATCCAAAAAAGTGAAGAGTGAACGAACCCCTCTCCCCTCCCCCTTCCCCACCCCCTCCCCCCAAAAAAGGTTGACATTCAATTAGATGTGACCAGGACATAATGAAGTCTAAAAAATTCATGGAACTTGCAATTCCAAAACATTCTAGCAATTCCAAAAACAGATCCTTGCAACTCCGGACCAATCATCCTGCTCCCAATCATCCACAAGGTCATTCAATCCATCATGACTTCTGACATTCAATCCTTCCTCTTCTCCAATGGCTTGATCTTAGATTATCAATATGGATTCAGACCAGTCCACTCTAATCTCTACATGCTGCTTTGGCGGTCTCAGCAATGGATGTATGTCCTCAACACCAGACAGGAAATCAGAGCCGTCTCCTTTGACATATCTCGTGCCTTTGATAAGTTCTGGCACCCCACCCTGCTCACCAAACTCGCCTCTTCTGGTATCCATGGAAATCTCCACGCATGGCTCACAGATTTTCTCCTGTCGTATTCAAGGTGAGGCTCAAAATGGAATTCTCTCATCTCGTCTTCCTGAACAGGCTGGAGTTCCTCAAGGCAGTGTTCTGGTCCCTGTGCTTTTTCTCATCTTCATCAATGATCTTTCTGACCCTGGGAAATCTTTATATTTTTGCTGATGGTTAAATCATCCATCACCCTCTGCCGTTCCGTCTCTCATCCCTCAGATCGACAGTTCTGGGCAAAAAGCAGCCTCTTACCTCTCTGTAGACTTGGATAAAACCCTCCTATCTCGTTTCCCAACAATCCTCTTCAAGCCTTTTGGTCTCGCGATCTGCCATGATCTTTAGTAATAATAATAATAATACATTTATTTTATATAGCGCTTTTCAAGAAGCCCAAAGGCGCTTTGACAGAGTACAAAAAACAAGTGCAAAAAGACAAAAATCAATAGGTAAATAATCAAAGCAAAAGGAAGGAGAAGGAAAAGAGATAGTCAGGGGTTACATGCTGAGGGTTAAATGTTGAATGCCGTGTTGAACATGTGGGTCTTGAGTGATGTTTTGAATGTGGTGAGTGAGGAGGAGGAGGAGTCTCTCAGAGAGGAGGAGACTCTGATGGTGGTGAGTGAGGAGGAGTCTCTGATGGTGTGAGGTAGTGAGTTCCAGAGGGTGGGAGCAGCGATGGAGAAGGCCCTGTCCCCCCAGGATCTGAATTTGGTCCGGATGGGGGGGGGGGTCAGGAGGTTGGTACCAGCAGGGTGGGAGTGTATCTGGAGAGGAGGTCAGTCAGGTAGGATGGGGCCAGGTTATGGAGGGCTTTGTAGGTCAAGAGGAGGATTTTGTACTGGATTCTCTGGGGGATGGGGAGCCAGTGAAGCTTGTAAAGGACGGGGGTGATGTGGTCACGGGTTCGGGAATGGGTGAGTAGATGGGCAGCGGAGTTCTGAATGTATTGGAGTTTATTGGTGATTTTTGAGGGTGAACCATAGAGGAGGCTGTTGCAGTAGTCCAGACGGGAGGTGATGAAGGCATGGATGAGGGTTTCTGCAGCCGTGGAGGAGAGGGATGGACGGAGACGGGCGATGTTTTTCAGGTGAAAGAAGGCTGTCTTTGTGATCTGTTTGGTGTATTTGTCGAAGGAGAGGGTTTGGTCAAAGATGATGCCAAGATTCCGGATGTGAGGGGAGGTGGATACTGGGAAACCGTCGATGTTGAGGGCAAAGTTATGGGTGGATTTGGTGAGCGTTTTTGGGCCAATGATGATTATTTCAGATTTACCATAGTTAAGTTTGAGGAAGTTGATTTGAAGCCAGGATTTTATTTCAGTGATGCAGTTTGTCAGGATAGAGTGGGTGGAGGTGGAGGTGGAGATGGACTTGGTGGTGATGGAAAGCTGGATGTCATCGGCGAAGCAGTGGAATTGGAGACCATTACGGTGGATTAAGTGACCAGTGGTCCTTGTCGGCTTGGGAGTGAATTTTGAGACCTGTTTTATTGCGGAGTCTTTCAAGTTGGCGAGCACGAGTTTTCATCAGGCGGAGTTCAGGGTTAAACCAGGGAGCAGAATGGGTGAAAGAAACTGTTTTGGTTTTTATAGGCGCAAGCTGGTCAAGGCAGGAGGAGAGAGGGTGGTTGTAGTAGTCAGTGAGGTCAGAAGGGGTGTGGAGGTCAACGAAGGGAGAAGTGGACATTTTTTCAGAGAGGGTGGATGAGAATGAGGTAGGTGAAAGAGCGTTTAGCTTCTGGAAGTTGATAGTGCGATAATGCCTTGGTGCTGGGGTGGGGATGTTGATGGTCATAGTGATGGCTAAGTGGTCAGAGAGGGTGAGGTCGGAGCTAGAGAGATGGTGCAAAATTAATCCAGTAGAGCAGACAAGGTCCAGAATGTGACCACGGTTATGGGTAGGAAAGTTGACATGTTGAGTGAGGTTAAAGCAGGTGAATAAATCGGTGAAGTCAGTGGTTATTGTGGAGTCAGTGGAGTCCATGTGGATATTGAAGTCACCGAGGAGGAGGATTGAGGGGGAGAGGGAACAGAGCTGGGTCAGAAAGTAGGAGAAGTCAGACAGGAATGATGGGTGTGGTTTGGGAGGGCGGTAGACGACAGCCATGACTGACTGTGTGTGACCAGAGAGTTTAAAAGCCAGGTGTTCAAATGATGGAGCAGATGAGGTGGAGATGAGGCTGGTTTTGATATCCTGTCGGTGAATTACGGCAATTCCACCACCTCGGCCCTCCGAGCATGGTTTATTGATGTAAGAATATCCATTGGGTGTAGTGAGGTTGAGGGAGAAGTAGTCCACTGGTTGTTGCCAGGTTTCAGTGAGACAGAGAAAGACCAGTTTATTATCCAGAATGTAGTCGTTCAGGATGAGGCTTTTGTTATCGAGAGACCGGGTATTGAACAAAGTGATCTTCATGTTGGTTTGTACAGTGGGGATGAACTCAGGTGATTTAGCCAGGGTTTGCAGGCAGGAGGTGCGATCGTGTGCGTTGCTGTGACCAGGTGCGCTGGGACAATGAGTGGGAGTGCGCTGAGCCGACCAGAGTATGGGAATGGAGTGACCTGTTTGTAAGTAAACAAACTTACGACCAGAGCCTCTATGATTATATCTGGGTCGTCGCAGGAGTCCGTGGTATTTGATTGCAGAGATGCTTGATGGGGTGGAGTAAGTGCTGAGCAGAAGAAGCCTTGCGGCGGAGTACCTTAGAGCCATGCCAGGCAGGAGCGAAGGGGACGAGTATGAGGGCAAGGCCGAGGAGGACGAGCAAGCCTTGCCGCAGCGGCAAACGACCGCAGCCGCTGACCAAGACGCAGCGGCAAACGACCGCAGCCGCAAGCCAAGACAACAAAGGCTGCAGCGGCAAACAGCTGCAGCCGCAAACCAAGACAACAAAGGCCGCAGCGGCAAACAGCCACAGCCGCAAACAACGGCCGCAAACAACGGGAGTGGGCCTGAGGCAACAGTGGAAGAGCCGGGCAGGCGAAGCCAGGAGCAGAGCCGGGACGGAGCAGGGAGCAGACCCAACGGCCAAAAAGCCGCCACGACCACCAGAAAAGCAGACTACGTACAATGACCCAGTCGGAGAAGCGGCGAACAAGTAATGCCAGCGTCCTCTCCAGACCGGACCGGAAGCGGACCGGAAGTTTTTGAACTTTCCTGGGAAAACCACATTTCCAAGCTGGCCTCCAAAGCCAGTGGCCAACTGGGCATCCTCCATCTTGCAAAGTCCTTCATTGGCAAGACTGAGCTGTTCACCACCTAGAAAGCTTTCTTTTGCACATTGATTGGAGTATTGGAGTATCCCCTCTGGGCTGGTGCTCCTGCCTCATACATAGTGCGGCTTCACGCTGTAGAAAACAAGGTTTTTAGGATTGTTGGTACCTCCCACGATGAAGCTAATTTTGAGGGCCTTTCACTGTGTCACCACAGGCAGGTTGGCGGTCATTCTTTCTTCTATCAACTCCTCCCCGGCCTTGTTCCCCAGGCTCTCTCTGTGCTCTGTCTCCCAAATAATCTTGCACGACGCACAAGGTCTACCAGTAAACGTCTTTTTTTTTTCTTTTCTTTTTTGTATACAAGATCGAGGCTCGTGAAAGAGCGAACATTAATCACACAGAAAGACAAACCGCCACATAAAACATATAACATCGGGAGCAGTAGACAAGATGGGGAGAGAGGGGGAAGGACACAAACACAACATTTGAGAGCAGGGACCGAGAGACATGGAGACATCGAGAGATCTGAGAGAGGGCGAGGGCTTTGGGGGGGGGGCATGGGAAGGGGGCGGTGGGAGATGTATAAAACATATGGACACTGCCAGGACTTCCAGGAAAGAAGTTGGAATTTCAAACAAGGGGGATCTGGGGTGAATTAGTGGGGGTAGAAAAGATCAAGGTTTTGGATGGGGGAAGATAAGAGATGGTGGTGAACAGCTGTTTTAAAGACCTGGAGGGAGGAGTGGGATTGAAGGGAGTGAGGGAGTTTGTTCCAGAGGCGGGAGAAAAGAGGAATGAAAGAGTGAAGGTGAGCAGAGAGCCGAGATTTCGGCAGTTTAACCATCAGAGGGTTGCTGGCAGATCTTGTGCGACCTGTAGGAATATTTGGGGGACAGAGCACAGAGAGAGCTGGGGGTGCAAGGCCGGAGAGGAGTCGGTAGATGACAGAAAGACCACCTACCTGCCTGCAGTGAGTGAAACTGCCACAATGAAGACTCTCTGCTGACTTTCACTCTTTAATTCCTCTTTTTCCGCCTTCAGAATGAACTTCCGCAGTTTCTTCAATCCCACTCCTCCCTCCAGGTTTTTAAAACAGGTGGTCACCACCATCTTATATTTCCCCTATCCAAAACCTTGATCTTTTGTACCCCCTTTAATCCACCTTAAATTCACCTCCTTCAAATTCCGATTTCTTTCCTGATTAAAACTACCCTGTCAGGTCCATTTTCTTTATCCCACATACCCCACCCAGCCCTCTCTCTTTAACAGATTTCCCGATGCCCCTGTTCCCAGCTGTTGTTGTTCTGCCCTCTCTCTCCCCATGTTGTCCTCCCTGCCCCCCTTATTATATGTTCCATGTGTTAGCTCTCATAGGAGCCGAGACTAAGTATACAAAAAAAGTTTCACTGTCTCCCCCTTCTGACCAGCACTGTTCTTGGTCAGTTTCTCACATTGTGAGTGTTTTGACTGCAAGTGGATGAGAATGAACATAAGGGATATTTGTTGTTCTCCCAGGAAGAGTTTGAGTATGGCCACGGCCTGTACACATGGAAACTGGTCCCTCCTCTGGATTCTCCAAAGTCTGGTTGACTATATATTTGTGATCGGCTCCGTTCCGGAAACAAAGAAACGAATGACTCCGGTGGTGCTACTATATCGTCAGACTTGGCCTTGTACTGAACCATCATCTCTGGAATTACGCTGAGGACAATTGTTGGGTCTGTCACCTGTCCCTTACTGACCAAAACACACTAAAATACTCTTCTCTGCCACCTTTTTAAAGCTTGAACTCTGCTACAATCCATCCTTCAAATGGAATGGGGCTTCCATTTGCAGCCTTTGATCACAATCCATCCTGTAGGATTTCTTCCACTGGTCTTGCAACGGTGTCTGGCAAGTTATCTTGTAGCCAGTCCCTGCTTGCTTGGCTTATTTGGGAACCAGTATCCGAAAAGGCCTGAACCTCAATCCCATTCAGTTTACAGTGCGTTGTGGATTAACCGTAGTCGTATACTGACGAACATCGACATTATTTAATCCAAACAATGGACGAGTTGGTTAAATCATGCATCAGTTCAACATTTAAAGTGAATAATTGTCGAAATAAAAACGGGACTGCGGGTCCTGAAGCTTCCTGGTTCAGGAGCAACCATCACTCAAACCACAACGACCTCAGACCTTGAATTTTTTCTGTCGTGAAAAAACTTTGGTGCATCATGGGCGATGAAGGTTGTCATCAAGTTTCATCGAAATTGTGTGTGTAGTTTCGGAGAAGAAAGTACATACCTCCCCCCCCCCCCACCCCCCCAAGAGGCGCCCCCAATGAGCGCAGATTTTGATGCGGTCAATCAGTCCACCTTGATAAGGTATCAGGTATGCAGCTTGTGGTCAGGTTGGTCAAAATCGCGTGTTTGGTTCAAGTAATAATGACTGAAGTGTTTGTGGATTCACTGACTCACTCACTGACTCACTAAATGACTCACACTCACTCCCTCACTGACACTCACTCACTCACTCACTCATATGCACACTCACTGAATGACTCACACACTCACTGACACACTCATCCACTCACTGACTGACTCAATGACTGACACTCACTCCTTGACACTGCAGTGGCGAATTAAAGCACGTGCCCAGGCTCCCAAATCCCATGACGTCATGCAACCAATGCAGCCCGACATCAAGAGAGATGAGAGATCACGAGAGATCATCGATGGTGGTTCATAATCTTTCGAGATGAGACCGAGGGTGGGTCTCACTTTGCCGAAAAAACAATCACCTTGTGAGTGGTGATAAACACAGCACAAAGGGAGTGCTCCATCTCAAGGAAAGAAAGCACTGTCACGTGATGAATTGATGAAAAAACGTTTTCCTGATGTAATGTTTACCTGGACAGGACTATAACAAAATTAGGGGATGAGGTTAGTATTAGTAGAAAAAGCAGGTGAAGTAAAACAATAACTCAGTTTAATGTAAACGAATGCAACAATAACCACAATCAAAATTGTATAATTGCTAATGTTAATACATATCGATATTGTTTGTCACATCCACACTATAATATATTGCACGATCACAAAACACCCCTCATTAGTAAATGGACCAACCCGTGATCAGGGCGGAACGTTGCGGTTTTTAACATCAGAACACCTGGCCCAAGGTGAAACAAAACTACTCCGGAGATGTTGAAAAGCGAAACAGCTCAACTCGAACGGCATTCGGAGGAACGCATACCTGCACCAGGTGAACACTTTGTTTTGTTAGGTCGGGCACTGAAAGGTCGGATCTGGATTCGACTTGAACCAAAATCTAATCGCTTGTTCTTGTCGCTTAGCAACTCATACACCAAATTTCATCCGAATCTCTCCACAACTTTTTGAGATATTCTGTTCACAAACAGACAGAGAAACGGGTGAAAACATAACCTGCATCCACCTTCTTTTGCGGAGGAAACAAAAGGTGTAAATGGTTGAATATCACCTGCAATATACTTTGTTCATTACACAAACGGCAGAATCACAAAAGGGTCTTCGGTCTGTCGAGCTTGTGTGTTCAGTTACCAAGCAGCTTGCTATCGCTTGCCAGGCCAGCCGTTCCTTACCAACGGTTTTGATGAAGTTCTTGCTTGTGTGCTTAAAACACTTGGCGAGCACACGACAACAAACCTTTTGTTCTTCCATGAGCCTCGCCTATGCAAACAAAAACAAACAAAACAAGACACAGTCTAACAGCGGCGTATCCGGGTTTGTTTGATACTTTAGTTGAAGAGGATCGTCTGACCTGGGTGGAGATACCAGTTAGCAATTTTTTTGAAGTACTCCAAGTCTCCAAGCTGTCCGTCACCATGGAAACGAAGAGATTGCATTGAGATCCTGGATTATTCTATACTAGGGCATGCCCGTACGTGGGTGCCCGTTCCTTGCCAAAAAAAAAAAAAAACGCTACCCGTACGCTCTACCCCGCCCGTACGCCCGTACGCCCGTAAACAAAAAAAACAACGCTCTTCGCTTCCGCCCTTCGCTCTGACTGAATTGGGAGAAATAATGCGCATAAGAAATCGAGAAATTATTATTTTCTCCGGAAGAAATCGAATTACGAACCGTAATGGACACGCGCTCGGCTCGCTCTCACATCGGCCACGCCTACGCAACAACGTGTTCTGTGATTGGCTGACGGAAGTGCAGTCTTCACTGTCCGGAAGGTCGCAAATCGCAGTTACGATGAATCGCAAATTAGTTTTAATTAGTTTTAAAACATAGTTTAACGCCAACATAGTTTGCCAACGTGAAATAAATGAATACGCTCTCAAATGTGCCGTCCGAGGCAGAGTCTGTTCGGCACGTTCGGCACACGTGATAGCTCGCTGCTCTCTGATTGGTTGAATCGTTTTTTGGACATAGCTCGGTAACTACTTGTCCGATTAATATGAAACCTTGAAAAGGCACATCCTCAGGTCACCAGCAATATACCTGGCAAGTTTAAAGTATATCGGACCCGTGGTTGTCGAGAAACAGCGGTCACAGACATACAGACATACAAACATACAAACATACAAACAAACAAACATACACACAGAGATTAGTGGAATTATAGATAGATGTTGGTGAGTTAGCCAACACCATCAAAGTGACCTCAGCACCATCCCGACACGCATCACTGTGTGTGTTACATAATGTGGTATTTTACAGCAGCCCGAGTGCAAATCCTGCCACTAACCTCCTTGAGAGAGGACCAGGTGAGTTGGTATTCATTTTGCCGACCTCTGAAGGATGACAGATGAGTCAACCCACCTGGTGTTCATTCATTGGCTGATCGGGATTCAAACTCAGGAGCCGAGGATCCCAAGATCTCCACCATAACCGTTAAATCAACACCAGTTTTAGGGTGGATGGAGACAGTCATAAGAAATGCTTCAATGTTTGAAGATCCCTCAATCAAAGTTTTAATGAGACTGACGTGGCGCGCGCGTCTCACCACACGAGGGTTCAGAGGAATCGGTGTAAATAACATCGAATAATTATGTTTGCTGTTGCTGGTTGTTAAATATAACTTCATTATATGATATCTTTTAATTTTATTTGTACTGCAACTGGTAATGTTAAATTTAATTAACGGTTACCTTGATTAATTTATGACGCATTTCAGGTCACACAGGATATTGTCCTTGGCGAGGACCGCATCACAACTCACAAGTTTGTGTACATACGTGATCAGTAAATAGTGCTGTGTATTAACATTAATTTGCATCGATGTACTTTAGTTTCAACACTTTGTTACCACAAGAGGTGATTGTCAAGCCCAGAGTCATGCATTGGAATACTTTGTAATGTACGTGTGTGATTATTTAGAGTTTAGACCATGTTCGAATATCGGTCTAACGGCTTTTATTCATTCGCCAAACGTCTTTGAACGGAAGAGAAGCCGCCGAATCGAAGCAAGGAAACAACGTCTTTGGAGCCCAGAATAAAGAGGTAACAAGTTATTCCTTCGTTATAATTCAGTGTATAAATATGTCGGACATCCATGGAGCAAAGTATTTTGTGGTTTAAAGGGGGGTTTTTTTTTTTCTATCGAGCTTTTGTATTATTTTGTTTCAATCTCTCCTCAGCCTCGTGTTTCTGTGCCCAAACCACGTGGTTTTGAGTTCATGTGTCATGCTCTTTGTCTCTGTCAATTGGAAAGGTTAACTATCGAGGTGCACGTCAGAGAATGTGACATTGTTCTAACTTTTGGTATTTTGTTTGCATTGTAATCGTTTATATGGTGTCGATAGGAGTTCGTAACTTCCTCAGGGTGTGTGTGATCGTTTTATTGTTGGAAGAATAAAGTTCAAGACAAGACACCCGTATTGAGATCTTTACTCGTGATTGACATTGTGCTGAGACATCTACAGGATATTTGAGGGTCGATAACTCCACTGTCCGCAAAGTTTCACTTAATATCATCAATTTCCATGGACGGATCCACACCATGGATTACTCCGGGGCTCTCCCTCATTTACCGAGGAATTTGACTTGAAACCCGTACCTCGTCAAAGTGCGGCCCTCTGAACACCTCGTCCCCATCCTCTCAACACCTCGTCCCGACCCTCTCAACACCTCGTCCCGACCCTCTCAACACCTCGTCCCGACCCTCTCAACACCTCGTCCCGACCCTCTCAACACCTCGTCCCGACCCTCTCAACACCTCGTCCCGATCCTCTCAACACCTCGTCCCGACCCTCTCAACACCTCGTCCCGACCCTCTCAACACCTCGTCCCGACCCTCTCAACACCTCGTCCCGACCCTCTCAACACCTCGTCCCGACCCTCTCAACACCTCGTCCCGACCCTCTCAACACCTCGTCCCGACCCTCTCAACACCTCGTCCCGACCCTCTCAACACCTCGTCCCGACCCTCTCAACACCTCGTCCCGACCCTCTCAACACCTCGTCCCGACCCTCTCCACATCTCGTCCCGACCCTCTCAACACCTCGTCCCGACCCTCTCAACACCTCGTCCCGACCCTCTCAACACCTCGTCCCGACCCTCTCAACACCTCATCCCGACCCTCTCAACACCTCGTCCCGACCCTCTCAACACCTCGGCCCGACCCTCTCAACACCTCATCCCGACCCTCTCAACACCTCGTCCCGACCCTCTCAACACCTCGTCCCGACCCTCTCAACACCTCGTCCCGACCCTCTCAACACCTCGTCCCGACCCTCTCAACACCTCGTCCCGACCCTCTCCACATCTCGTCCCGACCCTCTCAACACCTCGTCCCGACCCTCTCAACACCTCGTCTCCATCCTCTCAATACCTCTTCCCCACCCTCTCAATAATTCAGCCCCACCCTCTCCACACCTCGTTCCCAACCTCTCAACACCTCGTCCCGACCCTCTCAACACCTCGTCCCGACCCTCTCAACACCTCGTCCCGACCCTCTCAACACCTCGTCCCGACCCTCTCAACACCTCGACCAGACCCTCTCAACACCTCCACCAGACCCTCTCAACACCTCGACCCGACCCTCTCAACACCTCGACCCGACCCTCTCAACACCTCGACCCGACCCTCTCAACACCTCGACCCGATCCTCTCAACACCTCGACCCGACCCTCACAACACCTCGTCCCGACCCTCACAACACCTCGTCCCGACCCTCAACGCCTCGTCCCGACCCTCTCAACACCTCGTCCCGACCCTTTCAACACCTCGTCCCACTGAGCGCCGATTTGCATTCAATTCATAGATCGCCAGATCTTAGCTTTTTAGTGCCTGAAATGTCGCGCGAATTCATCATCCTCGGGGTAGTTTGGTTGCATCATCACCGCTCGGGTAGTTTGGTTGCATCATCACTGCTCGGGTAGTTTGGTTGCATCATCACCGCTCGAGTAGTTTGGTTGCATCATCACTGCTCGGGTAGTTTGGTTGCATCATCCTCCTCGGGTCAGGAGTTCTGATTTTAAAAACCGCAACGTTCCGCTGCACTCACGGGTTATTTCATGAACTAATGAACCTTCTTTTGTCATTGTTACTCCCGCCAGGGAGTAATGCATTCCTGTGTGTGTGTGTGTGTGTGTGTGTTCGTGTGTGTGTTCGTGTGTGTGTTCGTGTGTGTTTTCGTGTGTGTGTTCGTGAACAAGATATCTGGAAAAGTTCTGAACGGATTTGGATGAAAGTTGATGGGATGATTGCCCTTGCAATAAGGAAGAAATGATTCGTTTTTGGTGAAGCTCAGGATATTATTCCGGATCCAGGAATTTTATGAAGGATTTTTTACTATTGGAAGATAGGGCTGTTTTTTATTTTTTTATTTATTATCTCAAATATCTCACATATATTCTATATTTAACATTGTGATATGAAAATAGTTTTCATATTTGTTGTAAATGTAGTTTTAACTCGTGGTTGTGCGTTAGAGCGGTGTATTTATTTTAGCAGCGTCGTCTTCAATGTTCATTTTCTTTTTTTCTAATAAAGACATATTCTGTCATTTTAAAACCACCAGAGTGTGCATTAGGTTTCCCTGTTTCATCAAATGTATCGTTTGATACGTATAATGCTTTAAAACTGCTTCTTCTTTTTTCTTTTTTACCTCAGAAGAGATATCAACATTTACCTCAGCGAATGTCAATCGCGGTGTCAGTATTTGATGAACTTATAAAGACTTCGGTGACTTATAAGTGTGACCAGCATGTGCACGGGATTCTTCCCAGAAGAATGGGTGGTCACATTAGCTTGTACGACTTAAAATGAGCGAGTTTTGTTTTCACGTTTGGGCCAGTTTTACATGTTGTATCCCTAAGGAATGAAACGAAAGTTTTTCCTGGCTTACAATTTTATTTGAAGCCACACATGCCTCAAAATGCACTCACCTATATGGAATTGAACGCTGAATCCGAAAATGTAATTGAAATAGCGTTTTTTTTTTTTTTTTTTTTTTTTTTTTTTTTGCATTGTCTTCTATATATTCTAAATATATATCTGTGCAATGTCTGTCTTGTGTTGTCACTGAACTACTCCCTCAAACTTTTATGAAATCGTACTATTCCAACTTGACCCACAGCGGGAGTATGCGCTCTACTGAGTGGCGTTCTTGTTCAATATATTGTTGCGGAGATGAGGACTGTATTTTTTTGATTGTGTGCTGTATTATTATTATTATTGTTTATTCTGCGCCCCCTGCCTCCGGAGCTGTGTAAAGGTGAAAGGGCATCCCATAATTAGTCCACAAGCATACACGTCAGCCAAAGAATAGAATATCCCTGTTTGATAGTTATCTCTTATTCTGTGTTTTAGGGTAAGGCTGTGTCTCCCATTAATTGAAGTACTCCATTGCACCAGTGAAAGAGAATAGATCCCCTTTCATTCCCATCCCCAAAATCTCCACTTCCTTTTACATCCCCTCTCGTGATTGCCAACCCTCGATTACCATTTACCTCCCCTCCAAAACTGCCATTGAACATGTGCTCGGATCGGGGAAGAAAGGCGTGCCCGCCCGTCGTCATCAAGGGTGGAGCGAGAGGGCCGCGTGACCAACCAGGGCCGAGGTGAGCACACCGATGGGCGTGTCCTGAAGGCCGGCGGCTTAATCGCCGGAGGCGCTATAAAAGGCGCGCACGCGAGTTGGTCGGGAGTGAGTCGTCAGTCAGTCAGTGGAGTCGGTGGTCAGTTGGTTGCGTTGGTTGCAGTGAGGAGTCGGTGGTGGTGGTCAGTGGTTGCGTTGGTTGCGGTGAGGAGTCGGTGGTAAAGAGTGAGTGGACCAAGAAAGAGTTGAGGGTTGGACCAGACGAGTCGGACAAGGCCTGGCAAAGCACGCGACGTCCACAGCAGCCACAACAGCAGCTTGGGGGCCTGAACGGTGGTTTGGAGCAGGGCCGTGAAGGAACGGCGGCTGCTAAACGCGCCCGTTGTGCTGCAGGACCCCCTTGGACCTTCCTCTCCCTCCAGCCATCCACCTCCTGCCTTTCCACCCTTCTTGTGTACGTGAGTTTGTTTTGTTTGTTCTGTCCCTGGGTTAATTAAGTCTGTATAAGTTAATAATTGCACTGTGTCTCTGATCCTTCTGTATATTATTTTATTATCTTTCCTTCTCCTTGGTTACTTTGAGCATGTAAATAGTAGGAATAAATTTAGTAGTATTTCCAACCTTTTTTGTCTTCTTCTTCTTCTTCTTCTTCACATCCGTGTCGCCTTTGTCTTTTCCCTATTGAATAGCCGCGGTGCGATCCGGCCAACGTTTGGGTGAAATCGGGTTCTAATCGGGGAGTAACTGTTCGGTCGCGGTTGGACCATCCGCTCGGCCCATCATAACATCTAAACTGCGATCAGTAACAATTGGTAGTCAGGAGTTGGGATTCGAACCTGGGACTAAATTTATTTAGCCCAAATTTTGGACACCAATTGTACTATTGGCCGTAACAATTGGTGTCTGGGAGTGAGATTCGGGGCCCGAACCAAATTTTTAAAACATCAAAAAAAAAAAAAATTTTTGGTCAAAATTTGGAGCGGTGAAATTTGTTTTGTTTTACAAAAACCCGAATTTTGAAATCGCGCCATGGCTGGTCAAGGCGATCGAATGCCGGTGGGTGAGCTAGAGGAGGGGTTAGGAGTAACCCAGGATCAAATGGAGGGGAGCAATGAGGAGGCGGTTGAGGGAGTATCAGACGCACAAAATGGCGGCCTCACGCACATGATTATTGTGGCGCCAAATTTAGCCGCGCCCGTGACCGTAGCAGCGCCGCCGATGGATTGGGGCCTATTTATGGAACAAATAAAGGCGCTCATGGTCCAGACAAGTGAAGACCTGAGGAATGACTTGGGAAACCAAATGGGGGTAATGGGGAACTGGATGGATGCTCAGGGTGAGCGATTGGAGGGCCAAATGGGGGTAATGAGGGACGAAGCGAGGGGTACCGGTGAGGGGTTAGACAAGAAATTTGGGAAATTAGACAATAGATTAGGGGAAATACAGGAGGGGTTAACGGGGGTGGAAAATAGAATGGCTGCCCAGGAGAATCAGTTAGAGGGGGTGAAAAATGGGTTAACAGGGTTAGAAAACAGGATGGAAGGCAAATTGCGGGAGATAGGGGAGCAATCCGCCCGAGAAATTAAACAAATGGGAGAGCAGATAGAGGAGGTAAAAATCGGGGTAGAAACCAAATTGGATGCACAGAGGGATGAATTGGGACAGATGAGGGTGGCATCTACAAAGGAGATGGAGGAGATGAAAGAGGAGATATGACGAGGTGTGAGTGAGGAGGTTTCGGGGCTACGCGAGGAGGTAAAGCGAGGTGAGAAGCGTATGGAGAAAGAGGTGAGAAATAATACGGCTAGGCTACAGGGGGGCATAGAGGGTGTGACGAAGGGAGTAGAACAGCTGACAGTCGGACAAAGGGAACTAGCGGACCAAGTGGAAAAGAACACTGCAATCATCGGGGGTTTAAAAGCGACACAAAAGGACATTAAAAACGAATTAATAGCAACACAAAAGGAATGTCAGATGGTACATGAGGGGTTGACGAAGAAGTGGGACGAGGTGACAGAGATAATGGAGACAAAGGACCGGCAGGTGAGGATGCACATAGCGATGGTCACGGTAGCCTTAGAGGACGAACTTGAGGAGACGCACCGAGAAATAAAAGAGGTTAAACAAAAATTAGAGGAAGTGGAAGAAGAGGTGAGTGAAATTAAGAAGAGACGGACAGAAACTAAGAGAGAAATCCAGGAGGAGGTAATGGAATTGGTACAAGGTCGGTGCTCAACTCATAATGTGATGCTCATGAACCAAATAAAGAGTTTGCAGGTGGCAAAAGAGGTGCGGAGACGAGGTGCCAAGGTGAGTGGCGAAATATTCGGAAATGTACATGATGTGAGGAAAGCTTCAGTCGGCTTAGGGATTGGTTTGGATCCGGGTGTTCGTGAAAGGCCGTTGGTGAAGTGTGCGACAGGTCTGGTGTGCGAAAAAAGAGGTGTGCGAGAATGTCCGACCATGGGGTGTGTGAGGAAAAAGTGCACGCCGAGGAGTGAGTGTGCCGTCAAGAGTGAGTTGGTCGAAGCGCGTGTGCGAGGGGGTACATGGAAGCGCGGTGTGGTGAGTGTTACGGAGGAGGTAACGAAAGAGTGCGCGAGAGGATGCGCGAGAGGATGCGCGAGAGGATGCGCGAGAAAGGTGTGTAACGGACGGGTGCAGGGGGAAAGCGCATGCTGTCAAGAGTAAGGGAGAATGCACGCCTGTGGTGAGTGTTACAGAGGATGTAACGAAAGAGTGTGTGCAAGAGCGTGCGCGAGAAAGGTGTGTAACGGACGGGTGCATGAGGAAAGAGTGTGCTGTCGAGAGTAAGGGTGAGTGCGCTGTCAAGAGTGGTAGTGAGAGTAGTGAGAGTGGCACGGAGCGTGAGTTGGTTGTGACAGGTGAGCGAGGATGTACACCTGGAATGGAAGGATGCACACCTGGAATGGTAGAGCGTGTGTGGGAATGCACACTTGAGTTGGTCGTGAGGCACGTGGTTGGGTGTGCGAGTGAAAGCACACCTGTGATGGTCACAGAGGAGGTGACCGAGGAAGGGGCACGAAGAGGTGTGTTGGTGAGGTGTGCGAGCGACGAATGTGTGCCAAGGTGCTCGGTGGTCAGGTGTGTGACCAAGTCTGTGAGCGGAATGAGTGTACCGAGTTGTGTAAGGAAAGGTACGAGGAGCATGGGAACAGCTGGAGGTATGAGCAAGAAAGGGGTAGCATATGCATGTAAGCATGCAGGTGAGGCATCGACGGTAACCGGGTTAGAGGTTAGAACGACTTATAGCCGAATCGGGCCCTCGGTGCGCGTCGGGCAGCTTCGCGTGCCGCGAGGACCCGCGGGGATCCGAACCACGGCGGTTTCGAAAGAACCACCGTACGCGATCCACGCCGGGCCGCGCTTTGAACGGCCGCGTCCGTGCTCCATTAAGCGGAGCGGGCAGCCCGATAGGAAGGGTCATCATGGCGACCACTTTTTGTTGAGACGTGCCGGCAGGTCGAGATCGAGACATTGGATGGCTCCATGCCGAGGTGGTGCGTGGGATCTCGGCCCGGGTAAGCCCCCGTCCCTGCCCCGAATGCGGGACGTAACCAGCCGCTGGCACAAAACAACCCGCATTCATTGCTCGGCTGTACGAAGCCGAGCTTTGGAAGGGAATTGGCGCACCGAGAGGATGTAATAAGTAGACGAGTGATGAGGGTAGTGTTTTGGACCCAAAATTAGAAAAAAAAGCAAAATTTGATGATTGGTACAGTGATTGGCAGATGACAAATTTTGGATTTCTTGGATTTGGACGAGCGAAATTGATAGGACCTCCCCGATGTGGTGGGATGGCAAATCCACCATCCCTCACAGGGGGGGGGGGCGAAGGAGCACTAGGTTATGGTTATGGGGTGTATGGCAGTGAAAACTAGCCCGGGTGGGTTAGGATATCGTGTGTAGGGACCTAGAAGATTGACATTAGGTAACGTTAAGATTAGTTAGTGACAAGGATACCTGTAGTGGGGACGCAGGTAGATTAGTGTGGATGATAATGACGTGGGAGTGCAATAGTTTAAAGGGACGACTGGGAAGCGCAAGTTTCAGAGGGGAGTAGTTAGAAGAGATGATGCCGTGTGTGTGAGGATTGAACAGGTGTGATTGCACAGGTGTGCAACTGAACGGGTGTATGTATGGAGCAGTGTATGAGGGAGTAGTGGTGATTGCGTGTTGTGTTGACCAAATGGTCCAGGAAGAGGAGGAGGGTGCAGGTGGCACCAGGTGTGAGTGCACAGGTGTGCACCAACAGGTGTGTGGAATATATGGAGTGTGGAATATATGGGGTATTGGAATGGATGGTCGTGGAGTGAGTATGGTGGAAATTGTGGAGTGGAGTGGATGGTGCGAAGGTGTGAATGGGGGAAGAGTGGACCCCCATCACGAATACCCGGGGCGGGTAGTGTAAGTGTTAGGTAGAGGGTATAGGTAAATTGTGGTTGGATATTGGCATCTGTGGTGCGAGGTGAAAGAATGGTATTTGGATGGGTGCATTAGTGTTGTGGAAATGGCTGGGCGTGTAGCCTGTTGGTGTGTGTAGTTGGTTGGGCGCTCCACCACTGTGAGGATGTCGGCCAGGTGAGGCCGCAGGTGGGCTCTGGGAGCCGGTAGTAGTTGTTGTGGATGGGGCCCGAGGATCCGGAGGACGGACCCGGGTAGCCCAGTGCCAGAGGGCACCGAGTGGGGTGACAGAGCCAGGAGGGGCTGTCCCCAGTTAGTTAGGTTAGGGTGAGGAGCTAGGTAAGCTCGGGTGGCAACTGCAGTGGTGGAGGTGTGCAGGTGGGTAGACCTGCTGGGAGAGCTACACGTCACAGCCCAGAAATTGTGCGAGGGCACCGGGAGGTGAATCGGGGGAGTGAGACCCCAAATTGAGAAGCACCACAGTTTGGTCAATGGGAATTGGTTTTTAGAACCCATAGTGTAAGTTGGCCAATGGATTGGCAGGGAAAGACCCTGGGTAGTGTAAAGTGTGTTAGTCATTTAGAGGATAGTTAGGAAGAAGGATCTCCTCGCACCATCTGCATCCACTCACCTGAGGTGACAGGTACTCCACACCATGCCAGGTTGTTTGATTATTTTTTATGATGCAAATGTTTGGATTGTGAGACGCATCATGACGTGGGTGTGACATTGTGCTTTGTGTTCGATCTCTTCCTCCTTATGAGGATTGATGATAAATTTGGTGATGGCAAATTTTGGATAGAGGGATTGTGGTGACGAATGTGGGTATAGGGGAAATATGGGGAAGACGTGACAGTAGTGATGAATTTGTAAATGGGTAGATTTTGTAAATATGGGGTAAGGGCAAGGGTAGTGTAGGTGACAGGGGGGTGACATACGGTAGGGACGAGCTTTCTCACTTCGCCCTCCGTACGCATTTCGCCTTGCATTGCCTTATTGATGTGTACCCTTGTGACCTTACTCCTCGCTCATTGGTCTTTCCCCTTTTGTCTCCCACATGACCTGTGCGCTAT
Source organism: Myxine glutinosa (assembly GCF_964187855.1). Taxonomy (NCBI): domain Eukaryota; kingdom Metazoa; phylum Chordata; class Myxini; order Myxiniformes; family Myxinidae; genus Myxine; species Myxine glutinosa. Next base: position 417,151,252 of record NC_136261.1, read on the forward strand.
GGGGCGCCGAGGGGAGCGTGCGTGAGTCGGCCATTGTGCGCCCGGAACTCTCAGAACCAGCTGTCTGCATCGATGCACCACATTATGGACCACATGTCTGTGGCCGAGCACCACTTATGGACCCCATGGGTTGGGGCATGGCCCCTCTGCTGGAACCGGCCATGGCCCGAAATCTTGCTGGCGGACCTTGGCCACAGGGCACTGATGCCCCACAGGTGAATCACACGTAGTCGGCCCTGTGGGCCATAAATAAAGAAAATAAAAAGGACACATTGGGCACACTTTATTGCAAATAGGCCGCCAGTAAGAAAATGAAAGAATGACAACATCTGGAAGAACAAATAATAATAATAACCAGCAGAGGGAGCCGAAGAGCAAGAGATCACCTGCAGGGTTCGGGGTTGTTGATTTATTTTTTATTCTTGAACACTGATGAACTATGGTGACTGCACCGATTGGTGCTTGGGTGTGTATTGGTGTGTTTTTGGGTACTTTCATGGTGCATTGATGCAGAGCAGACTGTCTTCCCCCCCCCCCCAGAAAGAACAATCACAGGTCCTGGGTTAGTCTTGTAAATAAAAGTAGCGTCAAGTGTAAATAATGCTCCCCACCGTCAGTGTATAGTTTGAAGACCAATCCGCGATTCGGTTAACTGTGGGCGTAAGTCTGTTAGGCAGGGTGCAATGCAGCAGCGGGACACATTTATTTATGTTTTAAAACTGTCGCACTCAGGGTCAGGTTAAAAGTAGAGGGAACTACACCTACGTGTCACACTAAATAAAAGTTGTAGGCCCGGGACGTGCCTAAGAGGAGGAGGGTGCAGTGTTGCGGAGATGAGGACTGTATTTTTTTGATTGTGTGCTGTATTATTATTATTATTGTTTATTCTGCGCCCCCTGCCTCCGGAGCTGTATAAAGGTGAAAGGGCATCCCATAATTAGTCCACAAGCATACACGTCAGCCAAAGAATAGAATATCCCTGTTTGATAGTTATCTCTTATTCTGTGTTTTAGGGTAAGGCTGTGTCTCCCATTAATTGAAGTACTCCATTGCACCAGTGAAAGAGAATAGATCCCCTTTCATTCCCATCCCCAAAATCTCCACTTCCTTTTACATCCCCTCTCGTGATTGCCAACCCTCGATTACCAATTACCTCCCCTCCAAAACTGCCATTGAACATGTGCTCGGATCGGGGAAGAAAGGCGTGCCCGCCCGTCGTCATCAATGGCGGAGCGAGAGGGCCGCGTGACCAACCAGGGCCGAGGTGAGCACACCGATGGGCGTGTCCTGAAGGCCGGCGGCTTAATCGCCGGAGGCGCTATAAAAGGCGCGCACGCGAGTTGGTCGGGAGTGAGTCGTCAGAGTCAGTCAGTGGAGTCGGTGGTCAGTTGGTTGCGTTGGTTGCGGTGAGGAGTCGGTGGTGGTGGTCAGTGGTTGCGTTGGTTGCGGTGAGGAGTCGGTGGTAAAGAGTGAGTGGACCAAGAAAGAGTTGAGGGTTGGACCAGACGAGTCGGACAAGGCCTGGCAAAGCACGCGACGTCAACAGCAGCTTGGGGGCCTGAACGGCGGTTTGGAGCAGGGCCGTGAAGGAACGGCGGCTGCTAAACGCGCCGGTTGTGCTGCAGGACCCCCTTGGACCTTCCTCTCCCTCCAGCCATCCACCTCCTGCCTTTCCACCCTTCTTGTGTACGTGAGTTTGTTTTGTTTGTTCTGTCCCTGGGTTAATTAAGTCTGTATAAGTTAATAATTACACTGTGTCTCTGATCCTTCTGTATATTATTTTATTATCTTTCCTTCTCCTTGGTTACTTTGAGCATGTAAATAGTAGGAATAAATTTAGTAGTATTTCCAACCTTTTTGTCTTCTTCTTCTTCTTCTTCACATCCGTGTCGCCTTTGTCTTTTCCCTATTGAATAGCCGCGGTGCGATCCGGCCAATGTTTGGGTGAAATCGGGTTCTAATCGGGGAGTAACTGTTCGGTCGCGGTTGGACCATCCGCTCGGCCCATCATAACATCTAAACCGCGATCAGTAACAATATTATAATGTGCATTTGATAAACAATATCGATATGTATTAACAATAGCAATTACAGAATATTAATGTGATTATTGTTGCATTTGTTTACATTCAATGAGATATTCATTATTAGTCCCCTGCCGGTATACACCAGACGGGACTATAGGTTTGCACGCCATCCGTCAGTCTGTCAGTCTGTCAGTCCGTCACGCAAAGAACAGTTTTCCGGACTTTTTTTTCTAAACGCTTAATGCTAATGATTTCAAACTTGTCACATGGTTTCCTCATGATAAGGTACAGGTCAAGTTCGAACTTCACGACGTTTTGATCATTTTTAACAAAATTATGGCACTTTGAACTTTGGTAATTCTGATAATTCAGATGATCCTTAACTCAGTGCCATTGTAAGTTTTAATTTCCTTTAAAAACCAATTTCTCTGCAATAATAGGACCGATTGAGATAAAATTTCCACCATATGATGGACTCGGTCTGTAGAACATTTTAATGGTAATTATGATGTCACAGGTTACGTGGTTTAGCCGCCATATTGTTTTTCGTGAAAACACGACAACCCCTTTTTCTCCAACGGCTGAACAGATCGAGGCCAAACATTGCAGGCAGAAGCACATACCCATGACGAACAAAAAAAGTCAGCGAGCATGATGTCATGCGTCACATGGTTTCAGAGTTATGACGTTTTTAAGCTTGAATCTTTAAAACCGAGCTCCTCCCTCATTTTTGATCCAATTGAGGGGAAACTTCACAGATCTGTTCAGCACTAAAATGTCCTTTTGGAGTTTGCGACAGGGCACGTGGTTTGGCAGATATTGTTAATTAAACGAAAATATTTTTTAAAATGGATATCTCTTGTTTATTCTCGAGTTCTCCTCAAGCTGCACTGTGCGTCCTCAGCCTCGTCTCGCAAACGTCAACAGCGCGACACAGCACGCGCTTTCTGGACGGGCGGAACCAAGCCGAGCAACATATGTATACACGTCAATCATTGATCGTGAACCGAAAAATATGATAAATTACTGATGGTTTCAAAGTTATGTCGTTTTTAAGCATGAACCTTTAAAACCGAGCCCCTCCCTCATTTTTGATCCAATCGAGGGGAAACTTCAGAAATCTGTTCAGCACGTTAGTCTACTAAAACGTCCTTTTGGAATTTGCGATACGGCACGTGGTTTGGCAGATATCGTTATTTAAACGAAAATATTTTTAAAAAATGGATATCTCTTGAATCGCTAGTACCTGAGACCGTGAGTTGGTAATAATCTATCTATAATTCCAGCAATCTGTGTGTGTGTGTGTGTGTGTGTGTGTGTGTGTGTGTGTGTTTTTGTTTTTGTTTTTGTTTTTGTTTGTCTGTGTGTTTGTCTGTGACCGCTGTTTCTCGACAACTACCGGTCCGATATACTTGAAACTTGCCAGGTATATTGCTGGGGACCTGAGGATGTGCCTTTTCAAGGTTTGAAATTAATCGGACAAGTGGTTCCCAAGGTATGGTCACCGTACTCGCAAGCCGTTCGCTTTGGCTTTGCGAATGGACCAAACCATTTCATGTAAATAGAGGGGGGGGGGGTTCTGTGGTCGTTACTGGCTTTGCGAATGGACCAAACCATTTCATGTAAATAGAGGGGGGGGGGGTTCTGTGGTCGTTACTGCCACGTGGTTTCAGTCTTTTTTTTGTTGTTGTTGTTTGTACGCAAGTTTTTTTTTTTTGTTTTTTTTTTTTTGGCAAGGAATGGGCACCCACGTACGGGCACGTCCTAGTCTCTATAATGCAAGCAATCTCTTTGTTTCTGTGTGTGTGTCTGTGACCGCTGTTTCTCAACAACCACTGGTCCGATCTAAGTGAAACTTGCCAGGTATATTGCTGGGGACCTGAGGATGTGCCTTTTCAAGGTTTGCTATTAATCGGACAAGTGGTTACCAAGTTATGGCCATTTATTTAGCAAACACATACGTTTTGTACGTGACCGGAGGAACAGTGAAGGATGAGAGCGAAGGAACGGCGAAGGACGAGAGCGAAGACCGAAGGAACGTTGAAAGTTTTAATTTTTTTTTTGCACGTACGGTCAAGCTACAGCGAAGGAACCACGTGTGTGTTTGTTGTTCTCTTCTCTTTGTGCTTTTCCTTGCGATGAAATTGCAAAATGGCAAAATATGTTGGCGCTAATTGAAGAATTGGCCATTAAAACTCATTTGCGATTAATCGTAACTGCGATATGTGAACTTCCGGACAGTGAGGCCTTATATTTGGTACGTACGTCAACGTACGTCCACGTACTTACCTCCCCACACGTACGGGCACACACTAGTTTATATAATTCACACAGTGCAATACGTGCAGGCCGCTCCACGGAGCGACCTTGCGGGCTTATCAACGAGGCGAGGCGTGACACACGTGTCTCAGCATACCTCAGATCAAGTTTGAAAACCAGCATCAACCGTGCATAAATTTGCATATTCGTTCATTTTTGACAAAGTTATGGCACTTTGAAATTTGGTAGGGGACATGTATTGCAGCGCAATACTCAGAATGCTTGTTATTGAATTTTAATGTGATTATTGTTGCATTTGTATACATTCAATGAGTTATTCATTATTCCACTTAACCTGCTTTTTTACTAATACTAACATCACCCCTTCATTTTATAATCCTCTCGTCCAGTTAAACATTAGGGAAAAACGTTTTTTTTTCAAATCGATTAATCACGAGACAATGCTTTCTTTCCTCGAGATTGAGCATTCCCTTCACGCTGTGTTTATCACCACTCACAAGGTGATATGTTTTGTGGGTAAATTTAGACCCACCCTCGGTCTCATCTCCAAACATTGTAGACCAAGATCGATCTCGCGTTATCTCTCATCTCTCGTGATCTCGGGTTGCATTCATTGCATGACGTCATTGAACTTGGGGGCCCTTGGGCACGTGACCATTATGCGCGTGGATTAACGCACCGCTCACTCGCACGTGGTTCACTCCGAAACCGGAAGCAATCCTGCTTCTTCTTTATCTTCACTTTTTTCCGCACTGTCATGTGGTGGCGCATTCAAATTGCTGACGTCACAAAAGACCACTTGACTGAGCACGTGCTGGCATCATCGAGATGCCTTCACTCCTGGTCCAAGTCAGGTACAGGATCCGGTCAAGGTCTTCATCATTTGGTACTTGTTCCTGCTACTGCTGCTGCTCCTTGTACTGCCTTGGAAGAGGCCCCGCCATCTTGTCTTGCCAGGGGACAGCTCCAACTCCAGAGTAGTACTGTCCTTCCACCATGCCACCCAAGGGCAGTGGGGGCCGGAAGGGCAAGAAGAAGGAGGATGAAGCAGTTGTAGCAGCTTCAGCACAGTTTGTGGATGCTGAGGCAGCAGTTGATGCTAGAGAAGATGAGGAACATGGTTCCAGCGGCGATCTGACTAGAAAACAATATTATTGGAAAGAGGGGCATCAAGAGGCAATGGCTGACTTCTGGGAGGATCATCCGGAATTTTACGATAAATCGTATGCAAGATACAAAGATAACCAATACAAGAAAGCAGCAGTTGAAACCTTCCTTGTTGATATGCAGAACATCTTCGAGGAGATCAAGAAGCCCCTACCTACATGTGTGTATATTTAAATTGCATTGAATTTATATTTAATTGCATTAAAATAAATACATGCAAAAATATGTAAAAAATGTAGCAAAAGTAGTGATGAATATCATCGCCCTGGCGTAGACGTCAGCCTGGCGTCGCCTTGGTGAGAGCGCAAGCCATTTTTTGGTCTCCCGAGTCGCCCGAGTTGCCCGAGTTGCCGCGACTAATCAGTTGCGGCAGTCGCGGCGACGTCTCCGCCAATGAGATAGGCCCTTTAATAATACACCAAATCAACTCTAAATTATTTATTTAACCATGTTTGAATACACTACCACATCTATTTGGACCCAATGTCCTTCTGTCCATTCACAATATTTAACACGTCACTTCGTCTCTTCCATGGTCACTATCATCAGCATCCTCGAAAACGTCCACCGATTCATCTGCATTTGCACAAATACCTCTGCACTCCCTTCATGCAAATGTGCAAGGCAGCCCAAGTTTCTGACAACCACAACGTTTATCACTGCAACCACCCTTGCAAGAACACCTAACCAGCTTTAGGAGATAGTCTGGTGCTGCAGCGAAGTCAGAATGCATAGGGATCATCCTGGTGTCCATGATCCTCCATCCCCAGTCAAGCGGGTTGAGTTTGTGTCCTTTCCACTCCTGAACCTGTTGGAATACCCGTAGGCTGTGATATTTGGAAGCTGAGCTCGTGGGCGGAAGTACCTGTGGGTGCAACGATGTTTTGTTTGTTGTCACCTTAGCATGAAATTTTGCTACCCTCAATTCGTTCAAATTGTCTGATGGTTTGCCTCCGTACACACAAACCATTGCTCTGTCTCCTGCAGCAATGACCTCATCCTGTGTTTTTTTTTTTGTATACAAGATCGAGGCTCGTGAAAGAGCTAACATTAATCACACAAAAAGAGAAACCGACACACAAAACACAAAAAAAACAAGGGGAGCGGTAGACAAGATGGGGAGAGAGGGGGAAGGACACAAAAGAGAGGGGGAAGGACACAAACACAACATTTGAGAGCAGGGACATCAGGAGGACTTGGGGGGAGGTGGGAGAGGATTAAAACATATGAACACTGCAAGGACTCTGGGGTGAATTACTGGGGGTAGAAAAGATCAAGGTTTTCGATGGGGGAAGATAAGAGATGGTGGTGAACAGCTGTTTTAAAGACCTGGAGGGAGGAGTGGGATTGAAGGGAGTGGGGGAGTTTGTTCCAGAGGCGGGAGAAAAGGGGAATGAAAGAGTGAAGGTGAGCAGAGAGCCTAGACTTTGGCAGTTTAACCAGAAGAGGGTTGCAGGCAGATCTTGTGCGACCTGAAGGAATATTGGGGGGACAGAGCACAGAGAGAGCTGGGGGAGCAAGGCCAGAGAGGAGTCGGTAGAAGACAGAAAGACCACCAACCTGCCTGCGGTGAGTGAGTGAAAGGCCCTCGGCGTTGACTACATCGCAGGAGATTCCAATGATTCTGAAAGCTTTGGCCTCAACAGCGTGAAGCCGAGCAAGGTGTGAGGCAGGAGCACCAGCCCAGAGGGGGGAACAGTATTCCATTGAGCTGCGGATGAAAGCCTTGTATGTGGTGAGGAGCTCAGGTGTGCCAAGGAAGGACTTCGCACGACGGAGGATGCCCAGTCGGCGACTGGCTTTGGAGGCCAGCTTGGAAATGTGGTTTTCCCAAGAAAGATCATGGCAGATAGTGAGACCCAAAAGCTTGAGCGACAGAACTTCTTTGAGAGGATTGTTGAGAAAGTAGATGGGAGGGTTGTCCAGTCGGTCCTTTCGGAGAGACATTGTAAGAGTGTGAGATTTGTCAGGATTGAAAGACATGTTCCACTTGTTTGACCAGTCTGTGATTTTTGTCCAGGTCTGCAGAGAGTGAGGAGGCTGCAGACTGCCGATCTGAGGGATGAGGAATGGAGCGACAGAGAGTAGAGTCGTCAGCAAAGAGATAGAGAGGATTTTCAAGAGAGTCAGAGAGATCATTGATGAAGACCAGAAAAAGCACAGGGCCCAGAACACTACCTTGGGGAACTCCAGCCTGGACAGGAAGAGGAGATGAGAGAAACCCATTCAGGGCCACACGTTGACTACGACCAGAGAGGAAGTCCGCCAGCCATGCGTGTAGATTTCCATGGATACCAAAGGAGGAGAGTTTGGACAGCATAGCAGGGTGCCAGACCGTATCGAAGGCACGTGAAATGTCAAGGGAGACAGCTCTAATTTCCTGTTTGGCGTTGAGGACCTCCATCCATTGTTGAGAAAGCAGAAGCAGCATGTCCAGAGTAGAGTGACCAGGTCTGAAACCAAATTGATGATCAGAGATCAAGCCATTGGAGAAGAGGAAAGATTTAATATCTGAAGCAATGATGGATTCCATGACTTTGCTGATAATTGGGAGAAGGCTGATTGGTCTGTAGTTGCTGGGATCTGTTTTTGCACCTTTTTTGTGCAAAGCGGTGATGTTGGCTGATTTCCAAGCAGATGGCAGATGACCTTGAGCAAAAGAGAGGGTGAAGAGAACAGAAAGAGGGAGTGAAAGTGCAGAAGCACATGATTTTAGGACCCGTGGGCTGACGCCGTCAGGACCAGTTGCAGAATCAGAGTCGAGGGTTGCCAGAAACTTTTCCACCTTGTCAGGAGGAAAGGACACAGAGTCCAGGAGCAGCTGGGTACGACTGGGTACGGTGGGTACAGAGAGGGATGGGTTTGGGACACAAGATTTAGAGGCAAACACAGAGTTGAGGCATTCAGCTTTTTCACGTGCGGAGTCAGCCGTTAAGCCGTTTGAGGTGAGGGAGGGGATGGAGGGGGAACAAACACCAGAAACAGATTTGACCAGACGCCACCAGGATTTGGAAGAGGGAGACAGATAAGAGAGTTCGGTCTTGAGAATGGTGAGATATTGTTTCCTGGCTCTCCTGAGGGTGGACACACACTTGTTTCGGGCTTTGTGAAAGGAAATGAGATTTCCTTCCGTTGGATTTGCTTTCCAGGAGACGAAAGCAAGTTGTTTCAGGGCAACAGCCTCACCACAAGATTCCGTGTACCATGGACGGGAGGAAGGGTATGACAACTGAAGACGAGATGGTATAAATCTGTGCATGAGAGAGAGCAATTTACTTTGAAAGAATTCCCAGGATGAGTTGATGTCAGAGGCGGTAGGGATGGGAGACCAGTCCAGATGATTGATGGCTGTTTGAAGACCGTGCCAGTTGGCCTGAGTGAAATTCCAGACTCGTCGACGCTGAGGAGGCTCTCTGAGAATGGTCAGAGAGATGTCCACTTTGACAAGCACATGATCAGATGAGCCGATTGGAGCAGAAGAAGAGCAGCAGACATTTTCAGGGAAGTTTGTCATAACCAAATCCAGAAGAGAAGATGCTCCGTTGACTGAGATCCGGGTCGGGAAATTGACAGATTGTGTCAGTCCCAGTGAGTCGCAGAAGTCCTTTGCTGAAGAGCCATGGCTGGTGAGAGAGGTACCCACACCCATCCAACTGGCATGGTGACAATTGAAATCACCACATATGAGGAAGAGAGAGTTGGGATGTGTAGATAGAAGTTGGTCCATATTATCAGACAGTGAGATGTAGATGGAGTCATCACTGTTTGGTGGACGGTACAACACACATATGAACAAAAGGTGGGAGCGAAGGGGAAGCCGTAGCCAAAGGTATTCCTGGGGGTGAGGTGGAGAGAGGGCAGTGCAGGGCGAGTGAGGAAGAGAGTTTTTTATAAAGATAGCAACCCCCCCCCCCCCCTCCAGGACGAGGCTCAGGTCTATCATACCGGAGGAGGGAGTAACCTGGGAGAGATACCAAGGAATCAGAGACATCATGAAGGAGGAAAGTTTCTGTTAAGCAGATCACGTCTGGTTTGTCAGAAGCAACCTGTATGGAGAGATCAGTCAAGTTTGAGCGAAGGCCCCGGATGTTTGAGGTCCATACTGTTAAAGAAGAGGAAGGGGGAGCATCGGATACAGAACAGGGGGAGGGAGCAGTACGGTATGATGTGGAAGAGGAGGAAGAGGTAGGGAGAGCTGTTGAAGGTGCGTCAGAGATTTCAGAACAGCTTGGAGAAAGGGAAGTATGGGGCAGACAAAAGGTTTGATGGTGAATGGGTGAGGCGCAGTGAGGTGTTGTTTGAGGAGGGGGAAGAGTGAGGCAGAAGGTTGAGGGAGCTGAAGGGGGAAGAAGCGGGGAGGACGCTTTGAGGAGGAGGGGTTAGAGGGGAGTCTAGGAGGGGAGGAGTGAGGGAGGGTCTCAGAGGGGAGGGGTGTGGGGGGAGTTTAGGAGGGAAGGGGCAAGGGGGGAGATCTGAAAGGGATGGGTGATGGGGAAGATTTGGAGGGGAGGGGCAAGGGGGAAGATCTGAAAGGGATGGGTGATGGGGAAGATTTGGAGGGGAGGGGCAAGGGGGAAGATTTGAAAGGGATGGGTGATGGGGAAGATTTGGAGGGGAGGGGTGAGATTGGATTTTGAAAAATGTACGATTAATGGGAAACGAACATTTCTTGCAAAATGAGATTCTTGCGACCTTTGAGTCAAAAATACGTTTGAGGATGCTGAAGGATGGGTGGAGTTATGGAGAGTTTAGGGAATGAATGAAAGATGCACTATAAGAGATGGAATTTTTTTTTGGAATGAATAGATTTGGTGAGCAAGTCGAAAGCATCCTTTTATAGAAGAAGAAGAAAAAGGTGTTATAGAATATGACAGAATACCATTCTTCAGGGGACAGATGGACCATTATTTAACGACGTGAACAAAGAACGAACGAACAAATAAGAACGAAACGGATAAGAACAGAGAAGGGAATATATATATCAATTTTTTTTTTTTTTTTTTTTTTGAGTTGGGATGAAAACAAAGACAGAGACCGAACATGGAACGTGAAAAATAGAGACCGAAAGGAATTGCGAGCGCCAAAAGGAAACCGACGATTCTGTACACAGGTATGAAAAACCAACACCAAGAATACTATTAGAGACACACCAATAGTTACATACACACCGAAAGAAAGATAAAGTTTCGACCTGTGGTAAAGCCGGTATTACGACAAAAACACAATTGTGAACAGTTACTTATTAACTTCGAAAGCGTGCGCGCATGCACAGCTTTGAAGAGACGTGACGTCACGTGACTTCCCGAGACGAGAAGAGACGTGAAGAGACTTTGAAGAGATTTAAAACGTTAGACAAGTGGTCGATGTTCGGGGAAGTTAGGGGGAGAAGAGAAAATCTAAGAAATAAGCAATACAGCGAAGGAAAGAACTTAAATTCACAGAACACCTATGGGGGTAGGGAAGCCGAGATAAACTAGGCCGCGCACGCGGTGGGACAGAAAAGGATTAAATTATACAAAAGTTTGCAAGAATTGCAAATCAACACCAACTGGAAAACACCCTGCAACACATGCACAATAAAAAAACGAGTCGGAATTGACGAACACGAATGGAAAAAATACTATAACTTTTGCTGCCGTGCAGAGAGCTCCAAGACGTTCCCTTGCTCCCTTGTGTTGACTCTTTATTGCCGAAAATTAGGGCCTCTTGCTGGAACATTTCATTGTCCTTGAACAGTTTGAGTCCAGTGCCTTTGCCGATCCCAAAGACCCTTGATGTCGTGTCGCATCCCAGGTACGCATGGATGAAGAGAATGTTTTCACAGACAGTATCACCCAGAGCCTCTCTGACTTTGCCAATGTCCAAGTATTGTCTTGGATTCAATGAACCCTTTTTCGGCTCCGACATTAAGTAGAGAATGTGCGCAGTATTCCTGCGAAAATAGTAGCACAGTAGTATCAACAAGTCAGTGTCTTCGCCAACAAGAACAGTGTTGGATTTTGAAGAGCTACAAACTGCAGTTGTTGCTATGAGTAGGTCCGCATCCCCACTCGCATGAAGCACTTCACAATGAGATTCTTCCAGTTTCTTACCAAGAATGTCTGAATTGTTGCTTGTTCTCCTTGTTCCGAAGAAACTCTTCCTTCTTGACAGAAAGCGTCATGGTTTGAGAAAAAGATACCTTCACTGATGGTCGCTCACCCCTTTTCTGATGGGCACAGTCTTTTGTTGAGGGACCTTCACGATAGCCATCAAACACGACGATAGCATGCCCGTAATGCCTACTAACATATTTCAGGTAGCGGTCAAGAATATCCTTGTACTGTTCACCTGACTGCCATGGTATGCGCTGCATGCAATAGGGCACCGCCATCGAGTACGTATTGTATATCGGACAGTTGTGCAGTATCGGCAGGTGCCAAGGATTTGATTGCTGAGGCTAACGCTGGCTTATTGGTGGACAGCAAGGCATATTTGGTCTCGAATAAAGATGGAGGATATGTGCATAACTCACAAAGGAGTGCTTTGGATAAGTCTCCTACTTCAGTGCCAGCGATCACACGTCTCTGGAAGAGTAACTGAGGGTCGATATTGATCTGGTGTCTTCATTGCAGACTCTGAGTCCATAGTTATGGCTTGACCCTTCTTCTTGAAGCTGTATTCAAGCACACGTTTACCACTCATCTGGCCCAAGAGCCTTTCTCCCACAGTTTTCGCCTCATCAACATTCACCATTGTCTGGGCAACTATACCAGTGAAAATGTTGTGAAGAGTATCGTTGTCTTGAAAGGGATCCCTCTCATGAAGAAACTCAAGCATTTTCTGGGTATCAGCTACATCATTCTTCTGTCTAGACTTTGATAGATCCTTGTGCTGTTCACTTGTCACATACATCACATCAGTGAGGTGTTGGAGGGTGTTGTTCACCTCTGCAAAGAAAGGACTAGCCATGACCCAGACTGAGCGTTGTGTCTCTGTCATCCCTCATCCCCTGGTCAGACCACCTGATGTCTTCAGACCTCTCATAAGTACTTGTTCGATGACTAAATCTGTAGACAGACCAGCCCAGTATCTGTCGCTCCGTCGGACAACTTGGAATCCTTGGAGAAATTTCTGATGTACTTCTGGATGGTCCTTTGGTAACTCGGTCATCAGTTGCAGATATATGTGCAGGCACTTTGTGTAGTGTCTGTGTCTGGAAGCTGCAAGATATGGAAGCATGGCGCGCAGGATATGCAAGTGAAGCATCCAATCCCCTGTTCTTTCAGATTTCAGAAAAAAACGGATAATGTCCACCATTTCCATGTATTGTAACCACAGTCTCGCTGTCCGTTGATGCCTTATTGTATCAATCACCTGATTGATTTTGTCTCCAATGACCTCCATCACCTTCGATGACTCGATGTTTGACACTGCTTGGTCAGCCGACATCAGACCATCAAACAAGTCGCCTGCATCATTGAGCTCTGCTGGAACTGTACGCTCGCTGTCTCCATCACTTGGGAGGTTCATCTGAAATACCTTCGAAGCAAGTTTTGCATTGAGTGCTGCATCAACGAGTAGATGTCCAGTGTCCACGTATAGTTCTAGACATGGCTTTGCCACTCATCATGTGGGTTGTAGTGTTGCTGTCATATGCAACTTCCAGAAGCTCTGAGTCCAGTACCAGACATCAGGTGGCCAATACACCCAATAAAACTCATGAGTGTATGGAATCCTCCTAGTCTTAGAACAATCAAGTGAAGTTTGCTGTCCGCTGGCTCGCTCTTGACTATGGTGAGAGCTTTCCACCAAAGTGGCTGATCAAATGTCAGTATCGGGGTTACACCATATCTCTGCGCATGTTCACAAACGAAATGCAGTGTGGAGTTGATGCAGTCCAAGTCACTTGGACTGAGATCAATCATGGGCAGAAACATTAATGATGCCTCGCCCGGATGTTCTCCCTTGTGTACCATCTGCATCATTCCTGTCCAAGAGGGCCGAGGTGATCGAACAGTAAGCGAAACCTTCCAGATGAGGTCAACATTTGAGCTGATTTGTCTCAAGTCGGTACAGGCTGGAAGCTTCTCGTAGAGAAAGGACTGCATTCCTCCACATGCTGATGTGAAAGGTCGTATATTGATTCGCCCCACTTGTGCGATGTCCTCTGCTGAGACAGCTCTACGGCAATCTGAAGTGTCCGGACTGTTTTCGGGGTCACACTCACAATAATGCCCATACCATGGAATGTGTTTCTCACATTTAATGTGCAGATGTCATGGTCAACATTGTCCGCCACATATTGGATGAAATGTCCAGGGGTAAAACCAGGGATGTCTGTTCCACATGTGACTGCTGCGCTGCGCTCGTACGTTTGCACCTCCGTGTATGAACAACTATACCCATGTGCAAAGAGTGTGTCTATGAGAAATCGAGAACCAAAATGGAAGTGCATTTGGATTCCAAGACCCACCAACAGTGGAGCTTGAAGGATCCTAGGCCTCGCGGCTTGCATGATCGCCTGTCCCGGTGAGCAGATTTTTAAGTCTTTTCCTTTCCCCACAAACAGCATTTCGAGCAAGAGCTTTAGTGACTCAGGTAGGAACTTGGTTGCAGCATTGACAGTGGACATATCGAGAGTAGTCGGGTAAATGTCCTTATTTTGAGATACCTCTTTTATGTCACTTCTAATGAGATCAGCAGCTGTCTTGATCAGGCGCAACTTTTCTGTTTCAGGGTCCCTTTCCTTTTGCGGACGATAGAAGTCATGAAGAATCGACGATGCCACACCCCTAAATGTCACAACATTTGATTTTCCATTAATGTCTGCAATTATGATCTTATCACCAAAGTGATTGAAAAGGTTATCCTTCATGTATGAAAAACCATATGCATCACAGCCAGTGTCTACTAGGAAGTCCTCCATTTTCCCAATTAAATCACTAATTGTGGTTAGTTCCTCATCATTTTACTCAAGGTACTTTGCCACCTTCAGGAACGCTTCATGTCTGATCTGGTCCTTGGGTCGACCAAGCTTCTGCTTTTTTGATGAAGACGCCTCTTCCGATTGGAATTTGAGTGGTATCTGTTTCTTTGTATGAAAGTTAACACTGCACACACTGATGCGGTAGACCGCATCTGCTGCGTGTAGATCGCCAACAAATGCCATTCTGCTCCTCACAGTACCCGACCAGTTGTCAGATCGATTTTCACAGTCAGCAGACATGATTTTGGAAGTCGAATGTCTTAACCTGGATCAACATATGGTCCTTTTTCCTCCCCTGGTACTTGTCAGGATTACCACAGAAAAGACACAGTTCTGTAGTCAAACGCCGAATCCATTGAACGAAGGCACCTCCCTTTGTCTGCCTCAGACGAAACACGTTTTCGCTTCAGAGAAAGTTCAATGTCTCTCACATTGCAGAACACCCTACGACAATCTGTATGAACTGCCTGTCCTGGATGGACTTAGACTTCTTCACCACGCTCACGTCCAGCTTCTTCGATCCTCGTACAACCTTTATCCGTCAGTGTACTGGTTGGATCACTGGAGAGGGGTTTCTTACAGAAGACACAGTCGATATCACCCATGTTGCTGAAAAGAGAGGGAACTTAGGATTACATTGTATTCTCTGTGTTGTCCCTCTTATAAATGTATAGGTTCATAAAAATGCAAAATTTGAACATGTTTATTGTAAAATTAAATGTTAAAAAACTGCTTTTAAAAATAAAAATAAAACCTTAAACAATCGTAAATTAAATAGAATACGACTTACATTCACAATGACCACAGCGTTTAACTGTCCGCAGCACACTGATCAAATCTCTCACTGCAAGCGTCACCACCCTCGATCACGGCTCTCGTTCAATCTGAAAATAAAGTATGATCCACTCATTATAATTGAGTATAATTTTATGTATTTGTTCAGAGGATCGACAGGTTTCAGAAAAATATCATTTTTTTCTCTTGCAATTAGTGGTGGGTTAGGGATAAAAGTTTGCTAGAATGACTGGACTAGTTGGTGAGGTATGTGGATAGACAGAAGGACCACCAAGGCACTCGGAAACATGGTGTTGGGATGACGAAGTTGGAAAGAAGATTGACGAGAAGAGGAAGAAGTTCAAGAAGTGGCAGAAGGTGAAGAGTATGGGGGCAGAAAAGGCAAAGCATGAAAGTTATAATGCAGCCAAGAAGGCTGCAAAGAAAGAGGTAGCAAAGGCACAAGAGGCATGTTGGAAAATGTTCGGAGAACGCTTGGATTTGGAAGAGGGTCAGAGAGCTGTATTCAGGATTGCAAAGCAGATAGCGAAAGAGAGGTGTGATGTGATGGGGGTGAGTTGCTTGAAGGATGAAGTGGGACAAATCGTTGTGGACCCAGATGGAATTAAAGGAAGATGGAAGAGATGTATGGAAATACTGTTGAATACAGAGAAAGAATGGGATGGCAACATAGAGAGTAACCCAGTTTTACCACGGGCAGAGAAGATAACCGAGAAGCAAGTTGAGGAAGTGATAAAAGCAATGAAGAGTAGAAAAGCGGGAGGGCCGACGGGAGTTGTGGGAGATATGTTGAAGGCAGTGGGAAATTGGGGTGTGAAGAGAATGACAGAGATCTGTAATCTGGTGGTGAAAGAAGGCCGCATTCCAGTGGATTGGGAAATGAGTACCCTCATCCCTCTATACAAGGGGAAAGGTGACCCTCTGGACTGTGGCTCGTATCGAGCGATAAAGTTATTGGAACTTGGAATGAAGGTATTGGAAAGGGTGTTGGAGAGGCAGACAAGGAAGAATGTGAAGATTGACGAAATGCAGTTTGGATTTATGCCAGGAAGAGGAATGACAGACGCGCTTTTTATTGTGAGGCAGTTGCAGGAGAAGTACGTGGAGAAGAGGAAGAAGTTGTTTCTTGGGTTTGTTGATCTGGAGAAAGCATTCAATAGGGTTCCACGTGAAGTAGTGACATGGGCATTGAGGAAGTTAGGAGTGGAGGAATGGTTGATCAGAGTAGTGATGGCAATGTACAAAAGAGTGCACACAGCTGCAAGGACGAAGGACGGGAACAGTGGTGAGTTTGAGGTGAAGGTGGGAGTGCATCAGGGGTCGGTACTAAGTCCACCACTATTTGTAGCTGTGATGGAGGTGCTGGCTCGGAATGTAAAGGAGGGTTTACCGTGGGAGTTGTTTTATGCAGATGATCTGGTGTTGATTGCAGAAAGTATGGATGGACTGAAGGAGAAGATGAACAAGTGGAAGGAATGTATGTAGACATAATAGTCTAGTAGGAAGACTAGGTCCCCCTGCACCCCCCGGAGATATACTTCTAATCAGTGTTTCTAGATTGGAAAAAATGTGTAGAAAATGACTAGCTATGGCCCCAAGCTGAAAAAATGTCCCACATACCATTTTTATGCAAATTACTGCTGCCATTATCAAAAAAAGACTAGGTCCCCCTGCACCCCCCCGGAGATATACTTCTAATCAGTGTTTCCAGATTGGAAAAAATGTGTAGAAAATGACTAGCTATGGCCCCAAGCTGAAAAAATGTCCCACATACCATTTATATGCAAATTACTGCTGCCATTATCAAAAAAACGATTTTTGACATATCTCAGCCAATATTGCAGATAATTGAAAAATGAAGGTGTCTAGACCCATGTTTTGAAGGGCATAGATCATGATAGAACTATTCATAACATGATTACATGTGTCTATGGTATACTAGTATGCTAATTAGTGCTTTATTTACAAAATAATCACAGTTTTACGAAATAATAGACTCATATTAAGGTCCGTCTACACAGACGTTAACACAAAGTTTTATTTTTCTAAATACCCTGTGAAATTCACCGAATGCCCTGTGAAACCTGGGATTCTTCTCCAGCTTTTTCAAGGGCCCGACTTTTCCCTTCCCTTTGAAGGCACTGGTGCAGTCTTCTCCGCTGAACACATAGTACCCCAGGAGAGTGGCACAGTAGTCCTCTCCCAGGGATTCTGCCAGCTCAGAGACGTTGACAAGTTGGCGATGCTTCCCTGACCCTGTATCCAGGTACACCGTCAGCTTGATGTTGTGGGCATGGTGGAGCAGGATCAGGAGGATGTCTGTGTCCGGTGTTCTGACTACAGCGTTCTTGTATCCGATGGTAGCAGCATGATGGAGGTACAGAACCACCCTGGTATCAGTCTCTTCCTGGTTGCTGTAGATCGTGGGGAGTTCACGTACCTCGACCTGAAACACAAAAAGGCACCGCATTTCAATCACCAGTCACTGCCAGTTTCAGTATATCTCTGGGGGGTGCAGGGGGACCTAGTCTTTTTTTGATAATGGCAGCAGTAATTTGCATAAAAATGGTATGTGGGACATTTTTTCAGCTTGGGGCCATAGCTAGTCATTTTCTACACATTTTTTCCAATCTAGAAACACTGATTAGAAGTATATCTCCGGGGGGTGCAGGGGGACCTAGTCTTTTTTTGATAATGGCAGCAGTAATTTGCATAAAAATGGTATGTGGGACATTTTTTCAGCTTGGGGCCATAGCTAGTCATTTTCTACACATTTTTTCCAATCTAGAAACACTGATTAGAAGTATATCTCCGGGGGGTGCAGGGGGACCTAGTCTTTTTTTGATAATGGCAGCAGTAATTTGCATAAAAATGGTATGTGGGACATTTTTTCAGCTTGGGGCCATAGCTAGTCATTTTCTACACATTTTTTCCAATCTAGAAACACTGATTAGAAGTATATCTCCGGGGGGTGCAGGGGGACCTAGTCTTCCTACTAGACTATAAGGTCTGAAGGTGAATATCAGAAAAACGAAGGTTATGGCAAGTGGTAAAGCATGTGGTGAGGTGGAAAGAACTGGGAAGTGGCCGTGTACTGTGTGCAGGAAGGGTGTTGGAGTGAATTCCATTCAATGTACCATGTATGCTGAGTGGGTTCATCAAAAATGTAGTGGTTTGAGAGGGCTATTATCCAGTGTGGCAGCTACATTCAAGTGTAAGGTGTGCACAGAGGGAGCTGCAGATGGAGGAAATGTTGAGTTGGATCTTGGAGATGGCATGAAGCTGGAAGGTGTGAAAACATTTTGTTACCTCGGAGACATGCTGGATGGAAAAGGTGGATCAGACACTGCAACGGTTGCTGGAGTGAGATGTGCATGGAAGAGGTTTTGGGAACTGAGGGGCATGCTGACGAGGAGGGGAGTGTCGTTGAAGCTGAAGGGAAAGGTGTATGCTGCATGTGTGAGAAGTGTTATGATTTATGGGAGCGAGACATGGGTAATGAACGTAGAGCAGCAACGAAGGCTGGAAAGGGTGGAAATGAGAATGGTTCAGTGGATGTGTGGAGTATCGTTGAGAGAGAGAGGAAGACAAATGATGAATTGTGAAAGATGATGGGAATAGAGCCTGTGATGGATGCTGTGAAGAGAAACAGTTTGAGATGGTTTGGTCATGTGTTGAGGAAGGATGAAAGTGACTGGTTGAGAAGAGTGATGGAAATGAATGTAGAAGGAAGTAGAGGACGGGGAGGACCGAGAAAGACTTGGCTAAAGATGGTCAAAGAAGAAATGCGGGCAAGGGGCTTAACAAGGGGAGATGCAGAAAATCGGGCAAAATGGAGAAGATTGTCATGGGGACTGCAAGGCTAACCCCTGCTCTTGTAGTCCGGCAGCTAAGCTAAATATAGCATAACAATTGTGCATTTTGTGAGGAAAGCACCAAATTTGGCACACTAGTACACTATCATATTATGAAAAGATCTGGATATTGGGCCATCTCAGATTCAGAGATTTGATTTTTGCAAGATTTGCAAGCTGAGATTGCAATGCCAGGGACGGCGGACTCCTTCCTGCGAGCTGCCCACGTCACCCGCACAAGAAGAGCTCATCAAATCACTGCAGCAGCACTGCACATCCTGCAACACCGTGCGTATGAACGCCACTGTATGACATATGCTGATGATGCAGAAGACCTGCCTGAGTTCGAAGACTGGTGTCACCAGAGAGGAGAAGACATTCCCAACTTTCAGTACTGGGCAACTGTGCTGGAACTAGAGATGTTGGTACTGGTCTACGTGCGTTCTCTGTGGCAGGCTTCATTCACGATGTACCTTGATGCCCTGACGGAACTGGTCCCATGGTTCCATGCCTTAGAACACACACACTATGCCAGGTGGGTCCCTGTTCACCCGAGGGACATGGTTGCACCCCCAATGAAGCACCCAGATGTAGCCAGATAATTCATGGCTGGCAACTTCACTGTACAGAAGACGAAGAAGGTGTTCTCTTCGATTCCAATCAAATCGAAATCTTGCAAAAATCAAATCTCTGAATCTGAGATGGCCCAATATCCAGATCTTTTCATAATATGATAGTCTACTAGTGTGCCAAATCTGGTGCTTTCCTCACAAAATGCACAATTGTTATGCTAAGTTGCCCCACTATTGCAGGGAAAATGGCCTCAAAATGCCTGTTTTTGTTGTTTGTGTTGTTTTACATGATGTCATCACTAAACTTCATACAATGGTTAAACCTCATTTCTCCTTTTAACTACAAACCAGGCAGAAAGTTAATTATAAAAACTTGTATATCCAATGTGACCTCCAAATGATGAGGTGTTATAAATGTTGTAGATGATCGATGGATGAGGGATCTACAGTCACGTGAAAAAGTAAGTACACCCCATGTAAAGTTTTGACTTTTTCAACATATTTCAACATGCAGCTATTTGATCTTCATTTCAACAATATTGATAGATAAAGGTGATATGATATAACAAATATCATGAAACATTATAGCATACCCTGGTGTTGCCAAAAGCCTGGTGTTGGCTTAGCGGTTAGGGTGCCGGCTTGGGATCCTAGGATCCTGGGTTCGAATCCCGGTCGATCGCTGAATTAACGCCAGGGGGGTTGACTCAGCCTGTCATCCTTCCGAGGTCGGCAAATTGAGTACCAGCTTGCTGGGATGAATGATCACGGTGTGTACTGTGATTGGAATGATGCTGTTTAAAATGAAAATGTAGAGAGATTGAGTTTAAAGGTGAATTTGGAAATGACGTGAGGGTTTCCATCCGTAACATTCACAGATTCGGTATTTGCAGTTTCGCCATTGGCCGTATTTGGTTGATTGAAGGTGTTTCTGGAATGGAGAACGTCTCGGGCATGTCGTGTTCCCACAAAAAGGTAAGCTGCTGTATTTTACTTTTACTGAATTTTATTTTGCCACACATGGACCGCTAACTGAAAAGAAAAACCGATGATTGTGGCGAAACTTCAGGAGTTGCTAAAAGGAGGTGAATCGCATGGTCAGAAAATACGACCCCGAATATATTAAGTTTGCATTTACAGTGGCAGGGGATTCACTTTGAGTGGGCAATCAAGTTCCTGTTACCGTTCACCACCACATACCTGTGTAAATCAAGGTTTTCACCTATGACGCACAAAATAAAAGACGAGGAATAAACTGAAAGTAATTTTGAATGGTAATCTGTGAGTCAACTTCTCATTCATCCCACCTCAGATTGATCTGATTGTTTCTCAGAATTGTTTCTCAGAATGTGTCTTTCACTGAGGAGAGGCTTTTGTCTTGCCACTCTGCCATAAATCCCAGATAGGTGGAGTGTTGCAGTGACGGTTGTCCTTCTCGAAGTTTCTCCCATCTTCACACAGGATCTCTGGAGCTCAGCCAGAGTGACCATCGGGTTCTTAGTCACCTCTATTACAAAGGCCCTTCTCCCCCGATTGCTCAGTTTGGCCGGGTTAAAATCGTATGGCATTTCTGGAGAATTGCTTGATACAACTTCTGACTTCCTTGCAAATCATCAAATCTCTGTGGTACATGACGGACAGTAATTCCCTGTGCATTATATGAATGTTAGTGTTCCTCAGGGATGCTGATGTTACTGGAAGGGGATTGTGTGAGAGATGGCCCGAACACCATCTTCACGGTGTTGGAGATATGCTGGTGGATCTGTCCCTCAAATAAACGGTCTTGTTCATGACGATCTGTGCTATTGTTTAGCATTTTTTGAGCGACACAACATTTGCTCAGGAAATTGGCAGAATTTCTGATTTCTTCACCTGCGCCATTTTTGGCTTTACCAGGAAAACCGTCCCTTCCATGGCCTAGGTGGTTGTCATCCTTTCATACCTACCTGCTTGCAATGAATCTGCAAAATGCGGAGGATTCACAGAGATGGCCTTTGATGATACACTGCCTGGGCATGGAGGGTCAACGCATTTTCTTCACGCTGTGTTCTGCACCCACCTATGCAGCAGCCAATGCCGTGCTTGCTGCGCATTTCGGAGCCACTCGGAGCATCCTCATTCAATGGTTCAAATTCCGACAATGCCTGAGGCCCAGTGAGTCAATTCTCCAATACATTTATACATTGAGAGAATTAGCACTTCCTTATAAATTTTGTGCACTTCACGATGAGATGATTAGAGATCAACTGATTGAGAAAACATTGAGTGCACAAGTGAGGGAGAGACTTTTACTCGAATCTGATGACCTAACCTTGACTCATCCCATAAATATAGCCAGTCAAGTGGAAGCGGCTTACCACAGTGCACAAAAACTTATCAGAACACTCTCACCTGCCACGGCTACATACTGCGCAGTTCAGGGAATTCGACAAACTCTCACACCAGATGCCACTGATCTCACAGTACAACATATGCAGCAGCACCCCACACGTTCTACACTGCATTGCTGAAACTGTGGGTGCACTAGGCACGAGTCCAGGGCTGCTAATTGCCCTGCCCGAGGCCAACGGTGCAGAAATTGTGGAAAATTTAACCACTTTGCCAGGTGATGTCACTCCACCTCAACACAAGCAACCTTTCAACCACAGACCTCGTATACTGCACCAGCCAAAATCTCTTCTGTCCTATCAATTTCATCAAATTTTGAAACGTGTTGTCTTTCTCAATGACATGTGCATACCTCTGCTCCCGGACACAGGTGCCAAGGTGTCTCTCCTGAATTTGGAAATGTACAGACGATATTTTTCTGACATGACCCTGCAACAGTCCTCTCCCACCCTCACTGGTTACAGACATGCCAAAATTGGCGTAATGGGCACATTACAGCTGTCGGTACGTCATGGTGTGCAGTCTCTTTTGGTTCACGAGTTATCAAGTGACCACTATATTCATCATGTGTGTGCATCTGTCTGTGTGTGTGTCTGTGTGTGTATCTGTCTGTCCGCAGCATAACTACCCGATGATATCATCCGATCTTGATGAAACTTGTGTGGGAAGTTTATATCATGATCAAGTTGGGTCTTCCTTGATGGATTATAGTGGCACGGCCATATTGCAAGTGTCTTCCCCCTGGCGGAAACAATGGCCTGCACGCTTTGATGGTTTATGCATCCTCTCTGCATTTGTTCACCAACCCAAAGTAAATCCTGCTGTGGCTCTGGTTATTCAGCCACTACGCCGCATTTCCCTTGCCTTGTGGGACCAGATCGCAACTAAATTGAATGTCCTCTTGGAGACTGGCGTAATAGAGCCTATCAATGCATCCCCCTGGATTTCCAACCTCGTTATAGCAAATAAAAAGTCCAGGGGACATAGAGTTTGTGTGGACTTAGCAATTATTCTGCGTGCAGTGAACATAGCAATTATTCCCGACAAATATCTGCTTCCAACAGCTGAAGACCTGTTTCTACAGCTCTACGGTCTTTTGGAAGTTGGACTTACGCCAAGGTTATCACCAAGTTCCCCTTGATTCAGACAGGAGGGACCTTACGGCTTTTGTGAGTCATACCGGAGTTTTTTGTTTCACTCGTATGCCCTTTGGCTTATGCTACACACCCAGCTGTTTTCAAAAGATTATGTCATCCATCTTCGCTGGCATCCTGGGCATGTCCTTGTACTTAAATGACAAAGTGGTACACGGTCCCAACACCTCAGGACATGATGAACGCTTGGTCCAAGTGCTCCAGAAACTTGCTCAGCACAACTTAACACTGAATGGCAACAAATGTGTTTTTGCGGTACCCGAAATAGAGTTTGTGGGATTTAAGCTGTCACCTCATGGGATTTCCCCTCTCCAGTTCAATGTGCAAGTTATTCACCACATCCCTGAGCCTCAGTCTGTTTCTCAGCTGGCCTCCTTTCTGGACATGGTGGCCTACAACATTCGATTCTTGCCACAGTACTCAGCCATCACTGCACCATTATGTCAGCTTCTTCGGAAGGAAGCCTCTTGGAATTGGCCCCCATCCTGTCAAGCAGCCATATACAGATTGAAAGCTCAGCTCACTACAACCCCTCTTCTTGCTCATTTTGACATCAACAGTGCCACATTGGTCACCTGTGATGCTTCGGCCAATGCATTGGGGGCTATTTTGTCCCAGGTGCAGGGTGGCGTGGAGAAACCCATCGCCTTTGAATCCCGTGCCTTGAGTCCCATGGAGCAAAAATATTCCATGGGAGAGAGAGAAAGGCATTGGCCTGCGTATTGGCATGCCAACGCTTGCATCTGTACCTGTATGGTCAGCCCTTTACACTCTGAACAGATCACCAGGCACTCACAGCTTTGATGTCCACATCAGGCACAGGACACAAGCCACTCTGATTGTACTGGTGGTCGGACCGACTCCAGCAGTACAATTTCCACCTTCAGTCCACACCTGGACATCACAATACCATGGCGGACCACTTATCCACATCAGTTATGGATGCTCACGCTTGTTCTGAAACAGAAGACACAGAGCAGGATCTAATACAACTGTTGCATGGACCCCAACATGATGTGGTATCCCTTCCGGAGCTCGAGCGGGCATCTAAGGAGGACTCTCTTCTCAGTACCCTGCTTTCCTATATTACAGAGTGATGGCTGGCCAGAGTAGCAGATGAACTGATACCGTTTTCTCCGGTGAAAGACGAGCTATCCTGTTGGAACGATTTTTGTGTGGTGCGAGAACGCCGCACTGCGGTGCCAAGTATGCTGCGAGCAAAAGTGTTGAGTGTGGCTTAGGAGGGTCACTTGGGCGTGGTTAAGGTAAAGCAACATTGCCGTGACCTGGTGTGGTATCCCAGCATCGACCATGACATTGAAACATTGGTAAAGGATGGTACAGCTTGTTTCATCAGTGGCAAAGCTGGACAGCCCATATCACCTCCATTGCAGCCAGTTCCCTGGCTGTCTAACCCCAGGGAATGCCTACAACTAGACATTTGTGGAGAAATTTGTGGTGTCCCTCACCATCAACGCTATCTGGTGGTCGCATACAATTTACATTTCAAGTGGCTTGAGGTTGCTCATGTGGGATCAGTTACCTCCCAGAACATTATCCACATCCTGGACACACTGATAGCTGGTTGTGGGGTGCCACAGGTCATTACCACAGATAATGGCCCACGGTTCATTTCAGCTGAGTTCACCATGTATCTTCGCGTCAATGGAATTGAACATATCTGCACGGCCATGTACCACCCACAGGCCAATGGAGGGGTGGAAATATTTAACCAAACCCTCAAGAATGGAATTCGAGCACACCTAGCTCAAGGTTGTGTGTTTAAAACAGCTCATAGTCAGGCAGATAGGTGTATCCATCATAAGAATTGTGGGTTTAGACGTACAAGCATGAAATTTGGCACAGTCATCTATCTATAATTCCAGCAATCTCTGTATGTGTGTTTGTCTGTGACCGCTGTTTCTCGACAACCACGGGTCCGATATACTTTAAACTTGCCAGGTATATTGCTGGGGACCCGAGGATGTGCTTTTTCAAGGCTTCATATTAATCGGACAAGTACTTACCGAGCTATGTCCAAAAAACGATTCAACCAATCAGAGCAGCGAGTTATCGCGTGTGCCGAACGTGGCGAACACACTCTGCCTCGGACGGCACATTTGAGAGCGTATTCATTTATTTCACGTTGGCAAACTATGTTGCCGCTATGTTGGCGTTAAACTATGTTTTAAAACTAATTAAAACCATTTCATGTAAATAGAGGGGGGGGATTGTCACTGTACTCGCAAGCCGTTCGCCGTTCGCTTTGGCGTTGCGAATGGACCAAAACATTTCATGGACCAAACCATTTCATGTAAAGCGTTCGCCGTTCGCTTTGGCGTTGCGAATGGACCAAAATATTTCATGGACCAAACCATTTCATGTAAATAGAGGGGGGGGGGATTGTCACCGTACTCGCACCCACGTACCCACGTACGGGCATTGCACCCATGTACGGGCATGCCCTAGTCTATCTATAATTCCAGTAATCTCTGTGTGTGTGTATGTGTGTGTGTCTGTGTGTTTGTGTGTCTGTGACCGCTGTTTCTCGACAACCACGGGTCCGATATACTTGAAACTTGCCAGGTATATTGCTGGGGACCTGAGGATGTGCCTTTTCAAGGTTTCATATTAATCGGATAAGGGGGGATTGTCACCGTACTCGCAAGCCGTTCGCTTTGGCTTTGCGAATGGACCAAACCATTTCATGTAAATAGAGGGGGGGGATATAATTTTAGATATATATATAGTACGGGCATGCCCTAGTCTATATAATAATACTGTAAGGACTCGACTTTGTTATCCCTTTTACGCCGCACACAGTGACCCGATGCCCACGGCACTAATGCATTTACGATCTACGAACTACGATCTACGAACGAAAGAGATCTACGATCTCTTTGTTTATCACGTACAGCCACACTCGAAAAATCTGAATTAGTCGACTTTGGGGCCAAAAAGCATACGATTAACGGCCGATACGACGCCATCGTATTGGTGTCTGCTGGGCGAAGGCGATGCGAGCCGTCCGCTGATTGGACAGTCGAGTGGTGTGAACATGGCTGGTGTGAACCAAATGGTATTTTTATTCCCTTGAACATTTTAAATTAGGATATATAAGGAAACGTCTTTATCGTCATTTCAATAAAGTCAAATGGAGTGACGTTGCAATACTCGGGGTGCGTTGCATAAATCCTCGTAACTCAGAGAGGTGTAGCAGGTGGCGAGACTTAACACTCCCAGAATGGCACTATGCCGATTCCTATTACGAATCCATTCATTTTTCAAAAGTATATCGTAGCGTTGTCATTTAAGTAGATTGCAATAAATATGTTGTTCATATACGCACTCTTCATTCTCATCTTTCTTCCTAACTCTTACTCGGACAAGGAAAGCCTCTGTGCCATCCATAATGGTACACTCTATCCATACACCACATCCTCCCTTCCGTGGATGTTCCACGGGCATGGCCATAAACAGGCTAACAGTGCTGCAGTGTGCGTGCCGGAGTGCCAGGTAACGGCTGTGCCAAGGGATGGAGTGTCGGAGATTATAAAAAGGATCTTTCATTTTAGGGCGTGTATTTTAGGGTAAACTGTGACGGAGGATCAAAGGGGTGAGAAGGAA
This sequence comes from Myxine glutinosa, assembly GCF_964187855.1. Taxonomy (NCBI): domain Eukaryota; kingdom Metazoa; phylum Chordata; class Myxini; order Myxiniformes; family Myxinidae; genus Myxine; species Myxine glutinosa. The sequence continues at coordinate 417,178,084 of NC_136261.1, forward strand.
ACAGAGTAGGGTAAGGGTGGGGGTTCGGAGGGGATCGATCATTAGAGAGCCACAAAAAGGAGTTCTATAAAAGGTTTACCATTTGGCGTGCTTTCTTTCCCTCCACCACCAAAGGGGGATGGAGGTTGTGTTTTCACCCCAGCCTGTCTGTTTGTCTATGAATAGGATATCTCAAAAAGTTGTGGATGGATTCGGACGAAACTTGGTGACCAGGTTAGGTATATGACGAGGATGAATTGATTCAATTTTGGTGAAGATTCGAATCCGGATCCGGATATGGAATTTTTAATTTATTAAGCGATTCATGACCATTGAGAGATGGGGCCCTAAAATGATATATAGCATATTTCAAAAAGTTGTGTACGAGTTGGTTAAATGAGTTGTTTAGATGACAAGAACAAGCTGATTCGATTTTGGTTCATGTCGGATCCAGATCCAGCCTATCTGTGGATACGAATCATAAAATGTCCACCTGGCGGAGGTATGCGCTCTACTGAGTGCCACCACTGAGTGGACAGTCCAGAGCATGCATTTGTGCTGGTGTCGGCGATCGTTGTGCATATACGCACTCTTCATTCTCATCTTTCTTCCTAACTCTTACTCGGACAAGCAAATCCCCTATGCCATCCATAATGGTACACTCTATCCATACACCACATCCTCCCTTCCGTGGATGTTCCACGGGTTTCGGCTAGTCGATAATAATCTAATGAATAATTACAGATATGGACCCACCGCGAAAACGTCCTATGGTAGCCATGGCAGCCATTTTACAAAATGGCCGTTTGACCGCGATTATGTTTTACTGGACGACACAAATGCTTCTTTATGTTCCAATGAAATGACTAGATACACATATATACCATAATTGTATTCTCATCTCTCATCAAATGAACCTGTGAATGTAGCTGCACTTTGGAACATTTCTCTACGTACTATCTCCGCTGCCCTTGCAAGACATATGGCTTCGTCATCGTAGTCTTCTTTGCAGACTTTACGGAGGGCAGGTCCTACATCTTTATCAAATGCAAGTAGTATATCACGCCCTTCCTTATGAGCCGTAAGGTCTGGGATTTGGGCCAGGATACGATTTTTTAACTCTGTGCTATGTTGTCTGACATGCTGCTCCACTCCAAGTTGTTCTAGACGATTAGAATAAAGTTTGACGAGATCTGCAAGTTTAAAGACAGGGGCATGCTCTTCATCTATTCTTGTTTCATCGATAAATGACAGCAACTCGGCTAGTGCAATCCCATGGTTGACTTTATCAGTTGTGTCCATCTTCTGTTTATCTTGTAATGATTTAGTGTTGTTGTAAAGTGAAACAAGACACCTTGGATGATATTTTGCATCTTGTGCGACCATGTCTCCAGCACTCAATTTTGCAAGTAGCCTCTCGTCCTGCAGGTCTAATGCACATCTTCATATGCGTGAGTCTAGACGAAAAGTTGATGCCTCACGGAGTGGTTCGGAAGTTGACACATCTTCGCATAAAAAACAGACATCCGATGCTGCCACTTCATGATGAGCGACTTGACGAGTGTATTTTTTGGATGGAGTAGCATCAGGGTCGCAACCCTGTGTGCATTTCCTTTTTTCTGCTCGTTGTAGTTTTATATTATTGAATTTTGTATGGCAAGATTTGTGCCACTTGGCATTGTTCTCCAGAAACGTAGCTTCAATGCCATTCCCGTCATCAAGGCGTCCTAATTCTAGTGGCATCGGTAATTCGTGAAGTTCATTGAAACGTCTGATGTTGAAGGCAATGGTAGAATAACCAACTCAAACATCGTGCCGTTTTGATTCTGCTGGGCATTGCAAACTTTCTCGTGTGATCTTTTGGCACAAAACGCACTTGTTCCAATCCGTCTGTACCTGCGCCTTTGATTGTCCAGGTTGCAGTGGATCCACTAGCTGATAACTCTTAGAGATTTCGCTGTTCGAAACACCAACTGAAAAAAAAGATAAGATACGATAACAAGTTGCAATAAATAAATAAAAACTTTATTTAATTTGCTAATTTGCACTTTATTTAATTTGCTAATTTGCACTAATTTGCATTAAAATGATACGTGGGACATTTTCTCAACTATTTAACATAGCAAATCATTTTCTACACATTTTTTCCTATCTATAGACACCAATGAGAAGTATATTTCTGGGGGGTGCACGAGACCCCTATCTAGCCACTAGACTAAAAGCGGCCATTTTGTAAAATGGCCGCCACGGCTACCAAAGGACGTTTTCGCGGTGGGTCCATATCTGGAATTATTCATTAGACTATTATCTATGACTGTGCCAAATTTCATGCTTGTATGTATAAACACACAATTGTTACACCTATCTGCCTGACTATCAACGAAAGACACGGCAATTGCACTACACGGCAATTAAGCACACCACCACAGGTGCCTCACCAGCAATGTTAATGACATAATGTGAGCTATTGCTGCCGATGCACAGGCTTCGACTCACGGGGTCTTTCTTCCCCTCACCTACTGCCAGCATTGCCGTACAGCTGAGCCAGCAGCACATGAAGCAACACTTTGACAGAGTGCACAGATCAAGGCTACATGCGATACAGGTTCATGATTAGGTCAGAGTTAAATATCCTCATCGGAAAAACAACATGCAATCATTCTGGTCCTCCACACCTCGTGTGAGCCGACAGCTTGGACCAGTGAATTTCCAGCTTCAGGATGGCTTTCGGTGGCACGCCAGCAGACGAGGGCAAGTGGCTGCCCCCTGTGACCCAGCCTTCCAGCCAGGTGGGAGTTGGTATGTGCCCCACCAAAACAGGTGATACGGCTGATATAGAAGAAGGGCTTGAACCTGTGGGGGCACTGCAATGACCTCAGAAAGCCCTTCAGCACCCCAGTCGTTTTCAGGATTTTGTGACCTCATTCCATACCTGCACTTTGTGGGAGAGGGGAGAAAATGTTGTGTTCTTTCTTACGTGCTTGATTATTTCCGAGTTTGCGGTTGTTGTTGTTGTTGTTGGTGAATTTCCAGATGTTTAGGGATTGCTGGGAAGGGATGATGATTTAAGCAGAACGGGATTGTGGGAGAGATGGCCGGGACGCCATCTTGACTGTGTCGGAGATGTGCTGGTGGATCCGTGCCTCAAATAAATGCTGTTGTTCATAATGATTAATGATCAGTGCCATTGTTTAGCATTTATTGAGTGACACAGCATGACCCATGTGTGTGAATGGAGTGAGATTGACTGTGGAGTGGATCGTGTGAATAAATGGTGTGCATGAGAATGTAAGATGGCCAGTGAGTGTAAATTGTGTGTGCTTGTTTCTGATGCAGCTGTTAAGCGTGCATGGTTTGGGGATGTATGACGGTGCGAGAGTGGGTGTGGTGAAAGATACGTGGCTGCGTGTATGCGTGTGACGTCTGTGGAGGTTCCGTAGCATGAGCAGTGGATGTGGAGAACATTTAGGAAATCTGCCGAATGTCAATGCCAAAAACTAAATTAATTGGCAGGCTATGGATGTGCCGCCAAACTTTCCCCACAGAGGGAGGCTTACAAGGGACCGAATATTGAGTGTGGAAGTGGCTGAAAAGCTGGGACGCCAGAGAAATTGCTGCTGTTTGAATGTGCTGGGCACCCGAGGAGAAGCTGCCTGCCTGTTCATGCCATGAAAGGATCGCCTCCCGAGATAAATTGTGTTGCCAGGTTTGGCGGTCTCAATCGTTGTCAGTCGTTGCTTCACATCCCATGAGGCCGTGAAGCTATACACAGTACGGCGGCTTTCCAGGTCCAGAGGTCAGGGAGAGTCTGAGAAGTCCTACTCATGAAGCACGCCAAACCTTATGTCTGCAACAATATTTTCACTCTGTCTGCCTACATGGCAGTCAAACAAAACTGAAAATCATTCCAAACCAGAAAAGTACTGTTTATAACGACATTATAAAGGATACAAAGAACAGGCACAAATAACCAATGTAATGTGTTAGATAGAGTGATGCAATAGACACTGTGCAACGCAAGTAAATTCTAGAATATTTTTTTTAATGAATTTTACAATCTTTATTTTATTTATATTGAATTAAATACTTGAACACTGTCGAACACAAATCGACTTTTGGTTACTTCCGCGATGCTCCAATTTAGTGATACTTGGACATGGTAAATAGGGGGGTGAACAAGGGTGATGTATAAGACTGCTTCAATGCCGCTTAATATCTGGAATTTTTCTTCTTAACAATCTTTAATTTCATTATTATATTCAAATTGAAGTGGACATTCAATGACGTAACATGTTCTGTGAGCTCTCCAGATGTCCTCAATCTCATTTCTCTGCAAAAGCCTGACGCTGATTTGTACACAGGTGATGTCTATGCTGTAAATATGGAAGGCAGACAACACAACAACGATTCATCTGTAACAGAAGATTCAAAATGTTCTTCTGCAAGGGAAGGTTCAGATGATATTCACATGACAAACGGAAGTGCTTCGTGTTTTGCAACTGGTGAGTGAAAATGTAAAACATTGACATATATATATTTTATCATTAACATATACAAAATATATAATTTTTGGAAAAGAGTTAAATATTTTGTTTTTGACCAAAAAAAAGGAAATGTGTTCTTTGTTTCTGAAGAACAATGCAGAAGGAATACGGGACCAATAAGATCCAGTCGCAGCTTGACAGTGAAGAAGAAGCCTTTTCTGAATAAGCAATCACAAGATAAAGATTCACTTCATATAAAATGCAAGTGCATGTCTGGTCCTCGCAACACCAAGATTAACATCTATCTATAATTCCAGTAATCTCTGTGTGTGTGTGTGTGTCTGTGTGTTTGTCTGTGTGTTTGTCTGTGACCGCTGTTTCTCGACAACCACGGGTCCGATCTAATTGAAACTTGCCAGATATATTGCTGGGGACCTGAGGATGTGCCTTTTCAAGGTTTCATATTAATCGGAGAAGTAGTTACCGAGTTATGGCGATTTATTTACCAAACTAATCACAGAACAGGTTGCGGGGTAGGCCAGCCAATCACAGAACACGTTGTTGCGTAGGCGTGGCCGATGTGAGAGCGAGCCGAGCCGAGCGCGTGCGCCATTACGGTTCATAATTCGATTTCTTCCGGAGAAAATAATAATTTCTCGATTTCTTATGCGCATTTTAAACACATTGTCCCAATTCAGCAGAGCGAAGTGCGAAAGCGAAGAGCGTTGTTTTGTTTTGTTTTTTTCCCCAACGCACGATCACGCGAAAGCGAAGAGCGTTTTTTTTTTTTTTTTTAATTCAGTTGCCGGACGGTGAAGGTTTTTTTTTTTTTTTGGCAGGTACAGCCAATCACAGGACACGTTGTTGTGTAGGCGTGCCGTGTTGTTTTTGCCTCGCGGTTTGGAATGTTTTCTCTTCTCTTTCTACTTTTCCTTGCGATTAAATTGCAAAAAGCCAAAATACGTTGGCGCTAATTGAATAATTGGGCATTAAAACGAAATGGCGAATAATCGTAACTGCGATATGCGAACTTCCGGACAGTGAAGACTTCACTTCCGGCCTTATGAAAGTGACGGCGTACTGTCTCGATTGTATCTTACCACTGTCTTATTGTTAAATCTATCTATTCCGATTTTTTTTTTTTTTGGCAAGGAACGGGCACCCACGTACGGGCACGTCCTAGTTAAATTAAATAAACACAAAAAGGCTCTGGAAAGGCGAGAACGTCACAAGTGTAATGTGTGCAGAATGGATTTTGCTTCAACGAGTAACGTCAAAATGCACATGAGGATCCACACTGGAAAACGCCCCCACAAGTGCTCTGCCTGTGATAAAGGTTTCTCTCGAAAAGATAATTTGAAAGAACATATGAGGATCCATACAGGAGACCAACCTCACAAATGCTCGATATGTGATAAAGGTTTCTCTCGAAACAGCAGTTTGAAATTACATATGAGGATCCATACAGGAGAGCGACCGCACAAATGCTTGATATGTGACCAATGTTTCTCTCAAAAACCCGATTTGAAATCACATATGAGGGTCCATACAGGAGAGCAACCTTACAAATGCTCGATATGTGATAAAGGTTTCTCTCGTAGCAGCAATTTGAAATTACATATGATGATCCATACAGGAGAGCGACAGCACAAATGCTCGATATGTGACAAATGTTTCTCTCAAAAACGCAATTTGAAATCACATATGAGGATCCATACAGGAGAGCGACCGCACAAATGCTCTATGTGGTAATGGTTTCTCTCAAAAAGGCCATTTGAAATCACATATGAGGATCCATACAGGAGAGCAACCTCACAAATGCTCGATATGTGGTAATGGTTTCTCTCAAAAAGGCCATTTGAAATCACATATGAGGATCCATACAGGAGAGCGACCTTACAAATGCTCGATATGTGATAAAGGTTTCTCTCGTAGCAACAGTTTGAAATTACATGTGATGATCCATACAGGAGAGCATCCCCACAAATGCTCGATATGTGATAAAGGTTTCTCTCAAAAAGGCAGTTTGAGATCACATGTGGAGATCCATGCAGGAGAGCTGAAATCTGAAATAGCAGGATATGGAAAATGAGGTAAAGAGGATTTTTAAAATGACAGCTTAAAAAAATATTCAATTTATTCATCTGGTTCTCCATGTTCCCATCATCGAGAATTATTGAAAGATTGATGCCATAACCCCAAATGGTAACAGAACTTAATCTCTCAATCTGATATTGGATCTCATTGTGCTTCTTTCAGGGTTTTTCTTTGGTTGCCAGTTGTTAGTTTTTTTTTTTGTCTGATTTGCTTGGTTTTCTTGTCCCTTTTTGGTTATGCCCAGATGGTATCTTTCCATGGCAGTTTGGACATCAATTGTTGCTCTATCTTTGCTGTAGTCCATGTTTCATTGACATGTGTGATGTGGGGAGAACACCCTTGTTGTAAAATTGTTAATCAGAAGAAGTCTCCTGCCTGTGTTTTTCTTGAAGCTTAAATTTGTGAAGGGTTTCGCAATAAAGAGAGGTCCCAAAAGCACAAATGCACTGTCTGTGTTATTGGGAATTCCAGGGAAGATACCCATCAATGAAGGGGGCTCGTCAATGTCTGACCTGAAGTGAGAAATTAACTTTGGAGTGTGTATTGGTAGAAACAAGAATTCAATGTAAATATTCAGTGAGCATATGTCACAATGGGTGGAGCAGGTCACCTCGACAACCTCATTCCATTCCATCAGTTAAGATTTCCAATCTGTGCTTGTTGTATCTCCGAAGTACTGCTTGAGGGATGCAGGGGGTCGAAGGGGTTGAAAGGTTTTAAAGGGTGTAAAGGCGTGAAGGTGAAGTCAAGAAATTACCTCGGGTTCGTAAATGGATGAACTCGGGAGTGCACCACGGAAATAATGGGCCAAATTACGTCCTCATGACTGTTTAAAACCCCTTTTCAGGTGCATTGTTGTAAAAAGTCTCATTGTGGAAGGTTTCGTTGTTATTAACCTTGGGAGCACAAAGCAGTAAGGTCACAAACAAACAGAAAAACTCACCTCATTGTGAGTGAGGTAGATGTTGGAGGTTTACCCGTTGGCATGTGGTGGCTTGTAGATGGTGGCACGTGGGTTTGTGGCGGGCATTGTATTTGAGGATCTACCCTCGTTCATGATGATGTATTTTGTGTGTATATTTGAAGGTGAATGTTTTGTAAAGGTAGCTAAGTGGTCACCTTTTTTCTACAAACAACTTTTTTTTTACCCTTGAGAGTGATGTTAGATGAGCACCAAAATTACCTTTAAATCGATGTATTGGTTGTGTTTGTACTATTTTGGGTTTTGAATGATCAGCGCAATTGAGAGGTCACGTGACTCCTTCAGCAATTATGTTAAAGGGTTAAATGAAGAGTTCTTTTTCACATCTGAGTTACCAGTCCTGTGTCTCGCGGATGAGAGATTAGAATTAAATCGAGATGACATATATATCTATCTGCACATCACAAGCTTAATTAAAACAATATCTGACATGTACATTGTTTTCAAGTGACTTTATTCCACACCATAATTGAAGTAAAACTCATGTTATCAACATCACACTATCTGCCATGTAAATTATCTTAAAATAACTTTATTTCATATATGTTACTGGTAGCTACAATAATTTTACAGAAGCTCAAGCATATTTTTTGTTGGTGTTGAGATTGTTTCTTTGCAGACTATGTTGGTAGTTGTTCAACCTTATTGGGGCAAAATATATACATCTCTTGGCGATCTTACTCTAGAACATGCAACATACACCTGCCCATGTGAAAAGCAGGATAACTTCAGATGGAGGCCTGCAACTGTAAGGGTCTGTCCTTGTGCTTTATTTATAGAGATTGAAAAACAAACTGTTCTTGGAAATTGCAATCTCTTAAACAGAATTGGATAATCTGATGGGATCATTGGAATACTTCTTCACCCTTACATTTCCCTGTTGTTATTGTGGCCTTTAAGACATGTGGCAGCATCTTCTTTATTACCAATATTGTCCCATTGCATCATCTCGGTGCATCGAGATTTTTCAATGGAATGATTGGAATACCAACTTTCAAGCATAAAATATGGAGTGGCATTCCTGGTGGTTAGGAGGAGGATACAGTGGAGGAGGATATGCAGCGGAGGACAAGGAAGAAGGTGAAGATCGACGAAATGCAGTTTGGATTTATGCCAGGAAGAGGAACGACAGACGCGCTCTTTATTGTGAGGCAGTTGCAGGAGAAGTACATGGAGAAGAGGAAGAAGTTGTTTCTTGGGTTTGTTGATCTGGAGAAAGCATTCGATAGGGTTCCACATGAAGTAGTGACATGGGCATTGAGGAAGTTGGGAGTGGAGGAATGGTTGATCAGAGTCGTGATGGCAATGTACAAAAGAGCGCGCACAGCTGTAAGGACGAAGGATGGGAACAGTGGTGAGTTTGAGGTGAAGGTGGGAGTGCATCAGGGGTCGGTACTAAGTCCACTACTATTTGTAGCTGTGATGGAGGTGCGATCTCAGAACGTAAAGGAGGGTTTACCGTGGGAGTTGTTGTATGCAGATGATCTGGTGTTGATTGCGGAAAGTATGGATGGACTGAAGGGAAAGATGAACAAGTGGAAGGAATGTATGGAGACAAAAGGTCTGAAGGTGAATATCGGAAAGACGAAGGTGATGGCAAGTGGTAAAGCATGTGGTGTGGTGGAAAGAACTGGGAAGTGGCCATGTGTTGTGTGCAGGAAGGGTGTCGGAGTGAATTCCATTCAATGTACAATGTGCGCTGAGTGGGTTCATCAAAAATGCAGTGGTCTGAGAGGGTCATTAACCAATGTGGCAGCCATATTCAAATGTAAGGTGTGCACAGAGGGAGCTGCAGATGGAGGAAATGTTGAGTTGGATCTTGGAGACGGCATGAAGTTGGAAGGTGTGAAAACATTTAGCTACCTCGGAGACATGCTGAATGGAGAAGGTGGATCAGACTCGGCAACGGTTGCGAGAGTGAGATGTGCATGGAAGAAGTTTCGGGAACTGAGTGGCATGCTGATGAGGAGGGGAGTGTCGTTGAAGCTGAAGGGAAAGGTGTATGCTGCATGTGTGAGAAGTGTTATGATTTATGGGAGCGAGACATGGGTAATGAACGCAGAGCACAACGAAGGCTGGAAAGGGTGGAAATGCGAATGGTTTGGTGGATGTGCGTAGTATCATTGAGAGAGAGGAAGACAAATGATGAATTGTGAAAGATGATGGTGATAGAGCCTGTGATTGATGCTGTGAAGGGGAACAGGTTGAGATGGTTTGATCATGTGTTGAGGAAGGAGGAAAGTGACTGGTTGAGAAGAGTGATGGAAGTGAATGTATAAGGAAGTAGAGGACGGGGAAGACCAAGAAAGACTTGTCTAAAGATGATGGAAGAAGAAATGCGGGCAAGGGGGTTAACAAGGGGAGATGCAGAAAATAGGGCAAAATGGAGAAGATTGTCATGGGGCCTGCAAGGCTCACCCCAACTCTAGCAGGGAATATGGCCTTAAAATGCATGTTATTGTTGTTGTTGTTGTTGTATTCCTGGTGGTGTCAAAGACTTTATCAACTCCACAGGATATTGTGTGGCATCATCATCATTTGGTACAGTGTCAAGTGATTTACGTGACGCTTCTTTTCATGGAATTTATTTTATCAATTGTCTATTGATCTTTTCTACATCAGAATTATTGGGACCGAAGATTACCCTTACACAAAGCCAATCAATATCTTGTAATATTGCTTCATAGTTGGGAAGATATTACTGCTAGGTTCTTCTTCATCTTTTTCAATAATTCCACATCCATTTGGGATTGTAATTTGGTTGGAATTCGGAGCGAATGGAATGTTGTCATCTCCAATATCAAGGAGTAATTTGGCAAAATTGCCAACTCCCTCAGCCTCTTGAAGATGAACTCTCATATTCACTGTCAATGTAAATGACACAACTTTACCCTAAAGGGGAGATGCCTTCAGACTTGCTTGATTTTCATCTGCTTCAGTTCCCCTTGGTATAAAGGGGCGAATGTGTCAGAAATCCCCAGAAAGAATCAGTGGAGTTCCTCCCATAACATGTCTACTTTCCTTTAAGTATTGGAGTGTATTATCTAATACCTCAAGACTTTTTTGTGTGACGCAGTGCACTCGTCCCAGATGATAACATTGGATCTCTCAAGACATTGCCCTTTGCAGAGCCTTTGTCAATATTGCACGTTGGTGTCTCCTCATTTTGAGTGTTGAGTGATAGTTTGAATGTGGAAAGAGCTGTCCTACCACCAGGAAAGAGGAGATGCAATTCCTGAAGATGCAACTGCCAGTGCAATATGCCCCTGTGATCTTATCTTTGCTCGGATTAACGTTAAAATGAAAGTTTTACCTGTACCACCAGGTGCATCGATGAAAAACAGTCATCCTTCATTACCATCAATAACCTCCATAATTTTGTTATTCATGGCTGCTTGTCTATGCAAATACTTTCTTTCATTCTGAAGAACAAACTGTGCAAGTTCTTCTTTGTCATAATGCATCTCCTTTAACATTTCTCTCATTAATTCACATGTTGTTTAATATATTAGGTCTTTGAAGTCCATAATGATTCAGATCATGTCCTCTGAACTCCATAACTTTGTCTTGAATATCACGAGCTTTATTGAAAATTTCATTACCATAAGTCATGTCTAAATCATGAGATTCTCTTTGAATTCTGTGTAAGATATCCTCAGACAGGCTCTTTATGAAAATTCCATAGTTGTTGGGGTTCAGTTCGGGCACATTGTGTTATGAGAATGGCAAATAAATGTCACAGTTGTCCAGGAGAATGACTAATCGCAGCTTCTTCTAGAGTTTGTTTCCAGTGTAGGTCATCTTCCAGTAAGCCATGTAATAAACAGGACTCCTTGAAGGTTCCACAAATCCTATTCTCGTGTGTCTTCAAATCCTCAAAGACTTTGGACCATGAAGAGTATGAAGTAACAGCCTCACATAGAAGACTTCACCCATATTTGGATGTATTGTGTGCATCCTTCCAAGGTCATCCTTAGACTTTACCCCTGGATAACCTTCTACAGGATTGCCTGGAACTCTCCTTTTCCACTTTCTGCCACCAGCAGCCCAGGTGAAATATTTTGGAACCTCATTGTAAATGAGTGTCTGAGCAAAATTATCTTCTCTCCAAAGCAGGAAATAAGCTGTAAGAGTTATAATGTGGGCCTCTTGGGCTTTTTGTGCTGCAGTGCTTGAGTTATAATAAATCCTCTGATCATTTTCTAGATGAACTTGAAGTTTCTGAATGGTTGGATGATGCTCATGGATGGAAAAGACAAAGATTTTCCAGAGTGCCTCTTTAGTGCTTACATATTGAGCATTCTGATATGCATAGGTCTCATCATAGTGGTCTTGTCCATCTCTGCCTAATGAAAATACAGCCATATCTTGACCTATATTTACAGACGTATTTAATCGATTTAACAGAATTGTAAAATTCTACATTGATGTGGGCATTGCACATTCTTGAGAGATATAGATTGTATGGTATAATCCACCAATTGTCGACAACATGTTTAGCCATTAGCACTTCAATGCAACCATCAGCAACTTTTCTCCTCCAGTACAAAGGATATCCATCTCTATCCAATTGGGTTTCCAAGCGAAAATCTTTAGGGCAGTTCTTTGTGCATTTTCCAGCCCTCGTGCAAGGGGACTTTCTATTAAAATGTCCACATGGTCCATGAGCCATTTTGGTCCACATAATTTTATGGAGTAATGGATCTTCATCTTTACTGGGCAACTCTGCGCAAATTACAGCATCTATTTCATTGGGCATTATCTTCTCCCATCACCAAATCAAGATATGGGTATGTTGCAATCCTATGTTCTGCCATTCAAATGTTGTCATGTGGCATTTTACTTTTCCAAATACGTGTTTTTTCTTGAGCAAATCTATAAAAAGCAATGATTTTTGGTCTAAACTCTTGCTATTACATCTTGACGCTCATCTGGATTTGGATTTACCATGAGTGCTCTTTTAATCTCTGGCCACTGAGAATTGCAAGTGTATGTAATGAATAAATCAGGTTTTCCATCATTCCTCACGTAACACATTGCATCTTGTATTTTTTCATTCAAGTACCTTGGTCCACCAATACAGTTAGACGGAAAAATTACTAATTTTCCTGTTGTTGTCGGATTTCTGGCATTTCTAAATGTGTCACTTAGATTTTGGTAATCAGTTGCTCGTAACTGAGCTTGATGGGTCTGAACAAATAATAATCTTTCCGTTGCAATTTTAACCCAAATATCAACTGCAAATTGATAGAAAAGAGACGTGGATCTTCGTATTGTGTTGAATTCATGTTCTCTTTCCATAAATCTATATGAATAAAAATTCATAGCCAAAACCTTTCATGAAGTTTTAGTTCCAGTTTGTGGATTTGTCTGGAAATACTGAAAGTGGTAGCCAACTTCCCCAATCCAAAACAGCAAATGATATTGAAGTGAGTCAAACGCTCTATGTGTTTCGTTGATTCTTTTCAGTCGGCTGTATCTTTGCTCGATGACGATATCTCTTGTGCGATGCTCCTGACCAACCAATAATATCGCCACCATCTGTAATAGGAGCATTATATCTCCTTTCACGTTCTCCAGCTGGGGTTTATCAGCATGGATCATTATTTTAGTGATCTGAAGTCATCTTTTCCATTGCAGACTTTATACTGGATACATTAAGGATTATATTAGTGAAACATATCTTGAAGAGCATGAACAATGTTTGAATCAAGATTAGGAATTTTTAAATGTGTTCTTTGTTTGGCTTCTTCTTCAATACCCATGAAATAAATTTGCAGAAATTTAGTCGGTTCATCTCGTAATGGTAAAAAATAACCAATTTTATGATTAATCTGGCCTTGAATTCTAAAAGTGGGCATGTAATCATCCTCTCTGATTTGATTTGTTCCAAAAGCTGTCATATGAAAACAGCTGTTATACTTTCTCATGTTTTTCAAGAACATTTTAGAATCTGGAGTTCTTCCCATTAGAAGAGCATTTCGTGGTTCCAGCGGCTCCCTCAAATGTGGTAATTAAACTTTACCATTTGAGCAACACATGAAAGGTGGCTCTCTTTTCCATTTTTTTGCATGGCAACACTCACATATTTCTGATCTTCTCTCAATATCATAATCGGGGTTTGATTCATAGTCAATGTTGGGATCATAGTTGAAAGCATTTAGGAATAATGTTGGTCTCCTACTTGCTCCAGCTTTTCTCAAAACAATCCGTTGTTCTTGTTCAAATTCTTGCCTTTTTATTCTACCCTCCTCGTCTTCTCTTGCCCTTATTGTACCTAGTCGCTGTTGTTGCTGTGTTAGCCTTTTTGTTGTAGCCTCCATCTTCTCTTGCCCTTATTGCAGCTTGTCGCTGTTGTTGCTGTTGTTGCTGTGTTAGCCTTTTTGTTGTAGCCTCTTCATCTTCGCTTGCTGTTATTGCAGCTTGTCTTTCTAGCTGTTCTCTTAAGCGGGTACATCTTGTTTCCTGTATTTCTTGGGACCTTGCATCCTTGTTTATTTTTGGACGTTTGGATTTTGTTGAAAATGAAGATTTTCTTGCTCTTCTTGGCATGCTGAAAAGGGGAAGTTATTTCCAAATAAAATGTGCAAATTTTGCATTGCAAAGGCATAGTAATGAACATAAAGTTGTCAAAGTAATCTAAATGAATATTACATCCAAAAATCTGACAATTTTTTTCCTTTTATATTTTGTTTCGTTGTCGTTAGAATATCCACATCAGAATGGACAATAAACAGTTTGGGGTGTTCAAAAACGAGGAAACGCTAAAATCTCACACCCCTCCCCCACCCCCTTCTCTTCCAACACCCCTCCCCCACCCCTTCTCTTCCCACATCCCTCCCCCACCCCCTTCTCTTCCCACACCCCTCCCCCACCCCTTTCGCTTTCCACACCCCTCCCCCACCCCTTCTCTTCCCACATCCCTCCCCCACCCCTTCTCTTCCCACACCACTCCCCCACCCCTTCTCTTCCCACACCCCTCCCCCACCCTTTTCTCTCCCCATACTTCCACACACCTTGTAGCACTCGGTAATGCTTCAACAGACACCCCCTAATGCCTAAGATGTTGAACGATGCTTGAAGTCTGCCCCTCCTCACATCACAGTCCTGAGGGATGGCGGCTTGATGAGGATAAATAATTCTGGTGCCAGGAATTATCTGGGATAGCCAACCTGACTTCCCTCTGCATCCTCTTCTTCCTCTTATTAGGGAGGTGGTGTCACTTTTTTTTTCCATCGATGAGCTTGCACTTTTTTTTTCTTTTTTTTTTGTATACTGAATCTAGGCTCGTGACAGAGCTAACATTTATTTCACAAACAAATCCACCAGACAAACAAAATATATAAAAAGAGGGAGCGGAAGACAAGATAGGGAGAGAAGGGGAAGCACACAAACACTTGAGAGCACACAACATTTGAGAGCAGGGAGATGTGTGGGAGGGAGAGGGCTTGGGGGGAGGAGGCGTGGGAAGGGGGGGGGGGGTGAGAGAATTATAAAACCCAAGGACTTCCAAGACAGAACTTGGTATTTCAAAAAAGTGGATTTGGGGTGAAATTAGCGGGGGTAGAAAAGATCAAGGTTTTGGATGGGGGAAGATAAGAGATGGTGGTGCTGGAGGGAGGAGTGGGATTGAAGTGAGTGAGGGAGTTTGTTCCAGAGGTGGGAGAAAAGAGGAATGAAGGAGTGAAGGTGAGCAGAGAGTCTTGATTTTGGCAGTTTAACCATAAGAGGGTTGCAGGCAGATCTTGTGCGACCTGTAGGAATATTTGGGGGACAGAGCCCAGAGAGAGCTGGCGGGGGAGAAAGGCCAGAGGGGAGTCGGTAGAAGACGGAAAGACCACCAACCTGCCTGCGGCGAGTGAGTGAAAGGCCCTTGGAGTTAGCTTCATCGCGGGAGATTCCAATGATTCTGAACGCTTTGGTTTCAACAGCGTGAAGATGAGCTAGGTGTGAGGCAGGGGCACCAGCCCAGAGGGGAGAGCAGTATTCCATTGAGCTGCGGATGAAAGGCTTGTATGTGGTGAGGAGCTCAGGTGTGCCAAGGAAGGACTTCGCACGACGGAGGATGCCCAGTCGGCAACTGGCTTTGGAGGCCAGATTTGAAATGTGGTTTTCCCAGGAAAGTTCATGGCAGATAGTGAGACCCAAAAGCTTGAGTGACAGAACTTCTTGGAGAGGATTATTCAGAAAGTGGATGGGAGGGTTGTCCAGTCAGTCTTTTTGGAGAAACATCGTAAGAGTGTGAGATTTGTCAGGATTGAAAGACATTTTCCACTTGTTTGCCCAGTCTGTGATTTTGTCCAGGTCTGCAGAGAGTGAGGAGGCTGCAGACTGCCGATCTGAGGGATGAGGAATGGAGCGACAGAGTGTAGAGTCATCAGCAAAGATATAGAGAGGATTTTCAAGAGAGTCAGAGAGATCATTAATGAAGACCAGAAAAAGCACAGGGCCCAGAACACTGATACGTGATATGTCAAGGGAGACAGCTCTAATTTCCTGTTTGGCATTGACGACCTCCATCCATTGTTGAGAAAGCAGAAGCAGAATGTCCAAAGTAGAGCGACCAGGTCTGAAACCAAATTGATGATCAGAGATCAAGCCATTGGAGAAGAGGAAAGGTTTCATATCTGAAGCAATGATGGATTCCATGACTTTGCTGATAATTGGGAGAAGGCTGATTGGTCTGTAGTTGCTAGGATCTGTTTTTGCACCTTTTTTGTGCAAAGCGGTGATGTTGGCTGATTTCCAAGCAGATGGCAGATGACCTTGATCAAAACAGAAGGTGAAGAGAACAGAGAGAGGGAGTGAAAGAGTGGAAGAACAATAGATATCTCACTATATCAATATATATCAACACTTACAGTGAGATATATCCGCAAAGCTGTTAAAAGTTCAAGGAGGCAGAAATGCCCATGCGAGTTTATTCAAACAACACAGTGACCAAACACGCAAGCCTTCGGCTGCAGGGCATCATCGAGCAACTGACTCGGCCTACCCGGAAACGGAAACAGGGTTACCTAATATTGTTGTGGATATGAGAATTGTGTTACCCTCCTTCCTCCAGTTGTTGTGTAAAAAGGTCAAAGGGCGTCCCTTAGTTAGGTCATATACAATCACGTTAGCCAATCATAGATTTCCTCCTTGTTGGTAGTTATATCCTTATTATGTGTATTAGGTTAAGGCTGTGTCTTCCATTAATTAATACTCCATTGCACCGAATTGAAATAAGGTAGAATCCCCTGTCTAGTGCGAAGCCTCACCATTACCAACTGCATTTGCCTCCATTGAACACGCGGTCAAGTTGGGGAAAGAAAGGCGTGTCCACCTCGTCATAGAGGGGAGGAGTGAGCCATCCCTTGCCGACCAACCTAGAATGAAGGGTTTGGCTTTGAGAGGGCGTGGGGGAACCGTCAAGTAGGTTCGCGAAGATTGAAGTGCGTGGCCTATATAACCCGCACCACGACGCCCCGACCTCAGATGAGTTTTGGGAAAGCACACGACGCCCCCCCACGAAAAAGACATGCAAGAGAAGAGACAGGAGAGATGAGTAAGGAGGGCGCACAGAGCAGTCAGGGAAGGAGGAGCTGAAAGTGGAGCTTTTGACGTGCAGTTGTCGACCTGCTGTGGCGAAGCAACGCGACCGTGCGACCCAGATTCGGAGGATCGGCAGCCGCTCACCTCGAGCCTTGCCGTCTACACGGAAGGGACCCGCATCCTCCACGCCTTGTGATCCCACCTCGCCTGTCCAGCCATCCCTCTGGTCCGAGCTGAACCTTCCTCCCTGTCCAGCCATTCGTGCCTGCCTTAATTTCCCCATTCGTGTGAGTCTGTCTTTGTTTGTTCTGTCCTGGGTTTGTAAGTAAGACTGTAATAGGTAAGCTAATATCTTCACTGTGTCTCTTTCTGTAAATTGCTTTCGTTTTCTTCCCTTCTTCCTTGGTTCCTTTCATTGTGTACATATTAGTAATAAATTATATTCGTTCTTCCTTACCTTCTGCTTCTTCCTTCTCATCCGGGTCGCTTTAGAGGTTTCCAGATTGAATACGTGTGGCGTGATTTGGCCAACGTTGAGAATCGGGTCTTGGTCATTGTTAATAGTTCGGGCCGCGGCCGCCATCCGCTCGGCAAATCGACATCTTTTCCGCGGTCAACAATTGGTGTCTGGGAGTGAGATTCGGACCTGAAGCGCGAATAGCGCGATCAAAATTATGAGTGGCCCAAAATTTTGTTTTATAAAATCTTAAATTTGAAAGTCGTGCCATGGACAATCAAGGCGATCGGGTGCCGGTGGGGGAGATAGAAGGGGTAGAATCGACCCAGGACCTCAGGGAATTGTATATGGGGGAAATGGAGGAGGAGAGCAATGAGGTTGTGGTTGCGGAGGTTTCAGGCGCACAAAATGGCGCCCTCGCGCACGTGGTGGTGGAGGCACAAATTGGCGGCGCTGCAGTAGCCGCACCCGCGGCGCAAGTGGGAGGGATAGACATGCAAGCCCTCATTGCGCAGCTGCAGGCCGCCATGCAAATGGGAATGGGGGAACAATTGGAACGAATGGGAAACCAACTTGTGGGATTGGGGGGCCAAATGGGGGCAACGAGGGACGAAGCGAGGAGTACCAGTGAGCAATTGAGAGATGGGTTGGGTAGTCTAGAACAAAGGATGGGGGAGCGATTAGAAAATCAAATCGGGGGACTAGAAGCTAAATTTGAGGGTTTAAACAATAAATTTGAGGGTTTAGACAATAAATTTGAGGGGTTAGACAACGGGATAAAAGAGGTAAAGAATGGGTTAACGGGGCTAGAAGACAAGATGGAAGGCAAATTGCGGGAAATAGGGGAGCAATCCACCCGGGAAATCAAACGGATGGGGAACCAGATAGAGGAGGTGAAAATCGGGTTAGACACTAAATTGGATGCGCAGAGGAAGGAATTGGGACAGATGAGGGCGGCATCTACTAGAGAAATGGAGGAGATGGGGGAGGAAATAAGACGAGCTGTAAGCGAGGATGTCTCGGGGGTACGAGAGGAGGTAAAGCGAGGTGAGAAGCATATGGAGAAAGAGGTGAGAAATGCGATGGCAACGTTACAAGGTGGCATAGAGGAGTTGATGCAGGGGGTGGGACGGCTGACAGTGGGACAAAGGGAGTTGAAGGATCAGGTACAAAAGAATACGGCTGTGATCGAGGGGTTGAAGGCGACACAGGAGATAAAGAGGGACGTAGCCGTCATTAAGAAGGAATGTCAGATGGTACATGAGGAGTTGACGAAGAGGTTGGACGAGGTGACAGAAGTAATGGAGACGAAGGACCGGGAGGTGAGGACGCACATAGAAACTATCAAGGTGGCCTTAGAGGATGAAATTGAGGGGGTGCACCGGGAAATGAAGGAGGTAAAGGAAAAATTAGAGGAAGTGGAGAGGGGTGAGTGAAATTAAGAAGAGACGGAGGGAAACTAAAAAGGAGATAAAGGAGGAGGTGATGGATTATGTACAAGGTCTGTACTCAAATCATGATGGTGTGCTCACTAACCGAATAAAGAGTTTGCAGGTGGTGAAGGAGGGGCGGAGAGGAGGTGCCAAGGTGAGTGGCGATCTAATCGGGAATGTATATGGTGTAAGGGGAGATTCAGTAGGTTTGGGTGTTGGTGTGAACCCGGGGGTTTGTGAGAGACCAATGGTGAGGTGTATGACTGGTCCGGAGTGTGAAGGAGGAGGTGTGCAAGGAGGTCCGACTATGGGGTGTGTAAGGAAAAAGTGCATGCCGAGGAGTGAGTGTGCTGTCGAGAGTGAGTTGGTCGTAGCGCGGGTGCGGGAGGGCACATTGAAGCGCGTGGTGGTGAGTGGTACGGAGTATGTACTGGGCGAGAGTGCACAACAGGGTGCGTGAGAAAGGTGTGGACCAGAGGGGTGTGCAAGGAAAAAGTGCACGCCGAGGAGTGAGTGTGCTGTCCAGAGTGAGTTGGTCGTAGCGCGGGTGCGGGAGGCCACATTGAAGCACGTGGTGGTGAGTGGTACGGAGTATGTACCGGGCGAGAGTGCGCAACAGGGTGCGTGGGAAAGGTGTGGACCAGAGGGGTGTGTGAGGGAAAAGTATGCACTGAGGAATGAGTGCGTTGCCGAGAGCAAGGGTGAATGCGCGACCGAGTGTGGTGGTGGTAGTGACGAGAGTGACAGGGAGCACGAGTTGGTTGTAGCAGGTGAGAGAGGATGCACACCTGGAATGGAAGGTACACCTGGAATGGTCGAGCGCGTGTGGGAGTGCATGCTGGAGTTGGTAGTGCAGCACGTGATTGGGTGTGCGAAGGAGAGCACACCCGTGGTCGTCACAGAGGATGTGACCGAGGAGGGGGCGTGAAGTGGTGTGTTGATGTGTGCGAACGACGAGTGTGTGCCAAGGTGTGCAGTGGTCAGGTGTGTGACAAAGTCGATGAGTGTACCTGGGGGGTGTGTAAGGGAAGGTACAAAGATGGAGAAAATGGATACAGCTGGATGTGTGAGCAAAGAACAGAACGCGAGGTGTGAGCATGCAAGTGGAGCATCGACGCTAAACGGGATAGCAGTTAGAACGACATTTAGCCGGAGCAAGGCCGCAGTTCATCCTGGGCTTCGCGTGCCGCCGGGACCAGGTGAGATTGTAACCACGGCGGTTTCGAAAGAACCGCCGTGCGCGAATTGCGCAGGGCCGCGCTCTGAACGGTCGCGTCCGTGCTCCGCTCAGCGGAGCGGGCGGCCCGGTTCAAGGGAAGGTAAGAAGGGTCAGCACGGCGACCCCTGGTGGTCATGGTGTTTCGGCCGGCCGAGATTGGGGCATCGGATGGCTTCGTGCCGAGATGGTGCGTGGAATCTCGGCCCGAGTAAGTCTCCTTTCCTGCACCGGGTGCCGGACGGATCCAAGTGCCGGCAAAGAACCGCCCGCATTCATTGCTCGACTTGGCGAAGCCAAGTTCTGAGCATGTAATGACGCACCGAGGCTCCAGTTAAAGAACATTTGGTAGGAATAGGGAATTTGTGAATGGAAAATTTTGATTGGTTGGAATTTGATGGGCCAAATTGTTAGTGGAAGCTACCCGATGTGAAGGGATGGCAAATCCACCATCCCTCACAGCAGGGGGCAAAGGAGCAGTAGGTTTATGGGGTCTGGCAGTGGAAACTAGCCCGGGAGGGTTAGGATAAAATGATAGGGATCTAGAGAAGATGACCATAGGTAACGGTAAGGTTAGGTAGTGACATTTGACAGGTAGTCAGGGACATAGAGAGGTTGGAATGGATGATAATGACGTGGGATGTGCTTAGTTTAAAGGGACGACTGGGAAGCGCGAGTTTCAGAGGGGAGTAGGTAGATGAGATGATGCCGTGTGTGTGTTGAAAGAGTATTCAGTAGTGTATTGTGAAAAGAGTGAGGTGATTATGAGTTGTATTGAGCGGGGAGGTGTATGGAGAAGTGCATGAGCAACGATTGTGGTTGTGCATTGTATTGAGTGATTGAAGGAGCTTTGGGAGAAGGAGGGTGCAGGTGGCACCAGGAGTGATTGCACAGGTGTGAAACTACAGGTGGATGGAGAATGGTCGTATGGAATAAATGGAGTATGGAATATGTGGAGTGAGTATCGTGGAAACTGTAGAGTAGAGTGGAGTGGATGGTGCGAAGGTGTGAGTGGGGGAAAAGTGGACCCCCATCACGAATACCCGGGGAGGGTAGTGTAAGTGTTAGATAGAGGGTACAGGTAAATTGTGGTTGGATATTGGCATCTGTGGTGCGTGTGGAAGAATGGTGATTGAATGGGTGCATTAGTGTCGTGGAAATGGCTGGGCGTGTAGCCTGTTAGTGTGTGTGTGTAGTTAAATGGGCACTCCACCACTGTGAGGATGTCGGCCAGGTGAGGCCGCAGGTGGGCTCTGGGAGCCGTTAGAGGAGTTGTGGATGGGGCCCGAGGATCCGGAGGACGGACCCGGGTAGCCCAGTGCCAGAGAGGGCACCGAGTGGGGAGAGCGCCAGAGGGCCGTCCCCAGTTAGATAGGTTAGGGTGAGGAGCTCGGTAAGCTCGGGTGGCAACTACAGTGGTGGAGGTGTGCAGGTGGGTAGACCTGCTGGGAGAGCTACACGACTCAGCCCAGAAATTGTGCAAGGGCACCGGGAGATGAATCGGGGGAGTGAGACCCCAAATTGATAAGCACCACAGTTTGGTCAATGAGAATTGGTTTTTAAAACCGCATAGAGTGTAAGTTGGCCAATGGTTTGGCAGGGCAAGACCCCGGGTAGTGTAAAGTGTATTAAAGTCATTTAGAAGATAGTTAGGATTAAGAATCTCCTCACACCATCTACATCCACTCACCTGGGATGACGTACCACCACACCATGCCAGGTTTGATTAATTTTATTGTACAGATGTTTGGATTTGTGAGACGCATCATGACGTGGGTGTGACATTGTGCTGATGTTCCATCTCTGCCTCCTTATGAGGATTGATGATGAATTTGGATGATGGCAAATTTTGGTTAGAGGGATTGTGGGGACGAATTTGGTGTAGGGGAAATATTGGGAAGACATGACGGTAGCAACGAATTAGTAATGTGTAGATTTTTGTAAATATGGGGTAAGGGCAAGGGTAGAGTAGGTAACAGGGGGGGGGTGACGTACGGTAGGGACGAGCTTTCTCACTTCGCTCTCCGTACGCACTTCGTCTTGCATTGCCTTGTTTGATGTGTACCCTTGTGACCTTACCCCTCGCTCACCTGTCTTTTACCCCCCCTTGCCTCCCACACGAGGACTGTGCGCCACTAGGCGCCGAGGGGAGGGTGCGGGAGTCCGCCATTGTGCGCCCGAAACTCCCTGAACCAGCTGTCTGCATCGATGCACCACCTTATGGACCACATGTCTGTGGCTGAGCACCACTTATGGACCCCATGGGTTGGGGCATGGCCCCTCTGCTGGAACCGGCCATGAAGACCCGAGATCTTGCTGGCGGACCTTGGTCACAGGGCACCGATGCCACACAGGTGAACCACAATAGTCGGCCCTGTGGGCCATAAATAAATAAAAACGGACACGTTTTGTGCATTTTTTTTATTATTGCAAATAGGCCGCCAGCAAAGAAGTTGACAACATCAAGAATACCAATGGCCAGCAGAGGGAGCCGAAGAGGAAGACCAGCACCAAGGGTTTGTTTGGTTATTTTTATTAAGAACTGTGGTGACTGTGCACCGATTGGTGCTTGATGGTGTTTTTGGTGCGTTGTGGGTGCTTTCTGGTGCATCGATGCAGGGCAGACTGTCTCCCCTCCCCCAAAAGAACAATCACAGGTCCTGGGTTGCGTATTGTAAATAAAAGTAGCGTCAATTGTAAATAATGTGCCCCCACCGTAAATGTATAGTTTGAAGACAATTCCGCAATTCGGTTAGCTGTGGGCATGAGTCTGTTAGGTAGGGTGCAATGGAGCAGTGGGACATATTTATTTGTGTTTTAAAACTGTCACTCAGGGTCAGTTTAAATGTAAAGGGAACTACACCTACGTGCCACACTAAAAGTAAAGGTAATAGCCCCGGGACGTGCCTAAGAGGAGGAGGTGCAGTGTTGTGGATATGAGAATTGTGTTACCCTCCTTCCTCCAGTTGTTGTGTAAAAAGGTCAAAGGGCGTCCCTTAGTTAGGTCATATACAATCACGTTAGCCAATCATAGATTTCCTCCTTGTTGGTAGTTATATCCTTATTATGTGTATTAGGTTAAGGCTGTGTCTTCCATTAATTAATACTCCATTGCACCGAATTGAAATAAGGTAGAATCCCCTGTCTAGTGCAAAGCCTCACCATTACCAACTGCATTTGCCTCCATTGAACACGCGGTCAAGTTGGGGAAAGAAAGGCGTGTCTACACCTCGTCATAGAGGGGAGGACTGAGCCAGCCCTTGCCGACCAACCTAGAACAAGGGGTTTGGCTTTGAGAGGGCGTGGGGTAACCGTCGAGTAGGTTCGCGAAGATTGAAGGGCGTGGCCTATATAACCCGCACCACGACGCCCTGACCTCAGATGAGTTTTGGGAAAGCACACGACGCCCCCCACGAAAGAGACGCGCAAGAGAAGAGACAGGAGAGATGAGTAAGGAGGGTGCACGGAGCAGTCAGGGAAGGAGGAGCTGAAAGTGGAGCTTTTGACGTGCAGTTGTCGATCTGCTGTGGCGAAGCAACGTGACCGTGCGACCCAGATTCGGAGGATCGGCGGCCGCTCACCTCGAGCCTTGCCGTCTACACGGAAGGGACCCGCATCCTCCACGCCTTGTGATCCCGCCTCGCCCGTCCAGCCATCCCTCTGGTCCGAGCTGAACCTTCCTCCCTGTCCAGCCATTCGTGCCTGCCTTCATTTCCCCATTCGTGTGAGTCTGTCTTTGTTTGTTCTGTCCTGCGTTTGTCAGTAAGGCTGTAATAGGTAAGCTAATATCTTCACTGTGTCTCTTTCTGTAAATTGCTTTCGTTTTCTTCCCTTCTTCCTTGGTTCCTTTCATTGTGTACATATTAGTAATAAATTATATTCATTCTTCCTTACCTTTTGCTTCTTCCTTCTCATCCGGGTCACTTTAGAGGTTTCCAGATTGAATACCTGTGGCGCGATTTGGCCAACGTTGAGAATCGGGTCTTAGTCGTTGTTAATAGTTCGGGCCGCGGCCGCCATTCGCTCAGCAAATCAACATCTTATCCGCGGTTCGCAACAATATGTCATGTGTAATACCAAAGGGTTGTGCAGTATCCAACATGAACCAGAATCCAAAGGGCCTGAACCTCAATCCCATTCAGTTTACAGTGCGTTATGAGTGAACCGTAGTTGTACAGACGAACATCGGCATAATTAAATCCAAACAATGGACGAGTTGGTTAAATCATGAATCAGTTCAACATTAAAGTGAATAATTGTAGAAATAAAAATTGGACTGCGGGTCCTGAAGCTTCATGGATCAGGAGCAACAGTCACTCAAACCCCACAGACCTCCTCAGATGTTGATTTTTTTTAAATATCGTGAAGTTCTATACCAGAGCATACACATGTTCTATTTTCACTTTGACACATGCTCTATTTTCACGTTGACACATGTTCTATTTTCATGTTGACACATGTTCTATTTTCATGTTGACACATGTTCTATTTTCACGTTGACACATGCTCTATTTTCACGTTGACACATGTTCTATTTTCACGTTGACACACACAGGGGCAGAATTATCCCTGTGTCCACTTGCTTTCGTTTGCACACATATTTTCACATGTTTTTGGAAATGTAGCTTTTGGAATGTCAATTTTTGGAAATCTAGCACGTATTGCTCTTGTTAATTTTGGACTTAAAGGGGAGGATGTCATGTATGAAAGTGCAAACATTCCCTGTTTTATCTTAACACCGTGACCGCGGGTTTATTTCCGTTTCCGGAAGTTACGGCCCAGCTCGGATGGCGCTTGGGTGAATCGGGCCTGTATCTGCAGAGTCAATAAATGTGCAACAATCGATCGTAGTCTGTCGAGATACTTTACACGTTCCTTACCAACGGTTTTGTTGAAGGTCTTGCTTGTGTGCTTGAACCGCTTGGCGATCACTCGACAATAAACTTTTTGTTTTTCACGAGCCTCGTCTGTGTAAACAAAGACAAACAAAACAAGATTGAAAGTGTAACAGCGGCATATGTGGGATTGTTTGATACTTTAGTTGAAGAGGAAAGTATGACCTGGGTGAAGATACCACTTAGCAAATAACTTAAGTATTCAATTTTTTTTGAAGTACTCTCAGTCGCCAAACTGTCGGTCACCATGAAAACGAAGAGTATGCATTGAGACCCTGGTTTATTCTATATGTTGGTGAGTTAGCCAACACCATCAACGTGATCTCAGCACCATCCCGACACACACCACTGTGTGTGTTACATAATGTGGTATTTTACAGCAGCCGGAGTGAAAATCCTGCCACTAACCTCCTTGAGAGAGGACACAGTGAGTTGGTACTCATTTTGCCGACCTCGGAAGGATGACAGGTGAGTCACCCCACCTGGTGATCATTCAACAGCTGATCGGGATTCAAACTCAGGACCCGAGGTTCCAAAGATCTCCACCAAAACCGTTAAACCAACACCAGGTTTAGGGTGGATGGAGACAGTCATAACTCATAAGAAATGCTTCAATGTTTGAAGATCCCTCAATCAAAGTTTGAATGATACTGACGTGGCGCGGGCGCCTCACTCACCACACGTGGGTTCAGAGGGATCGGTGCAAATAACATCGAATAATTATGTTTGCTGTTACTGGTTGTGAAATGTATCTTCATCATATGATGCAGTTCAAATAAAATTAAAATGTAACTGGTAATGTGAAATTTAATCAACCGGTATCTTGATTTATTTCTGACGCACTTCTGGTCATACAGCACATTGTTCTTGGCGAGGACCGCATCACAACTCACAAGTTTGTGTACATACGAAATCAGGAAATAGTGCTGTATATTACCACTGATTTGCATCGATATATTTTAGTTTGAACATTCTGTTACCACAATATATGTATGTCAAGCCCAGAGTCATGCATTGGAATACATTGTAATGGACGTGTGTGATTATTTAGAATTTTTAGACCATGATCAAAAGTAGGACTAACGGCTTTTATTCATTCGCCAAAGGTCTTTGAACGGAAGAGAAGCCGACGAATCTTAGCAACGAAAGTCGTCTTTGGAGCCCAGAATAAAGAGGTAACAAGGTATTCCTTCATGATAATTCAGTGTATAAATATGACGGGCATCCATGGAACAAAGTATTATTTGGTTTCAAGGGTTTTTAATAGCAAGCTTTTTGATTATTTAGTTTCTGTTCTCTCCTCAGCCTCATGTTTCTGGGCCCAAATCACGTGGTTTTGAGTTCATGTGTCATGCTCTATGTCTCTATCAATTGGAAAGTTGAACTATTGAGGTGTATATCAGGTAATGTGACATTGTTCTTACTATTGGTATTTTGTTTGCACCATATAGTTTCTTCCTTACGGTGTGCGAGCATTTTATTGTGAGTAGAATAAAGTTCAACGCAAGACACCCGTAATTCATCTCCCTCGTTTTGTGTTTGCTATCAGTCATGTGGGGACGTCCCAATTTAGGATATTAGATTTACCGGCGCGTGCTTTTTCACTGTCTTTGCTTTTATTTAATAAATCCTAGTATTATTTTCTGTATATATCTGAAAGCAGTTTCCTGGGTGTTTGATTTTAATAGGTAAGGCTGCAGAGCTCTCATCGTTTCCCTCCATCCTGCGCGCTTTGATTTGGAATCCGCTATTGAGGTTTCGCCTCGGGAGAGTAAAGCCTCGTAATCGGCCTCCGCAACTTTGATGTTAATCGGAGTTGCGCGACAATACTATTTAGATTTTGATGATTTGCGTGTGATATTTAACGGATGTTAAAATAAATCGCGCCTCCAAATTGAAGCCCCGCCCTTAGGGCGGGTACCGTTGCTCGTCATATATAATGGCGACACAATAATTTTTACCGCTTTGCTTTGAAGAACGGGAACGAAGGGGGAGGAGCGTGTTAATATGTCTGGTTGAAGGCTGTGGGCTGTGAGGTGAGGGGGTTTTGAGCCAGATTTTAGTCTTACAGCTGCCATGTTGGTGCTCACTGTCACTACGATGTGAAGCGAAAGACACCTCAGAGCTGTTACATTCACAATCGCTATGTCGTATGTACTCCCGATACGTGTTTCCTTCATTGTAAAAACTACCAAATCAACAGTAAAAAGGATTTTGAGCTGATAGGCCAAGTAGGTTTAGATAGGTGTACTGACTACTGATCTAGTATTGATAACAGTCGCGAACTGACTTAAGATGCTAAAAAAAAAAATCAGCATCTGCATCTGCAACCAACAATGGATAAAGCAAACCAGAAGAGAAGAAAAGGAGGTGCTGAGAAGCAACATGATCGAAAGAAAAAGAAACTGTCAGATAGTGCTTCAAAGTGCAGAAACCTTTTGGATCTGTTCGAGTACTAATAATGGGCCTGGTGAAGTCAGTGAACACAGGGACAAGGATACTGAATCGGTAGCTGGACCATCAGCAGCTGAATTGGTAGATGATCAATTGGCAGCTGAATCAGTAGATGACCAATTGGCAGCTGAATCGGCAGAATTGGTGCAAATTGGTGAACACGAACAGGTGCGGTCAGCTGAGAGAGATGTACCTGCTGCAGCTGCTACACTTGCAGAGGAGGGATACCCCTCAATTAACTACTTTAAGAAACCATGCAGAGATGAAGATTGTTTGCTGTTTTGGAATTACCACCCCAATCAAAAAACTGACAACCGAGTGGTCAAGAGGTGTTTCATGCGAAAGATGGTACAAACAGATGGTGGTTGTCATACAACAAGGACAATCATTCTCTTCACTGTTCAGTGTGCTTGGCGTTTTCCAGCACCTCAGACTGGTCCACGTTCATCGAGAGAATGACTGACTGGTGACATGTAATAATAATAATAATAATAATTCATTTATTTTGTATAGCGCTTAATTTTGTAATATGTACATACACGTGTTGAAGAACATGAATGCTCTTCTTTTCATTTGAGATGC
Source organism: Myxine glutinosa (assembly GCF_964187855.1). Taxonomy (NCBI): domain Eukaryota; kingdom Metazoa; phylum Chordata; class Myxini; order Myxiniformes; family Myxinidae; genus Myxine; species Myxine glutinosa. The sequence goes on from NC_136261.1 coordinate 417,206,197, forward strand.
TCTACAGCATACCTGGTAGATCGACAACAGTCCAGCGTTTCTCACCTGCTCGCACGTAGCCATCATGATGAGGTTAGAAAGAGACGACAAGTGATGGAAAGAGTTGTGGATGTGGTCAAACTCATTCATTGGTAAGAGGGGACTGAGCTACAGAGGAAGTAATGAAGAAGCAGCATACACACTTGACAATGAGGAGATCGACCATGGTACATTTCTGGAAGTTGTAAAACTACTTTGGATGTATAATTCCTGCACAGCCGATCATCTCTCTCACGTTGTCCAGAACAGCAAGAAGCAACATGAGAAGTCAAAGAGTTCACGAGGCCGAGGCTCCTTGGTAACTTTGCTGTCTAAAACTACAGTGAATTATGTTATCGCAGTTATCCGGGATAAGATATGTCAGTGGATTTCTGAAGAAGTAACAGACATGCTTGCTGTGGAAATTGATACCACTCAATACATCTCAACACAAGACCAGTTTTCTGTTGTTCTTAGATATATTGATAGCACTGGCACTATCCATGAAAGATTAGTGAGAGTGGTGAAATGTGAGGAATCTACTGGCAAAGCTTTTGTGCAACTTGTTTCTGAAGTCTTGTTAGCACTGAATCTTGGCCTCAAGAACTGTGTTGGAAACTCCACTGATGGTGCAGCAAACATGCAGGGGTGCTACAAAGGCTTCAGTACTCTGCTATCAAAGGAAGCTCCAATGCAGATCCATGTTTGGTGCCACGCACGTGTTAAATCTCATTGTGACCGAAGCTACAAGTGTTGTGGTGACTAGCGCATCACTGTTCTCACTACTGAATGACATTGCAGTATTCTTTCGGGAATCTTATCAGCGAATGAACATCTGGAGTCGACACTCCACTACTGTGAAACGAATGGGTACTATCGGAGAAACTCGATGGTGGTCAAAGGATGCCGCCTTGAAGAAGGTTTTTGGTTCATTCAACAACCCAATTGGAGCGCTTTTCATGGAAGTTATCACCACTCTTAATGCCATACTAGTTGCTGACCAGATCCAAGCAGCTGTTAAGGCCAAGGTGAAGGGATACATTCACAGTCTCCTGAAGTTTGAAACATTTCTGACTGCACAAGTATATCTGCAAGTATTCTCCTGCATTACAGCGCTCTCCAAGTATCTACAAACTGTGCAACTGGATCTGCTGACTGTGCACCGGATGATGGATGAATTCCTAGAGAATATGCAGATGCTATGGGATGACTTCCAAGCTTGTCATGATGCAGCTGCAACATTTGTTCAACGGGCTAATGACCAGCTGGATGAAATGGATGTAAATCTTGTTATGGAAGAGTCCCTTCCTATAAAACGGCAAAGACGGCACAAACGCATTGATAGCGAACTGTCCATAGATGAGGCTACATCAGCTTCTGACCCAGTAAAGAAGTATCACATTGAAGTGTACAACCGAATAGTGGACACTATTGTGAGCAGCATTGAGCAGCGGTTTGACAGATCAGCAACATCAACATTGTATGCTGATCTCTCATTTCTTCAGCCAAGGAACTTTGATCAAGTGCCATCGGGAGCTATGGAAGAGCTGCATAAAGATTTGCTGAGATTTGATGATGGTGTCACTGCGGAACAACTACGAAAAGAACTGCAAAGCCTTGGAGAACAATGGTCAACACTGAAACAATCAGAAGCAGATGCTTATACAGTGCAAGAGGACAGTGAGTCTGAACAGGACAGGAAGTCTCTGTCAAGTACATGTAAGTCATGTAAAGCCTGTCCTCTCTGCTGCTACAAGGTGCTCCTCAAGTTGAACCTCTTCACTGATGCCGACAAGAGCATTTGGCTTGCCTACAAGCTGCTGCGAATGCTGCCTGTGTCACAAGTGGCATGTGAATGGTCTTTCTCTGCTTTGAAGAGAATCAAAAGCCGTCTGCGAAGTACAATGACACAAGAACATCTTGAGGCATTCATGTTGATGTCTGTGGAAAAAGGGATCCTGGCCAAACTTGACACGAAGGATATCATTGATGGTGTGGCTGCCAGAAGCAGCAAACTGCGCAGGCACATACTCTCTTAGACATGACATGTGCTCGTGTTACTGAAAATAAATTTAATTTTTAGTGGATTTTATTTAGTTTTTTTTTTCAAGCTTTCTGTCGATTTTCTCAGATATGCAACATATAAATGAATAATGGGCCGACTTAGGTGAAGGATGCTCGGGCCAGGTTTAAGACCCAGTCCACTACTGGCGGTGTCAATAGTTGCTTAACATCTCGTCGGGCCGCGAACGTATTCACGGCTCGGCGACCTGCGGGTTCACAAGTCGGTGACAGTCTGAGAAGTCCCACTCGTGATGCATGCCAACCCCGCGTCTGCAACAATATTTTCACTCTATCTGCTGCTTGGCAGTCAAACAAAATAGAAAATCATTCCAAACAGGAAAATTACTACTTATAATGACATCATAAAGGACACAAACAACAGCCACAAATAACTAATGTAACATGTTAGAGAGAGAGAGTGATGTTATAGACACTGTGCAATGGCAGTAAATTCCAGAAATTTTTAGAAATGAATTTTACAATCTTTATTTTATGTAAATTGAATTTAACACTTGAACACTGTTCAACACAAATCACCTGCTTGTTACTTTCATTGACCTCCAGTTTAGCAGTACTTGGACATGTTAAATCAGGTGTTGAATAAGGGTGATGTAGAAGACTGCGTCAATAGTTCTTAACATCTGGAAGTTTTCTTTTTAACAATATTTAACTTCATTATGAGCTCACCTGGAACGAAGTTCCGCATCGGTGGCGCGTCGTCAGTCAGTCAGTCAGTCAGTCAGTCTGTCCGTCAGTCTGTCACTCCGTAAATGCTTGCAACTTCTTCTCCGAAACAGTGGATGGGATTTTGACCAAACTTGGCACAAATTATATATATTTGATGTTGTGACTATAGTTTGTTCACGGCATTTAAAAAAAAACAGGGTTTAAGGGGTCTTCCAGGGGTAAAAATGGATCCAAGTTTGACCCCCCAAAATAGGAATTAGCATTTCCCTCTGAAATTACACACACTATTTCAATGAAACTTGACCACAACATTCCGTTCATCACCCATGATGTACCAATGTTTGTTCCTGGCATTTAAAAAATCGGGATCTAAGGCAGTCTATGGGGGAAGGGGGAGAGGGAGGTTGCCCCCCAATATATATATTTTTTGTTTGTTTGTTCAAAGTCTTATGATTACGTTGGTATGATTGTACATGATGTCCTGTCTACTGGCGTCCATTGAAATTGGTTAAAATGCCATGATATGGTTTAAAATACCTTTAGTCAGTGTAGTGTACTGCTTTATTCTACCAGGTGAGCGCCCAGGGGTATTGCCCCAATGTTTATTTTTTTATTTTAAGTGTACATTCAATGACGTAACATGTTCTATGAACTCTCAAGATGGTTCTCAATCCAATTTCCTTGCAAAAGACTGATGCTGATTTGTACACAGGTGATGTCTATTCTGTAAATGTGGAAGGCAGACAACACGACAATGATTCATTTGTCACAGAAGATTCAAAATGTGCTTCTGCAAAGGAAGGTTCAGATGATATTCACATGACAAACGGAAGGGCTTCCTGTTTTGCAACTGGTGAGTGGTAATATAAAAAATTATCATACGATCTTTTGTGTGGAGAAAATACATAATTTTTGGAAAAGTGTAAAAGATTTTGCATTTTGATTTTGACAAAAAAAAGAAAATGTGTTCTTTGTTTCTGTAGAACAATCCAGAAGTAATATGAGACAAATAAAGTCCAGTCGCAGCATGACAGTGAAGAAGAAGAAGTCTTTTTTGAAGAAACAATCACGACATCAAGACTCACTTTCTACAAAATAAAGGCGCATGTCTGGGCCTCGCAATACCAAGATTAATATTAAATTAAACAAACACAAAAAGGTTCTAGAAAGGCGAATACATCACAAGTGTAATGTGTGCAGAATGGATTTTGTTTCAAATTACATCAAAATACACATGAGGATCCACAATGGAAAACACTCAAACAAGGGCTCTGTCTGTGATAAAGGTTTCTTGACAAAAAGCAATTTGAATAAACATATGAAGATCCATACAGGAGAGCGACCTTACAAATGCTCGATATGTGATAAACGTTTCTCTCAAAACGGCATTTTAAAATCACATATGAGGATCCATACAGGAGAGCGACCTCATAAATGCTCGATGTGTGATAAAGGTTTCTCTCATAACATCAGTTTGAAAGCACATATGAGGATCCATACAGGAGAGCAGCCTCTCAAATGTTCGATATGTGAAAAAGGTTTCTCTCAAAAATGTGACTTGAAATTACATATGAGGATCCACACAGGAGAACGACCTCACAAATGCTTGATATGTGATAAAGGTTTCTCTCAAAACAGCAGTTTGAAAGTACATATGAGGATCCATACAGGAGAGCGACCGCACAAATGCTCAATATGTGTGAAATGTTTCTCTCAAAAAGACCATTTGAAATCGCATATTATGATCCATACAGGAGAGCGCCCTCACAAGTACTCGATATGTGACAAAGGTTTCTCTCGAAAAGGCAATTTTAAAATGCATATGAAGATCCATACAGGAGACCGACCCCACAAATGCTCAATATGTGATACAGGTTTCTTTCAAAAAGTCAATTTGAAATCACATATGAAGATCCATACAGGAGAGCTGAAATCTGAAATACCAGGATATGAAAAATGAGGTTAAGAGGATTTCAAAATTGAAGAAACCTGACATTGTACCAGTGATAGTCGGAAAACAGGGAATCCTGATGATCAAGAAAACCCGATCTGAGGACTTAAAAAGTATTCTGGGGAATATCACGACAAACAACCTACAGGTGGAGGCTGTCAGAGGTTCACTGTGGATTCGAGAATGAGCCCTTGGAACAAAGCTATGAGAATGAAGTTTCACAAACTCAAACTTTCACAAACAAATGAATAATAACCCTTCACCGAAAAAGGAGGTGGAGATTTTGAGTTCTGGAAGACCTTCCTCCCACATCCTAAATCCCAGCTGTGGAGATAACCAACTCAAGCATCCTTACAAATGTTCTATTTGTGAAATGGATTTTATTTCTAAACATAGCTTGAACTTCCATAGTGCAACCCATGCCTGGAATGCTCACATAAAAGTGGTCCGACTGTGGGAATAGTTTTGCTGATAAAGTTTGTTAAATTCACATAGCATTACCCATACTGGGTTGAACATAGCCCCCTTTAAAGCGATCCTCAGCAGTTGGCAAGGTATTCAATGAACCAGTAAGGAGAAAGCTATCGTGAATGCATACGGCCCATTGGGCATGTACCTTGGAAGCAACATTTATCAGAGTAACATCTGTAACCCCTGACAGCCAGCTGTATGGTTTTCATCAAGGGGTTCAGGGTGCTGGCTGGTTGTCACCAGAATGTCCACAACACTGACTGCAAAGGTGCCAAAGGACAACAGGATTCTAAAAATGCTAAACCCATCCGTGTTCTCAAACTAAGTTTAAAGAAAATGACAGCTTTAAAAAAAAGAAGTAAAATTTATTTATTTAGTTGGTTCTCCGTATTCTCATCACAGAGAACTATTGAAAATTTGGTGACAAAATCTCAAATGGTAACATAAGTTAATCTCTCAATCTTATCTTGAATCTCACCGTGCTTCTTTCAGGGTCTTCCTTAGGTTGCCTGTTTGTAATTCTTGTCTCTGTCCTTGCCATGTATCCAGCCAAGTTCCATTTGAGTGTTTTGATTGTGACCAGTGTTCAGGGTTTGAATGGCATTTTCCATGGCAATCGGAACATCATTTTTTGCACAATCTTTACTGTAGTCCATGTTTCATTGACGTTTAATTCTGGGGAGAACACCCTTGTTGTAAAATTGTTTGTCAGAAGAAGACTCCTGCCTATGTTTTTCATGAAACTTGAATTTGTGAAGGGTTTCTCAATAAAGAGAGGTCCTAAAAGCACAAATGCACTGTCTGTCATTGTGAATACGAGTGAGGTATCCGTGCTATGCACGGGTGGGAGGCCAGAAGCAAACAGACAATGCAGAAACGGCAAATACTAAAGCATGAAACCAATAAATTCCACATTCCTGTAGCACCTTCAGTCACACGTCAGACATGGACAGCAAGTTCGTGAAAGACTTCGATGAAAAACGTACCCGTTCGCAAACAAACGTGTATGTTTGTTCCATACCCAGTCAATGGCGAATCTGCATATGGCGATCTGCGAATTCACGTTTTGAAAGCAGAAACAATAATGGCATTCTGTCATTCACTTGAACTCGATATTTCCTTTTATATTTCAAACAGCATAACTCCAATCACAAATATACATTGATATAAGAAACTTTTAACAACATTCGTGACATAAACAAATATTTAAATCCTAATGTAAAGTTCCGTACGGGTGGGTGAATACAATTAGTGTAGCAGCATAGCAAACCTGTTGTGCATTTTGTGATACAAGCACCAAATTTGGCACAAATGTACATTAATATGTTGCGAACATTTTCAGATATTGGGCCACTTGAAATTCCGTAATTTTTTTTTTCAAATTTCGTAATTTCAAATTTTTCGGGTGACACCGTCACAATTTCGGTCTTCGAGGCCGGCCGATATAGTGCGGCGGCTTAGCCCAAATATTCAAAAGAATTGTGCATTTTGTGATACAAGCACCAAATTTGGCACAAATGTACATTAATATGTTGCGAACATTGTGTGGTCAGTAATGAAGACGAGAGTCTGAATTACATGTATGCAAAAGACCTTGTGAACCAGTGAAGCAAATGCACGGGTAAGCATGAATTAAATCTAGGGCATGATATAATTTCCATGATGTTTACCTCTACACTCAATGGTGGAAGGAGGTAATGTTTTGATCCCAGCTTGTCTGTATGTCTGTTTGTCTGTTAGTCCACAAAATTCCAGACAAAGCTTGTAGTAGTGGTAGTTGTAGTGGTAGTGGTGATAACAGAAATTGTTATATAGAACTGAACTTATATTATTATTATATGCAGAAAATAACTTCATTTCTATATGCCCTGCAGTGGACAGGTTAATTGGTTTATGCACTGAAGGGGTCACCCTGGTGTGCACTGCTGTGTTCTGCCTCACTGAGTTGTTCAGGTATGATGTACTCAGCACAAGCTTCCGGTCGGCCCGGAGGTGGGGGTGCGGGGCCTGTCATGGAACGTCAAAACAAACGGCCTGCCGGGGCCGCCCAAAAGTCGGGCGTGAGGGGCGCGTCCACTAATGGAATGCCTCTCGCTTCCCAGATCGAGGGCCACGTGGTCAGGAGAACCTCGTCCCTTCCGGTCACACTTTGCCTATCGGCCGGCCTCGAAGACCGAAATTGTGACGGTGTCACCCGAAAAATTTGAAATTACGAATTTTGAAAAAATTTGAAAAAAAAAATTACGCAATTTCAAGTGGCCCAATATCTGAAAATGTTCGCAACATATTAATGTACATTTGTGCCAAATTTGGTGCTTGTTTCACAAAATGCACAATTCTTTTGAATATTTGGGCTAAGCCGCCCCACTAATTACAAATTCAAAATCGTAATTGTATTCACTCAATTCCAATCATTCATTGATACTTTAACAAAACGATTAACACGATTACGTTGAACGATTTAACATTACGATTGAATGAAGGTTGTATTGGGATGTTATCAAACCCGCACATTGCCGTCATCTGTCCACTTCCACATTCATGGCAGGTTCATAATTCTCATCAAAATCTAAACAGTAATTGTAGAATTTCAATAAAAGCCACATCACTGTTCATATCGGTAAATATTATTCCATCGTGTTTGGAAAAACTGGAAAATTGGAAAATTGGGAAAAAATTGGAAAAACAATATAGCATCATATTTTACTCCAAGGGATCCCAGGAATACCCACCAAAAATATAGTTGTGATCGGTTTAGCCGTTTTTGCGGTACCTTCAAACGGGCAGACGGACATTCGGTGAATTTTTTTTTTTTTTTTACAAGATCGAGGCTCATGAAAGAGCTAACATTTATCACACAAAAAGTCAAACCTACACACAAAACACAAAGTAAAGGGAGCGGTAGACAAGATGGTGAGAGAGGGCTAGGGGGGAGGTGGGAGAGGTATAAAACATATGGACACTGCAAGGACTTCCAGGAAAGAAGCTGGAATTTCAAAAAAGTGCATTGGGGGGAAATTAGCGGGGGTAGAAAAGATCAAGGTTTTGGATGGGGGAAGATAAGAGATGGTGATGAACAGCTGTTTTAAAGACCTGGAGGGAGGAGTGGGATTGAAGGGAGTGGGGGAGTAGTTTGTTCCAGAGGCGGGTGAAAAGGGGAATGAAAGAGTGAAGGCGAGCAGAGAGCCTAGATTTTGGCAGTTTAACCATAAGAGGTTTGCTGGCAGATCTTGTGCGACCTGTATAAATATTTGGGGGACAGAGCACAGAGAGATCTGGGGGAGCAAGGCCGGAGAGGAGTCGGTAGAAGACAGAAAGACCACCAAACCTGCCTGTGGTGAGCGAGTGAAAGGCCCTTGGAGTTAGCTTCATCGCAGGAGATTCCAATGATTCTGAAAGCTTTGGTTTCAACAGCGTGCAGCCGAGCTAGGTGTGAGGCAGGAGCACCGGCCCAGAGGGCTGGAACAGTATTCCATTGAGCTGCGGATGAAGGCCTTGTATGTGGTGAGGGTGAGGAATTGTAGTAAGATAAACTTTTAACAACATTCGTGGCATAAACAAATATTTAAATCCGGATGTGAAGTTCCGTACGGGTGGGTGAATACAATTACGAATGCAAAATTGTAATTGTATTCACTCAATTCCAATAATTCATTGATACTTTAACAAAATGACTAACACGATTAACGTTTCATGATTTCACATTACGATTGCATGACGGTTTTATTGGGATATTATCAAACCCGCTCATTGCCGTCATCTGTCCACTTCCGCATTTGCGGCAGGTTCGTAATTCTCATCAAAATCTAAACAGTATTTGTAGAATTTCAATAAAAGCCACATCACTGTTCATATCGGTAAATATTATTCCATCGTTTTTGGAAAAACTGGAAAATTGGGGAAAAAAATTGGAAAAACAATACAGCCTATTTTACTACAAGGGGTCCCAGAAATACCTACTGAAAATATTGCTGCGATCGGTTCAGCCGTTTTTGCGGTACCTTTGAACGGACAGACGGACAGACGGACATTTGGTGAATTATAGTAAGATCATGTGCTGTGCTTAGATATACTTAAAGGAATAAATAAACATTGGAAATCTGTGCAAAGATGAAACTCAATATTACTTTTTTTTAAACCATGAAACTGTTTTTCCAGACAGAGTGGAATGTTTGGATTCTTTGTCCTAAAATGCTTATCTTTATGGCTTATGCTGAAATGTAAACCAGATGCTTTTCCTCGCCTGCTTGTCTGAATCCCTGACCTCTTGTTCAAAACCTCATTACTCAGCCGGACTCCCCAAAGCCCAGAAGAATTTATTTTGTCTCCCCAAACCCTATATAAGACAAGATGCAGAGCGAATCGGGCAGAAGACCTGCTCGATATGTTGTAGGGAGCCTGTTTGAGTACGCTGGCATAGTACTGTTAAACTGTGTTGTAATCCTTATTATATTTCATTGAGGCTTCTCCATTGAATTAAATCATGACATTGTTCTTGAGGAATAGACATTTTATTTGGTGTACACTCAACCACAACAGCATCCTCCATCATGTGAAGTCCTTCGGTGGCACTGCTGAGCTCCTCACCACCTACAAAGCTTTCATCGGCAGTTTGATGGAGTACTGCCCTCCCCTTTCGGCTGTTGCTCCTGCCTCATACCATGCAGCTTCACACTGTAGAAACCAAAGCTTGTAGGATTGTTGGGATCTCCCACGATGAATCCGATTGTGAAGGCCTTTCACTCTCTCTCACCGCAGGCAGGTTGGCAGTCGTTCTATCTTCTACCAACTCCTCTCCGGCATTGCACCCCTTGCTCTGCCTGTGTGTGCTCTGTCCCCAAAATATTCCTGCATGACACAAAATGTCTGCCAGTAAACCTCTCCTGGTGAAAGTACCACAAATCAAGTCGTCCTTAAACCTTTTTGTTCATCATGGGTATTCAATTATGCATGCAAAGGTTGGCCTCGATCTGTTCAGTCGATTCAGACGAAAATGGGTTTTTAGTGGTTTTTAAGGCTTTTCTGTTTAAACAATATGGCGGCCAAACCACATGACCTATCTATCCTCTTTGGGCCAAGTGGCCCATAAGGCTGCAGTGCGTACTTTCCAGCCTGCCCTGTTTCTGGCTATCGGCTTGGCTTAATTCCAGGATCTCCATCCATTCTCTTTTCTTTATTTTTGCACTGTTCTTCTCTAGGTTGTTCTAGGATGTCCCATTTTCCTTCTTCCCTCAGGCTTCCATGCCAATGCTGTCACACAATTGTTATCATTCATTCTTGGCATGCATCCAATCCGTTTCCATCTTCTGATCTTGACTTCATCATTGATCTTCATAATTTTGGTTATTTAGAGTATTTCTTAATTTGATATGATGTAAGTCCATCTTATTTTTAGCTGTCCTGGAACGAAGTTCATGGGAGCTTATGCTATGACGTGTTGTCTGTCCGTCCGTCCGTCTGTCAGTCCATAAACACTTGAAACTTCTTTTCCAAAACTGCTGATGGGATTGCGACTAAACTTGGCACACATTATATTTGTTGTGTTGTCACTAAAGTTTTTTCACGGCATTAAAAACAATTGGTGTCTCAGGGGGATTACCGGGGTCAAAGTGGATCCAGATTTGACCCCACCAAAATAGGAATTTGCTTTTTCCTCTGAAACGACACTATTTCAATGAAACTTGACCAAAACCATTATCACCCGTGATGTACCGAAATTTGTTCACGGAACTAAGAAAATCAAATTCTATGGGAGGTCTAAGTGGGTCCAGGTTTGACCCCCAAAATAGGTATTTGCTTTCTTCTCAGAAACTACATACACGATTTTGATGAAACTTGACCACGACCTTCACCACCCAAGATGTACCAAAGTATGTTCATTGGATTAATAAAATCTGTCCCTTTGGGGGTATATGGGGGTTGCCCCACAAAATAGGTATTTGCTTTCTTCTCAGAAACTACACATGCAATTTCAATGAAACTTCACCACAACATTAATCACCCATGATATACCAATGTTTGTTCAAGGTATTAGAAAAATTTGGGTCTGAGGAGGTATATTGGGTTGGTGGAGGTAGGGTTGCCCACCGAAATAGTTATTTTTTGGTTTGTTTGTTTAAAGCCTTATCATAACGTTAGTATGATGCTCCATGCTGCCCTGTCTTCTAGCAACAATTCAAATTGGTTTAAAATACCCTTAGCCGGTGCAGTATACTGTTTATTTTACCATGTGAGCACCAGGGATATTGCCCCTATGTTTAATATTAACCCTGCACGTATTGAGCCAAATATTTCTACAGGTCGCACAGGATCTGCCTGCAACCCTCTTATGTTTAAACTGCCAAAATCAAGACTCTATTCACCCTCTCTCTTTCATTCCTCTTTTCTCCTGCCTCTGGAACAAACTCTCTCACTCTTCAATCCCACTCCTCCCTCCAGGTCTTTAAAACAGCTCTTCCCCACCATCTCTTATCGTCCCCCATCCAAAATCTTGATCTTTTCTACCCCCATGAATTCACCCCAGATCCACTCTTTTAAAATACCGACTCCTTCCTGGAAGTCCTGGCAGTGTCCATGTGTATTATACCTCTCCCACCCCCACCCCCTTCCCATGCCTCCTCCCCCCCCCAAGCCCTCTCCCTCCCACAGATCTCCCGATGTCCCTGCTCTTAAATGTTGTACTTGTGTACTTTCCTCTCTCTTCCCATCTTGTCTCCCGCTCCCTTTATCATATGTTTTATGTGTCAGTTTGTGTTTTTTTGATTTATGTTAGCTCTTCCACGAGCCTCAATCTTGTATCCCCAAAAATATATATATTCGCAGGCATTTGAATATAAATGTGTTGAGTTTCCGATTGTCCCCTTTGTTGATCTTGCAAGCCTCACATCCATATAGCAGTACTGATTTGACAGGTGAGTTAAACAGTCTTTACTTTTCAATGAATAAATGCTTGAGCTCCATATTTGTTTGAGTTTCATGGAGGATACCAAAGCTTTAGAAATTGTTTTCCTAATATCTTCTTTCCCTCCTCCTTGTTTGTTAACGATGGCCCCTCGGTAGTTGTACTTATCGACTTAATTTAGATGTTGGACTCAAATTTGAATTCTGTTGTTATGATTATTATTTATCCTCAAAACCTCAGTTTTCTTCTTGTTTATTTTGAGTCCGGTTTTTGATGCGAATTGATTCATTTTTGTTACTTTCGTTTGCATATGTTGATAGTTTGATGATAAAAGCGCAACGCCATCAGAAAAGTCCATGTCCCCCAGGTTGGTTGTCCCCTTCCACTTTATCCCTGTGTTATTTCCTTCTGTTGTCTTTCTCATTATCTAGTCTACTAAGAGCAAAATATAAAACCGGATATTACATCTCCTTGCTTCACTCCCGTTTTGACCATGAACCACTTTTATTCCTCACCCTCTTCCAGCACTACATACTCACTATCCTCAAACAAGATCTGTACCATTCTGATATTGTGGGGGATTCCATAATTAGCCATGGCCTTCCAAAGGCTTCCTCAGTGCACAGAGTCAAAGGCTTTTTCAAAGTCCACGAAAGTAATGTATAGGGTTGCCTGCCATTGTGCGACCTATTCAATCATGTTGCGCAGAATAAAGATTTGCTCCACTCTGCCTCTACGTCTCCTAAAGACTGCTTGCTCATCCCGCAACTTGTTGTCAACTCCATCACTTATTCTGTCTGTCAGCACTCTTACAAATACTTGGAACGGATGTTGAAGTAATTCCTCTCCAATTTCCACATTCCCTAAGATTGCCTTTCTTTGGTATCTTGACGAATAACCCCCATTTCCACACATTAGGTACTTCCTCTTTATCTCAAATTGTTCAGAACAATCATGAAAGCTTGTTCTCCTTGGCACACCTGAGCTCCTCACCACATACAAGGCTTTCATCCGCAACTCAATGGAATACTGTTCCCCCCTTGGGCCAGTGATAATGCCTCCCATCGAGCTCGACTTCACGCTGTTGAAACCAAAGCTATCAGAATCATTGGAATCTCGTGCGATGAAGCTAACTCCGAGGACCTTTCACTCGCTCACCGCAGGCAGGTTGGTGGTCTTTCTGTCTTCTACCGACTCCTCTCCGGCCTTGCTCCCCCAGCTCTCTCTGTGCTCTGTCCCCCAAATATTCCTACAGGTCGCACAAGATCTGCCAGCAACCCTCTTATGGTTAAACTGCCAAAATCTAGGCTTTCTGCAAACCTTCACTCTTTAGTTCCCCTTTTCCCCCCACCTCTGGAACAAACTCCCCCACTCCCTTCAATCCCACTCCTCCCTCCAGGTCTTTAAAATAGCTGTTCACCACCATCTCTTATCTTCCCCCATCCAAAACCTTTATCTTTTCTACCCCCGCTAATTCACCCCAGATGCACTTTTTCCAAATTCCAACTTCTTTCCTGGAAGTCCTTGCAGTGTCCATATTGTTATGTCGGTAGGGTAAAGCAATATCTAGAGCCAGGTAGATCTGAATAGGTAACATGCTTCGTCTGTCGCGATAGGGAATCTACCTGTAATAAGTTCTGTGTTGTAGTCCGGTTTGTAGGGTTAAGATGTATACCTGTGAATATACCAGGATGTTCGAGTGTTAGATAGGGTAGGGATTAAGATAAACCCCTGTGTGTCACACCTGGTAATCAAACCTTTGTCCCTTATGGCAATGCACTCATTTAGACACTTAGACAGGCCCTTAGTACAACATTAAATAATTCCGTTCCCTGACAAGGACTTCGGTAGAGAACAGGCAAGAGGCCAGTTCAGGGCACCGCCGCATGGGCCGCAGCCAGCTACACCTCCGGCAGGCCTCGAGTAGCACGACCTATGACCACGCTACAGGCCTGTGATTCGGTGGAGGGCACTGATTTGGTGGCGCCCCAAGGTGTGACGTCACCACCGCATGCGCTGCAAAGTTATATAGGGGCACGCCAAACGACATTTTTACTCCCACCAGGGAGTAATGCATTTGATCGTGTCCGTGTGTGTGTGTGTGTGTTCGTGTGTTTGTGAACAAGATATCTGGAAAAGTTCTGAACGGATTTGGATGAATGTTGGTGGGATGATTGCACTTGGGATAAGGAAGAATTGATTAGTTTTTGGTGCTCAGGAAATTATTCCGGATCCAGGAAGTTTTTTTGGGAATTTTGTTTTTCTGTTTTCCTTTAAAAACCATTTTCTCTGCAATAATTGGACCGATTGACAGCAAATTTTTACTGTAGGAGGGACAGTCTGCAGAATATTTTAATGGTAATTATGACGTCACAGTTTACGTGGTTTGGCCACCATATTGTTTTGAGTGAAAAACACTAAAATCCAATTTTCTCCAAAACACCTGAACAGATCGAGGCCAACCTTTGCAGGCAGAATCGCATACCCATGACGAACAAAAAAGTCAGCGAGCATGACGTCATGCATCGCATCATTTCAGAGTTATGACGTTTTTAAGCACAAACATTTAAAACCTAGCACCTCTCTCATTAGTGATGCAATCGAGGGAAAACTTCATAAATCTGTTCAGCATATCAGTCTACTAAAATGCCCTTTTGGAATTTGCGATAGCTCACGTGGTTTGGCAGATATCGCTAATTAAATGCAAATAATAAAAACATTTATATCTATTGAACCACTTCATCGATCGACGTGAAACTTCATACTCTAGTATAAGTCATGAAGAGTAACAAGTGTGCAAAATTTGAAGATGATTGGATGTATGGTCTGGAAGCTGGACGTTGTTATTGCGTGAAGAAGAAGTCTTCGACTGTGGACAATTAATTATTTATCACATGTACAAACTTGCAGGCATCATTTGACACAATGTCCCGGGTTAATTTGAACCTCAAATAAAATTATAATTCCAGATTTGTCAATTGCTGAGGTATATTAACAAACGAATAAAACAGATTTGGCAAAATTCGAACATTTTTTCAAAGATCGTATGACTAGTCACCCAGGGTTGTGAGGCTGAAGAAGAAGAAACCTTGCATGGGCATCCCAGACCAAAACATAATTCTGGCTCTGCGATTTTCAGGTTTATTTATCTATATATCTACACATCTGGGCAGTGTCTGTTGTCACTGAACTACTCCCTGAAACTTTTGTTTCTGTGGTTGTGAAGTGTTTTTAATAACGTGGTGGTGGTTTTGAATCACGTGGTGGTGAGGTATTTTGAATTATGTGGTGGCGAGGTGTAAAATGACGTGGCTGTAAGGTGTTTTTAATTTCGTGGCTGTGAGGTGTTTTTAATTTCGTAAAATTTTGTTTTAAATTTAATTTTAATATATAGATCTGTGCAGTGTCTGTCTTGTGTTGTCTTGTCTTGTGTTGTCACTGAACTACTCCCTCAAACTTTTGTGAAATCGTACTATTCCAACTTGACCCACGGCGGGAGTATGCGCTATACTGAGTGGCGTTCTAGTCCCTCTTGCACTCTGGCACATCGAGTCTCTCTTGCGCAGCACGTCCCTCTGGCCCTCTTGCTCTTGCAGCTCCATACCTCTTGCAGCACGTCCCTCCCTCGCTGTCTTGTGCTCTCTGCGTTTTTCCTCTTGGTCTTGGGAGATCCTGGTGGTCTTGGTTTGCCATCTGCGTGGTGCTTGGAGCGGTGTTTTTGGTGCTTTGGGACCTCGTGTGCGATCGGTGCTTCTGGAGCTTGGAGTGGTGCACGGACCTCGTGGGCGGTCGACGAGGAGCCTTTGTGGTGCTTTGGAGTTTGGAGCGAGGGACCTCGTGGTGTGCTTTGGAGCTTGGAGACAAGTGGAGATGACAGACGACAGGACAGATAAGGACGCACCACATTCACAATTACATAACGGACGTTTTTCTTTTGGTAATTCATTCCTGTGTCCTGTTGTTGTCTGGTGTAGGGACGTCCCAATTTAGGAATTATATTTATCACCGCGTTTCCCTGTCCCGATTCTTATTACAATAAACCCTTTTATTATTTCTCACTCCCTGCAAATCTTGTGCTGTTTGAGTTCGTTTGCCTTCCACAGTTATGTGCTCCCACTTCTTCCTCTTCCCTTCTTCTCTTCCCACGTTTGATAGCACAATCCGTATTGGTCGTCGCCTCCGTTAAAGCCATTCTTGTCTTCCGCAGTCCCTGGTATTAACCGGAGGGATTCGCATGACAATATGTTTTATACCTCTCCCACTTCCCCCCAAGCCCTCCCTCCCACAGTTCTCTCGATGTCCCTGCTCTCAAATGTTGTGTTTGTGTCTGTCCCCCTCTCTCCCCATCTTGTCTACCGCTCCCCTTATTTTGTGTTTTATGTGTTGGTTTGTGTCGGTTTGACTTTTTGTGTGATTAATGTTAGCTCTTTCACGAGCCTCGATCTTGTATACAAAAAAAACCCCCAAAAAACCACACAAGTTGTCAAGCCACTCCTCTGTTGTGTGTATGTCTGCTTTCAATCATTCAGCAGTAATTCTGTCCTTGCCTTCAGATTTTCCGTTTTTCATCTTTGCTGTTCGAATTTCTGTGTTTGACATGATTTATGCTGATTTCTTCGATAACAGGATCACACTCCTCTTCTGTTGTAGGATTTCATCAGGTAATTGTCTATTTAAGATTTCTCTAAAATGTTCTCCACACCTTTCGTACCTTGTTATTTTTTCGATGAGTAGATTTCCGGTCCGGCCATTTCCAGTCCTGTCATTTCCGATCTTGTCTTTAACTGCATTCGTAGTTTTCCTTTTTTCATTACAGAGGTTCTTAGTGATCTCATACAGCTTTCATCCTCCCATTACCTGCTGCTTTTTCAGCTGTCATCTGCCCAAGGTCATCTGCCCATTTTCTCCTGCCTCTGCTCATGCTTTTCTTAACTTCTCTATCCTTATTCCTGTATTCTATTTTCAGGTTCTGTTTGCTTCTGTCTGACTTTGCCTGTTCCACTTGCTTTTCAATCTCATTCTCTCCTCAACCAGTTCCCAACACTCCTTACTGATCCATGGTTTTTGTCCCCTCTTTTTGTAACCCAGCACTTATTTTGCCGTTTCATTGTAAGATTTCTTAAAATGCCACCACTTTCTGTCCAATATGTCTTTCGATTCATCATAATCTTGCAGCACATCAGCTTGTTTCTTATCTTTAATGAGAACTGTGTTTTGATAGCTGGTTGTTGCAGTTTGGTTACATAAAATTTCTTTCTATTCTCCTTGGTATTTTGTTTTCTCCTTAATTTCAGTTTGATTTTTGTTCGCACTAGTTAGTGGTCACCTGCAATATCTGCACCCCTCATGACTCGGGTGTCCTTTATTGGTGTCCCATGTTGTTTGCTTACCATCACGTGGTCGATCTGGTTCTTTGCCTTTCCTCCTGGGGAGGTCCATGTTTGCTTATGTATTACCTTATGTGGGAAAATGGTGCCAGTTATCACAAGATTATGGAGTCCTCAAAATTCAATAATCTTTTTTTCATTTTCATTTCTATCACCTAATCCATGATTTCCAATGACGCTCTCATATCCTACGTTGTTGTCTCCCACTTTGGCGTTAAGATCACTCATTTATTATCAATAAGTCATGTTTGCGGACCTCATCGGCCACTGACTTATTTCTCATAAAATCTTTCTTTGTCTTCCTCACTTGCATCATTGGTACGTTCATAAGCTTGAATCACATAAATCTTTACATATTTGGAGACAAATCTCGTGTATATTATCCTTTCATTGATTGGTTTCCATTCAAGTAGTGTTTGCTCAGCCTTATTGGACATCATAAATGCAACTCCATGGTAGTGCAAATTATCTTCTATCCCTGAAAATATAACATTCTCTCCAGAATTCAAATTGATTTTTCCATACCCTGTTCACCTACATTCACTAATCCCCAATATATCAATATCGTACATAGCCATCTTCTTAGCAAGTTGAGTGGATTTACCAATAGTGTTTCGTGTTCTTCCATTCCAGCATTCGACATTAATTATTTATTTTGGCCTGGTTATCGATGTTGTCGGCCACTGAATGTCCTGTTGGCTTTGGTCCAGAAGCGTCAAACCGTTCAGAAATCTGATGTCATCATCCTCCGAGATTTGGGTCGTTGCTTCATCATAACCATGATCAGCATCAGCTGGTATTTGAGTTTTGCTCGCAGTTTCCATAACAATAGTTTTGAACTGAGCGGGTTGTTAGCACTCTGCAGTAGATTTATTTTAGGGGTTTTCCTTCCCGTGGCGAGAGCCTTGTTGTTTCTGGGGTGGAGGTGAGGTTGACTGGTGATGGAGATGAGATTGACTTTGGTGCTCTGTGGTTCACCGGTAGACTACTATTTTTCGCTTTTCACCCATAACTGAGCTAGCCTGCCCCCACACCACTGGCTGTGATGACGAGCACATGAACACCTTCGCACACCAATCGCACCCCAGACCACCTCAGACCCCGATTTTTTTTTTTAATGCCGTTAACAATTATTTAGTGTTAAGACCTTTAATGCCGTTTTTTAATACCCCCCACCCCCCCCAGCTCTCTCTGTGCTCTGTCCCCCAAATATTCCTGCAGGTCGCACAAGATCTGCCTGCAACCCTCTTATGGTTAAACTGCCAAAATCAAGACTCTCTGCTCACCTTCACTCCTTCATTCCTCTTTTCTCCCGCCTCTGGAACAAACTCCCTCACACTCTTCAATCCCACTCCACCCTCCAGGTCTTTAAAACAGCTGTTCACCACCATTTCTTGTCTTCCCCCATCCAAAACCTTGATCTTTCCTACCCCCGCTAATTTCACCCCAAATCCTACACTTTTTTGAAATACCAACTTCTGTCCTGGAAGTCCTTGGTCTCCTTGTGTTTTGTACCTCCCCCCCCCCCCCCCCATTCCCACGCCTCCTCCCCCCAAGCCCTCTCCCTCCCACACTTCTCCCTGCTCTCAAATGTTGTGTTTGTGTGCTTCCCCATCTCTCCCCATCTTGTCTTCTGCTCCCTCTTTTTATATATTTTGTTTGTCTGCTTGATTTGTTTGTGAAATAAATGTTAGCTCTTTTACGAGCCTCGATTCAGTATACAAAAAAAAACAAAAAAAAAACTTTGTATATCATGGGTGATGAAGGTTGTGGTCAAGTTTCATCGACATTGTGTGTGTAGTTTCAGAGGAAAAGCAAATTCCTATTTTGTTGGGGCAAACCTGGATCCACTTTGACCCCCGGTGGACCCCATTGGACTCGGATTTTATTTTATTTTAATGCCGTGAATAAACTTTCGTCGCAACATAACAAATATCATTTGTGCCAAATTTGGTCACAATGCCATCAGCGGTTTTGGAGAAGAAGTTGCAAGTGTTTATGGATGGACTGACTGACGGACGGACGACACGCCATCGCAAAAGCTCCCCTGGACTTCGTTCCAGGTGAGCTAATAATCAGCTTCTAGCTCTTATTGGTGAACCAATTCTTTGACCCAATATGCAAATTATTAAAATTTCAGGTCAATTGGATGAAAATTAATGATTTTATGCAACCTCAACCTTTGTCCTTTTGCTCTAAAAAAATTGACTCCTGTCTTTTGCTTAGTGAACCAATTCAGTGACCCATATGCAAATTCTTCAATTTTTAGGTCAATCTGGTGAAAATTGCCCATTTTATACAACACTAGCAGGAGTTCCGGGTGGAGGGGGGAGGGAGGAGGCAGGAGAGGGAGAGGGAAGGGTGAGGAAGGGAGTGGAAGGGGTTTCATCATCTTTTCATTGATTATATGCTGGTGATTTGTGCCGTTCATGACGTTTATGAGTTAAGTGTGATGGCGATCAGGAAGAAGAAGAAACCTTACTCGGAACTTCGTTCACTTCCGGAATTGTTTGAATTATTTGTGTTCAAATGTCTGGTGATTGTTTTGTATTTATTTTGTGCATGTGTAGTGTGTACTTGTATATAACTGTCATAAATTTTAAAAGGCTTGGGCACTCTCGAGTGATTTTTTTGTTTGTTTTTTTTGTTTTTTTTCAAAAAACGAACTTTCTTTAAAAAATTTAAGGGCACAAAACACTCCCAGGCACTCACTGATGAACATCTGAAAGCTTGCAAAGATTCGTTCAGCCATGTCTGAGAAAAATGGGGACACACAGACAGATCTACAGCTCTCTTTTATAGTAGATTGACCTTTGACCATTTGACTTAAAAAAAACAATCTGCTTCTAGCTTTTGAGTGAACCAACTCATTGACCCAAAATGCAAATTCTTAAAATTTCAAGTCAATCAGATGAAAATTGACAATTTTATGTGATGCTGACCTTTGACCGTTTGACAAAATTATGAATTTGCCTTCTCCTTATCTTATTATAATAGAGCAAATGTATATGGTTATGTTTGTTTGTTTGTTTGTATGTATGTTTATGTGCGACCAAAACGTCTTCTTCTTCTTCAAATAAAACTAACACCCTATTAATTACGTTTAGACTGCTGAGACCCCTCAGACCCTTAACGATCCTTAAAGTCCCCCAAGACCCTTAAGACCACCCAGACCCCTGAAGACCCAAAATACCCTGAAATGCCCTTAAAGACCCAGAAGACCCAAAACACCCTGAATATCCAAAACACCCTGAAGACCACAAAGACCCTTAAAGACCCAAAGACCCAAATACCCAAATAACCTTAAAGACCCTGAATACCCAAATGGTGCTGAAGACCAAAAGACCCTGTAGACCCAAAATACCCCGAAGACTCATAAAGACCCAGAGGAACCAAAATACACCGAAGACCCAAAAGGCACCGAAGACCCAAAATACTCCAAAGACCCAAAATACCCTTAAAGGGTATTTTGTCTTTCAAAGAACATGTCTTTCAATCCTGACAAATCTCACACTCTTACTATGTCTCTCCGAAAAGATCGACTGGACAACCCTCCCATCTACTTTCTCAACAATCCTCTCCAAGAAGTTCTGTCGCTCAAGATTTTGGGTCTCACTATCTGCCATGATCTTTCTTGGGAAAACCACATTTCCAAGCTGGCCTCCAAAGCCAGTCGCCGACTGGGCATCCTCCGTCGTGCGAAGTCCTTCCTCGGCACACCTGAGCTCCTCACCACATACAAGGCTTTCATCCGCAGCTCAATGGAATACTGTTCTCCCCTATGGGCCGGTGCTCCTGCCTCACACCTAGCTCGGCTTCACGCTGTTGAAACCAAAGCTTTCAGAATTATTGGAATCTCCCGCGATGAAGCTATCTCTGAGGGCCTTTCACTCACTCACCGCAGGCAGGTAGGTGCTCTTTCTGTCTTCTACCGACTCCTCTCCGGCCTTGCACCCCCAGCTCTCTCTGTGCTCTGTCCCCCAAATATTCCTACAGGTCGCACAAGATCTGCCAGCAACCCTCTGATGGTTAAACTGCCGAAATCTCGGCTCTCTGCTCACCTTCACTCTTTCATTCCTCTTTTCTCCCGCCTCTGGAACAAACTCCCTCACTCCCTTCAATCCCACTCCTCCCTCCAGGTCTTTAAAACAGCTGTTCACCACCATCTCTTATCTTCCCCCATCCAAAACCTTGATCTTTTCTACCCCCGCTAATTCACCCCAGATCCACCTTGTTTGAAATTCCAACTTCTTTCCTGGAAGTCCTGGCAGTGTCCATATGTTTTATACCTCTCCCACCGCCCCCTTCCCATGCCCCCCCCCCCAAAGCCCTCGCCCTCTCTCAGATCTCTCGATGTCTCCATGTCTCTCGGTCCCTGCTCTCAAATGTTGTGTTTGTGTCCTTCCCCCTCTCCCCATCTTGTCTACCGCTCCCGATGTTATATGTTTTATGTGTCGGTTTGTCTTTCTGTGTGATTAATGTTCGCTCTTTCACGAGCCTCGATCTTGTATTAAAAAAAAAAAAAAAAAAAAAAAAAAAAAAAACCCAGAGGATCCAAAAGACCCAACAGACGTGGAAGACCCAAATTACCCTGAACACACTTAAAGACCCACAGGAACCAAATGACCCTTAAGACCCAAAAGCCCCTGAAGACACCGAAGACCCTGAAGGCCCCAAAGACACAGGAATGGTCAAAGATGCCTATCCCTCTGAAACGACGTGTGGTGAGGCACTTGGAGCATGCCGAGTCACGCTAGTTATCATAATAAAGGTTTGGTGAAAATTTGATGACAGAACTCAAATGGTAAAAAAAGTTATGGCCTGTACAGAGGAACACACACACACCACACACACACAAGTAACTACACAAACAAACGGTAATTTTGAATGTCGAACCTAGCTAACCATTATTAATATTAAGCCCCCAAACCCCCTCCCCCCAACCCCCCCAAATGGAGAGGTCAAACGATGCCTATGGTTGCCACACAACAACCGTTCGCTGGAGCAAAGGCTACCTTCGTGATCACCATCACATGTACTACTGAGTAGTTTTCCCCGACAAGCAGGGACAGTATGACCGGACGTCTGGCACTTGCAGAATCTTAAAATACCCCGAAGTATGAATACCGTCCTGGTGCAGGACGTCTGGCACTTGCAGAATCTTAAGGGAGCCAGAATGTAAACACAAACTGGGAAGACAAATATTCCCAAATAAATGTTCGACGGGATGGAAGGGCACCTGACGGACAGAACCACCGAGGAGGGACAACCTTAACCCCATCCCTGACCGTGGTAAGACGCTGAGGGTCGACAACTCCACTGTCCGCGTAGTAGCTCTCAATTTCATCAATTCCCATGGACGGATCCACATCATGGATTACTCCCAGGCTCACCATCATCTACTTAGGAATTTGACACAAAAGCCGAGCCTCCCGAAAGTGCGACCCTCTCAACACCTCATCCCGACCTTCTCAACACCTCGTCCCGACCTTCTCAACACCCCATCCCGACCCTCTCAACACCCCGTCCCGACCGTATCAACACCCCGTCCCGACCCTCAACACCCCGTCCCGACCCTCTCAACACCTCGTCCCGACCCTCTCAACACCTCGTCCCGACCCTCTCAACACCTCATCCCGACACTCTCAGCACCTCATCCCGACACTCTCAACACCTCGTCCCGAACCTCTCAACCACCCCGTCCCGACCCTCTCAACGCCTCGTCCCGACCCTCTCAACACCCTATCCCGACCCTCTCAACACCTCGTACCCACCCTCTCAACACCCCGTCCCGACTCTCTCAACACATCGTACCCACCCTCTGAACATCTCGTCCCGACCCTCTAAACACCTTGTGCTGCAGAGCACCGATTTGCATTAATTTCATAGATCGCCAGATCTCAACTTTTTAGTGCTCGAAACGTCGCCGAATTATTTTTTGATAAGTTCTGCCAACTTGAGAATAAGAAATGATTTGATTTTGGTGAAGATCTGGATCCGGATCTGAATCTGGATCTGAGCATTTTCCAGAGATTCTTCACCATTGAGAGATCGGACAAAAACCGATATGTAGCATGAGATGTGAGAAACTTGTGGACGGATTATAACAAAACTTGGTTCATGAGTTGGAGAAGAGACAAGAGCAAGCGATTCGGTTTTGGTTCAAGTGGGATCCAGTTCGGAGCTATTCGTGTCCGATCCAACAAAACAGAAACTGTTCACCTGGTGCAGGTGTGCTCTCTACCGAGTGCTGTTCTCGTTGAGCTATGTTTCGCGTTTCATCACCACTCGGGTAGTTTTGTTACATCATCATCCTCGGGTAGTTTCGGTGCATCATCATCCTCGGGTAGTTTGGGTGCATCATCATCCTCGGGTAGTTTGGGTGCATCATCATCCTCGGGTAGTTTGGGTACATCATCGTCCTCGGGTAGTTTGGGTACATCATCGTCCGCTGGTAGTTTGGGTGCATCATCATCCTCGGGTAGTTTGGGTGCATCATCATCCTCGGGTAGTTTGGGTGCATCATCATTCTTGGGTAGTTTGGGTGCATCATCATCCTCGGGTCGTTGGTTCTGATTTAAAAAAACCGTAATGTTCCGCCGAATTCACGGGTTATTCCATTTCCTAATGAACCTTCTTTTGTTATTGTACAATATATTATTATGTGCATTTGATAAACAATATCAATATGTATTAGCAATAGCAATTATTGAATTTTAATGTGATTATTGTTGCATTTGTATACATTCAATGAGTTATTCATTATTCCACTTAACCTGCTTTTTTTTACCAATACCAACATCACCCCTTCATTTTATAATCGTCTCGTCCAGTTAAACACTAGGGAAAAAGGTTTTTTCAAATCGATTAATCACGTGACAATGGTTTCTTTCCTCGAGATTGAGCATTCCCTTTCCGCTGTGTTTATCACCACTCACAAGGTGATTTGTTTTGTGGGTAAAGTGAGACCCACCCTCGGTCTCATCTTGAAACATTGTGGACGACGATCGGTCTCGCGATATCTCTCATCTATCGTGATCCCGGGTTGCATTGATTGCATGACGTCATTGAATTTGGATCACCTTGGGCACGTGACCATTATGCACGTGCGTTAATCCGCCATTGCGGACCGAGCAGTGCTCATTCGCACGTGGTTCATTCCTAACACGGAAGCCGTCCCTGGTTCTTCTTTATATTTACATTTTATTTTCGCACTTTAATATGGTGGCGCATACAAATTGCTGACGTCACAAACGATCTTCTTACAAAGAGGAAGAAGACGATGTGCGTAAAGCGGAAGTATTCAATAACGATGAAGAACCTCTGGGTGATCTTGTAAACCTTTGAATGTAACTGTGATGAAGGTTCACGTGATCGGATCTCATCTGAAGAGGTTTGTTCGAAGATTATCATTTTATTATTAATACCGAGTGCAACGGCTGCCGACCACATTCGTTCGTGGCAGTCTAATTTTTGGGGGGTTTTGCCGTATTGGTGTTTGTGGCGGTGTAGCGGCTGTGTGTAGTTTTGTTATCGGTGGTTCACCTCGTGCTTTTCATAACAGCAATTTGTATCTCGGTTTTGTAACGTCCACCAACACCATTAGGCTTCATAGTTAGTTATATCTTTTATCCTTTAACTAGCGAAGTCTTTAGGACATTTCATGTTGTGTCGAGCTGGAGCGCGCGCAATGGTCGAGCACATGAAACGGTGTGAAGAGGTTAAACATTGAAATCTGAAAAAGATTAACTGAGGATCTAAAGTTGGTATGTTATTTAAATTGTTTCTTTGATACATAATACATTCGCTGCTTAAACTGTAAGAAATTGATTTGATGTGCATTTGCCGCTTTGTGAGGTAAATGCTTTGCAAACGGTTTGTATTTCGCCATTGCTGATTTCTCGGACAAACTGCTGCATGAATGTTTATATTGAAGCCGAATGTGTGAACTGCAATAATGGAGATTTGTTAGTAATTTGCTGTTTGTTTCTCATGTTGTAGTTTCACGAAGCCAACAAATAAAACGCCTTCTGTGCGAGACCCAAGGTTTCCTGTAATCCTATTTGCACGGTATTCCTCTTCTTCACAATTCAAGCACTAGCGGTTCCTCTTCTTCATAAGCTGAACCTCAGCGGTTACACTCAGTGTGACGGTCGGTAGGTCACACAGACATTGTTATGGAACTGGACACTGCAGCGTCATGCTCCACTATTTCAGAAATTCTATTTTACGATAAGTTGTCTGAATTTTGATTGTACAATAACAACTTTTCGCAGTTGTACGGTGTAATTGGTTCTTTTTGTTGGCTGTACCAAATTACCAGTTACGGTATCGGGATAACCAGGCTTCCTGTTACGTTCCCACTGGAAGCCTATTGTTTAGGGAAGTTACAAAAATTTTAGAAATTAAAAAAATAAACTTGGAAATGTTAAATCCAGATAAAGTATGAAAATACCTTTAATATGGTACCAAAATGAATTCATTTATATTTATTTTTATATTTATATTTATATTATATAATTTCATTATGAATTTATATTTATATTATTATATATTATATTTATATTTATAATTTATTTTTATATTCATTTTTGTGGTACGAAAACCCCATCCGTATCTTAAAAAATAAGGAAACTATGATCATTTTCATATTCGGAAATTTGACACTCTACCTGCATTGATTAGGCCTAGCTGTTAGACTAAAACAAAAGCTGTGATCAATGATTTCAAATTTTATGACTAAGTAATCATGGTTTCTTTAAAAATGAAGGTAATCAGATTAATTTTTCAGAAAATGTGAACTGAGGTACTGTAAAGAGGGTAAGAAAAAATATATTCGGACAGACCAAAAATTTGCGTTTAATCGATCGAGTTATTGCCCTTGAATCAACGAGAATATGTTGAAAATACCTTCTAAATACCAATGAGGTCACAGTTTTGATGAGATCTCCATGAAACTTGGCATGATTAGTTATGATGATAAGATCTTGGTGAGTTTTAAATTTTGACAATTTTTGCGGTACCATTCGAGTTATTGCCCTTGAATTAACAAAAATGCATCAAATATAGCCTTTAAACACTAAAGTCAACAGTTTTTCTCGGATTTGATGAAACTTGGTATGATTATATATGATGATAAGATCTTTGTGGAGTTTAAATTTTAATAATCCTTGACATATGATTCTCGAGTTATTGCCCTTGATTTGAAAAATATTTATGCATCCAATTCATACCTTTTTAGCCGTGTCGCAAGACGCTGGTCATAGAGTGCCCTCTGTTGTTGTTCTTGTTCTTCTTGTTCTTCTTCTTGCAGAGAAGACAAAACCTCAAAGCTCCACCCATTCTGGGAACCATAGCTCCACCCATTGTCGGAGAGGCTTCATATAAACAAATATCCACCATTTTATTAACTCGCATAGCTTTGAGGCCTGTTTTGTAGGCCCGTGGTGTCTTCCTCTCTCACACAGTTTTATTTCAAATCAAATTCGATATATCATTTCATTTTTTACAGTCGCTAACATAGTTTTAGACTCGGTTGAAAAAAAACGGGAAGAAATTCCCATGAAAGTTGCCCTTTATAGAACGAAATGAATTCTCAAAGGCCTGTAACTTCAAGTCCATTGAGATATATATTTTTTAAATCGCTGCATGGTCAGTCATACACCGCCCGAAATAACAGACGGGAAAATGCCGATATATATTGTTGCGGAGATGAGGACTGTATTTTTTTGATTGTGTTGTATTGTGGTAAATTGGTGATGATTATTGTTTATTCTGCACCCCCCTACCTCCGGAGCTGTGTAAAGGTGAAAGGGCATCCCATAATTAGTCCACAAGCATACACGTCAGCCAAGTAATAGAATACCCCTGTTGATAGTTATCTCTTATTCTGTGTTTTAGGGTAAGGCTGTGTCTCCCATTAATTGAAGTACTCCATTGCACCAGTGAAAGAGAATAGATCCCCTTTCATTCCCATCCCCAAAAATCCCCATTTCCTTCACATCCCCTTTCGTCATTGCCGAGCCCTCGATTGCCCATATTACATCCCCTCTCGTCATTGCCGAGCCCTCGATTGCCCATATTACATCCCCTCTCGTCATTGCTGAGCCCTCGATTCCCAATCACCTCCCCTCCAGTAACCGCCATTGACCATGTGCTGGAGTCGGAGAAGAAAGGCGTGTCTCCGCCTCGTCATAGAGGGGAGGAGGGGCGTGCCCGCCCGTCGTCATCAAGGGCGGAGCCCGAGGGTCGCGCGACCAACCAGGGCCGAGGTGAGCACCCCGATGGGCGTGTCCAAAACGCCGGCGGCTTAATCGCTGGAGGCGCTATAAAAAGGCGCGCACGCAAGTGAGTCGTGAGTTGGTTGAGAGTGAGTCGTCATTTGGTCAGTCGGTGGTGGTCAGTGGTTGAGTTGGTTGAGAGTGAGTCGTCATTTGGTCAGTCGGTGGTGGTCAGTGGTTGCGTTGGTTGCGGTGAGGAGTCGGTGGTAAAGGGTGAGGGACCAAGAAAGAGTTGAGGGTTTGGACCAACGAGTCAGACAAGTCCTGGGAAAGCAGCGGTGGCCGCAGCAGCAACACCCAACAGCCGCTTGGGGCCTGAACGGCGGTTTGGAGCAGGGCCGAAAAGGAACGGCGGCTGCTAAACGCGCCGGTTGAGCTGCAGGACCCCCTTGGACCTCCCTCTCCCTCCAGCCATCCACCTCCTGCCTTTCCACCCTTCTTGTGTACGTGAGTTTGTTTTGTTTGTTCTGTCCCTGGGTATTTAATTAAGTCTGTAGGTAAGCTAAAATTTGCACTGTGTCACCTGCGTCTTATGTGTTGTAAATAAACCTTGATTGCTCCTTTTTGCTTGTGTAAATAATAAATCCCATTACTCGTCTGTACGTCTTCTCGTTTTATTCCTTTTCCTCTTTGCATTTCGTCATTTTAGTCTTTTCCCAGATTGGGCAGCTGCGGTGCGATACGGCCAAAGTTCTGGGTGAATCGGGTTCTAATTGGGGAGTAACTGTTCGGACGAGGTAATACCAACCGCTCGGTAAAATAACATCTAAAAACCGCGTCTGTAACAATATATATTTTGTTTAAATCGCGGCATGGTCAGTCATATACCGCCCGAAATAACAGACGGGAAAATGCCGAGATATATTAAAAATTCGTCCATTTGATGACAATCGTCACGATGAAATATTTAATTTATACATCGTCACAATAATGTGGAGAGAGGAGCATAGCTTCGTTCACGTGTCGCCACATACGGGAAATTGCTGAGATATATATTTTTTCAATCGCGGCATGGTCATTGGTCAGTCATACACTGCCTGAAATAACAGATGGGAAAATGCCGAGATATATTAAAAATTCGTCCATTTGATGACAATTGTCACGATGAAATATTTAATTTATACGTCGTCACAATAATGTGGAGAGAGGAGCATAGCTTCGTTCACGTGTCGCTACACACGGGAAATTGCCGAGATATATTTTTTTAAATCACGGCATGGTCATGGCATGGAAAAATAACATCAAGTAATCGAATCAATAGGAATGTCCTGTGCCTATAACATCGACGTTATAGGCACAGCTGCATCTAGGCATTGTGTAACATCGACGCGGCTTTTGTTTTAATTAAAACTTTTTGTGCTTGTTACTTCCTGACATGTATATTAACAGTTAGATAAGGTCTTGTTAACGCTATGAAAGCAACAATTTTGATCACATTTTGATGAAACTTGGCATGATTATAATAAATTTTTGGCCATAAAAACAACAAGAGTTATTGCCCTTGACTTTTAACCAAACTTCAGTAGATTGTGGGTGCGATAAAGAACAAAAGCAACATTTTTGTTTTCGATTTTGATGAAACTTGCCTTCGTAAAATTTCTTGACAGAATATCGGCTACTGTGAAAGTAAAAACTGCCAAAATTGAAATTGTAACAAAATGTACAGTTTATGGCCCACACTTGACTTTACTCGTTTCAAATATATACACAAATATATATTTGTCAGAACACAGAGTGAGATGTGCATGGAAGAAGTTTCGGGAACTGAGTGGTGTGCTGATGAGGAGGGGAGTGTCGTTGAAGCTGAAGGGAAAGGTGTATGCTGCATGTGTGAGAAGTGTTATGATTTATGCGAGCGAGACATGGGTAATGAACATAGAGCAGCAACGAAGGCTGGAAAGGGTGGAAATGCGAATGGTTTGGTGGATGTGCGGAGTATCGTTGAGAGAGAGGAAGACAAATGATGAATTGCGAAAAATGATGGGAATTGAGACTGTGATTGATGTTGTGAAGAGGAACAGGTTGAGATGGTTTGGTCATGTGTTGAGGAAGGATGAAAGTGACTGGTTGAGAAGAGTGATGGAAATGAATGTAGAAGGAAGTAGAGGAAGTAGAGGACAGGGAAGACCGAGAAAGACTTGGCTAAAGATGGTGGAAGAAGAAATGCGGGCAAGGGGGTTAACAAGGAGACATGCAGAAAATAGGGCAAGATGGAGAAGATTGTCATGGGGAGCGCAAGGCTAACCCCCGCTCTAGCAGGGAAAATGGCCTTAAAATGCATGTTGTTGTTGTTGTTGTTGTTGTATTCTTAGCAAAACCCTATGTCTTTGTGAGGAAGATCTGCTGCTAATGAATACATGGAAAGGTTGTAGCGGCTGCCGCTGGGTTTTCACAATCGCCTTGCACCTATCAAGGACGCGGAGCGATCACCATGCCGGGCTCGTCCAGGACGCCCGGGCAGGCCCGCGCTCAGCTTGCCAGGCCTCGGTCGGGATGCCCGGGCATGCCCGGGCATGCCCGGGCAGGCTCGCCCTCAACTTGCCAGGCCGCAGCCAGGACGCTGGGCCACGCCCCCTGGCGCCGGGCCTGGGCAAACCCCCCGGGATAATAGATATATATTGCTGCCCGATAAACGGGTTTTCAGAGTGCCTGAGTGTTTGATTTGATTAAAGCAACTCGGATGAATTCCAGCTTTTTGTCGCGTCCATTCTTCCGATCGACGTGGGAGCCCCAGCTCCTTCATTGGTGACCTACCGACATGGACACGGCAGTCGCCCTTAAACTGCCTACCTTCTGGGAGGCTCACGCGGCGGTTTGGTTCGCACAGGCGGAGTCCCTGTTCGCCCTGCGAGGCATCACGGCCGACGACACCCGCTTCCACCATGTGGTAGCTGCGCTCGGTTCGGCGACCGCAGCCCGCGCCCTGAGCCTCCTCGAGAGCCCGCCAGCCGCTGACAAATACGGCGCGATTAAGAAGCTTCTCCTCGATGCTTTCGCCCTCCCATCGGCGGAACGCGCACGGCGCCTGCTCGAACTGCCTGAGCTCGGCGACACGCGCCCTTCCGAGCGAATGGACTACATGCTTTCACTGCTCGGCGAGCACTCTCCGGCATTCCTGTTCCGGGAGCTGTTCCTCCGTCAGCTGCCTAACCCGGTACGCCTCGCCCTGGCAAGCACGACGATCACAGATCCCCGGGCCCTTGCCAGAGAAGCCGACAAGATCTCCGCCGCAGGACAGCGCATCGCAGCGGCGACATGGGACTCACCGCCGTCCGACGCAACACCCATGGCGCCCGAGCACCCGGCACGGTCGACGGCCGAACTGCCGACGCAATTGGCGGCCGCTACACCGAGCCGACCACCTCCAGCACGACGACCGGGGCCTCCACCTGACCAAGTGTGGTGTTACTATCATGCCAGGTTCGGACAGAAGGCCCGGACATGCCGACCCCCGTGCACCTTCGGCAGGCCGGGAAACGGCCGGGCCGGCGTTCATTACCAGCCATGAGCGCCGGCCACACGGGCAACTTACTGTTCATCACGGATAAAGCGTCCGGACGGCGCTTCCTGTGCGACACCGGCGCCCAACTGAGCGTCATACCCGCCTCTGACCAGGACAGGCAATCCGCGGTTTGCGGCCCCTCCTTGGTTGCGGCCAACGGATCGACCATCCGCACCTTCGGCCCGCGCAACGTCACCCTCTGCTTCGGCGGCCAACGCTTTGCTTGGACGTTTGTAACCGCAAACGTGCCCATGGCTCTGCTAGGCGCCAACTTCCTCTGCGCACACGGACTGCTGGTGGACGTCCAATGGCGTCGTTTAATCAACGCCGAAACCTTCAGCTCCCTGGTATGCACATTGAGCAGCTCCGCGCCGACCGAGCTGGCATGCACCGTCCCGGCGGCGAACGAGTTTGCTCGCCTGCTCACGGAGTTCCCGGCCCTCACGCGGCCGACGTTTTCGGCCGTCGCAGTACGGCATGGGATCGAGCACCACATACCAACCACGGGCCCACCGGTCTACGCCAGGGCCCGCCGCCTCGACCCAGCCAAGCTCGCCGTAGCGAAGGCCGAATTCGACGCGTTGGAGCACCTCGGCATCGTGCGGCGCTCCGATAGCGTGTGGGCCTCGCCACTGCACATCGTGCCAAAGCCGGGGGGTGGATGGCGCCCGTGTGGCGACTACCGCCGTCTCAATGACGCTACCACCCCCGACAGGTACCCGATCCCGCATATCCAAGACTTCTCCGCCCGTCTGGCGGGACGGGTCATTTTTTCGAAAATTGATCTCATACGGGGATATCACCAGGTACCTGTCAGGGCGGCCGACGTCCCTAAAACGGCAGTCATCACGCCGTTCGGCTTATTCGAATTCTTGCGGATGCCGTTTGGTCTCAAGAACGCGGCTCAGGCGTTCCAGCGCTTGATGGACGGCGTGCTGCGTGACCTGCCGTTCCTTTTCGTTTACCTGGACGACATCCTCGTCGCCAGCACGTCCCGGGCCGAGCACCTCCTCCACCTCCGAACACTGTTCGGGCGCCTCAGCGAGCACGGCCTCATCGTCAACCCGGCCAAATGCCACTTCGGCACGACGGCCGTTGATTTTTTGGGCCACCACATCACCAAGAACGGGGCCGTGCCGCTGCCAACCAAGGTCGAGGCCATCACCACATTCCCGCGTCCCCGCACCATAAAGGCCCTGCAGGAATTCCTGGGAATGGTGAATTTTTATCACCGCTTCGTGCCCTGCGCTGCTCAACTCATGCGGCCCCTCTACGAAGCCCTCCGGGGCAAGCCGGCCAAGCACGACATCGCCTGGTCCACAGCAATGGATGCGGCCTTCCAATGCTCAAAGCGGGCCCTCGCCGACGCAACACTGCTCGCTCACCCGGTGGTCGACGCTCCCATCGCCCTCACCACGGATGCCTCCGACTACGCGGTGGGCGCCGTACATGAGCAATGGGTGAACGGGGTTTGGCAGCCACTCGCTTTTTTCAGCCGGCAGCTCCGGCCGAACGAGCTCAAATACAGCACGTTTGACCGGGAGCTCCTCAGTCTACACCTGGCCGTCCGCCATTTCCGCCACCTCCTGGAGGGCCGACCTTTCACGGCGTTCGTCGACCACAAGCCGTTGGTTTACGCCATGGCCAAGGTCACGGAGCCATGGTCGGCCCGCGAACAGCGCCACCTCTCCGCCATGTCGGAGTTTACCACGGACATCCGGCACGTCGCCGGCAAAAACAACGCCGTGGCCGACTGTCTTTCCCGGGCCAGCGCGAACGCGGTCCACCTGGGCATGGATTTTGCGCTTATGGCGGCGGACCAAACCACCGACACCACGGTGCAAGCCCTCAGGGCGGCGGACACGGGCCTCCGCCTGGCCGACATCCCCTGCGCGGACACTGTCCTGCTCTGCGACGTCTCCCAAGGCCAGCCTCGCCCCATCGTGCCCGTCACCTGGCAACGCCGCATCTTCGCCTCCCTCCACGGCCTGTCCCACCCGGGCCGGAAAGCTTCCCAGAAGCTGGTGTCGGCGCGTTTCGTCTGGCACGGCCTTCGTCGGGACGTCCGCGATTGGACCAGCACCTGCACGGCCTGCCAACGGGCCAAGGTCCACCGACACACCCAGGCCCCGCTGGCACCTTTCACCGTGCCCGAACGACGTTTCGACCACGTCAACGTGGATCTGGTGGGCCCCCTCCCCCCGTCACGGGTGTTCACACACCTGCTCACCATGGTGGACAGGACCACCAGGTGGCCGGAGGCCGTTCCCCTCGTCTCCACCACCACCGCCGACGTGGCGCAGGCTTTCATCGCCACCTGGGTCGTCCGCTTCGGCGCACCGGCGGACATCTCGTCAGACCGCGGACCACAGTTCACCTCCGAGCTGTGGGGCGCGGTCGCCCGCAACCTGGGGGTCAAGCTCCACCGTACTACGGCCTACCACCCCCAAGCAAACGGGTTG
This sequence comes from Myxine glutinosa, assembly GCF_964187855.1. NCBI lineage: Eukaryota > Metazoa > Chordata > Myxini > Myxiniformes > Myxinidae > Myxine > Myxine glutinosa. Next base: position 417,239,920 of record NC_136261.1, read on the forward strand.
TGCGAGCGATTCCACCGCTCCATGAAGGCCGCGCTCATGGCCGGCCTTCAAGACGGCGGTTGGGCCGACCGGCTGCCGTGGGTCCTTTTGGGCCTTCGCACGGCCCCCAAGGAGGACCTCCAGGCATCCACCGCCGAGCTTGTCTATGGCCAGGCGCTACGCGTCCCGGGCGAATTCGTGCCCGACGCTACCAGTCCCTGGTCCGCAGCTCACCAGCGCTCGGACCTCCAGGAGGCCGCCCGACGGTTTGCCCCCGTGCCAACATCCCACCACGGTGACCCCCAGTCCTACGTCCCCCCAGCACTCCGCACAGCGGAGTATGTTTTTGTGCGTCACGACGCACATCGGTGGCCACTCCAGCCGCCGTACGACGGGCCCTTCCGGGTGCTGCGACGGGACGACAAGTCGTTCGTCATCGACATCGGCGGCAGGTCGGACCGGATTGCGGTGGACCGCCTCAAGCCGGCGCACGTGGACGTCGACCACCCACCACGGGTGGCCCTTCCGCCGCGGCGAGGCCGCCCCCCGTCCACAGTGCCCCCCACTCGACCGCCCACCACCTCACCGGACCCCCTCCCACGACCCGCCAGGGGTCGCTTCGGCCGGGTCATCAGGACCCCCCTCAAATTGACCCTGCCGGTGCAAGTCGATTCTGGGGGGACGTGTGTAGCGGCTGCCGCTGGGTTTTCACAATCGCCTTGCACCTATCAAGGACGCGGAGCGATCACCATGCCGGGCTCGTCCAGGACGCCCGGGCAGGCCCGCGCTCAGCTTGCCAGGCCTCGGTCGGGACGCCCGGGCATGCCCGGGCATGCCCGGGCAGGCTCGCCCTCAACTTGCCAGGCCGCAGCCAGGACGCTGGGCCACGCCCCCTGGCGCCGGGCCTGGGCAAACCCCCCGGGATAATAGATATATATTGCTGCCCGATAAACGGGTTTTCAGAGTGCCTGAGTGTTTGATTTGATTAAAGCAACTCGGATGAATTCCAGCTTTTTGTCGCGTCCATTCTTCCGATCGACGTGGGAGCCCCAGCTCCTTCAAGGTCATACTCGGTGGCATTATCATACTCCTCGGATTGTGACCAGTACGCGACCTTATACATCTTTGTTTTCCGGAGCTTCTTTATTTTGGCGTTGTGGACAACCAGACCACCATCTTCAAACCACACATGACACGCCTTCCTTCCAAGAATGTTCCCTTTAAAAATGTCCTCAAGGACATCTCTGTTGGAATAATCCAAATGTGGGTAATCATTACTTATAGTGTTAGACTGGTCGGAAATCTGATAAATGTGCTTCTATAAAATCCTAGAAGCATTTTTGGGGAAAAGTTGACAAACCACTTTTTTATCATAATTTGGGTGTGCTGAGTCAATTTTTGCTGTCTGTCACCCTCTCAAATGAAGGCAAAAGCTTCAAAAATGGCCGAAAACAAAATGGCTGGCAAAGAATCAATTTTACTGTTTTTTTTAATACCTCTCTAAATTAAATACAAAGTTGAGTACTCTCCTCATTTCAAAAGCATCATTATGTACAAAATTATTCTCAAATATGCAAAATACTGTTATTAGTTTCTTAACATAGGTTGATGGTGTCCATGTTGAATTTCAAGATGGCTGTCATTGTTAATCGGTATGTTGCCAATATAGGAAATATGAAGGCGACACGAGAGGCTATTTGTAGGCACATTCATATGATGACAAACAGTGAATTAGATAAGGTACAAGCATTTAAGCAGTACATAATGCTACTTTATATGTATTCAAATACATTTAGCCATATATAATACAATGTACATGTTATGTTATCTGATAGAATGTGCATCTCCCTCCAATGTCTCATATGAAAATGATCGAATTTTCTGCAATTGTGTCACAGTCATTCATATACAGTTCTACTCATTGTGACAGTTGTCGTTATCCTTGCATTTGCATTGTGATGTACACAACAGACGAGACTTTCTGCACTTGCACCGTAAATTCATACAGCCAGTGTTGCAGCTACAGGAAATCAGTTCCAGACACGACTGGGGTACAGGTGGAAATGACATCAAAATGGGCACCAGTTTGTCCTCGCTCTGTTTCCAACCCATGGACTCCGGTGGAGGCAGATCTGGGTAGTTCAGATGTGCTTCTCTCCACACTAATGCCTGTTAATGTGAACGTTTCACATGGAAGAATAGTGCATCACTTGTTGGAGGAAGTGACTCTGGAGCACGTGACTCAATGAAGAGTACTGGTCAAGCCTTGTCAACTGTGTCAACGTGTTGCATCTTGTACATTTTGCAGACAAACAGCTCCGCATCTTTAGCAGTTCCTTCTGTAAGATCTCCATTTCCAAGATTATGCAGTAGTCCGTGATGCTCTGTAAAGACTTTCCATGCAGTGGATTTGCTGTGGCCCGAGAAGAAGGATGTCACATCACTTCCAGTCAAAGCATGGAAGGCTGGAATAGTTTCCAGCACAGTCGGACCAAACGTCATCTGTTCTGGTATTGTGTCAATAGGTATATGTTTTCTTTTCTTAGCTGTGCCCGCTTTGAGCCAGAGTTTTGTGCAAGACATTCGAGGGAAGGGAGCCAGAAGAAGAACCAGAATGTCATTATCCCTGGCTTGAACCATTATTCTGTCAGCTTGGTTTTTAACACAATGTAAAATAATACGGGTATCAGCCTCTTCATGCCGAGCTTCAAGCAGGGATGTGTCCACATCCGGGTTGTTTGATTCAACCCTCTCCATCATTGAATCCACCAGCCACAACGATGGTTTTGTCATGCTGATCATGCCTTGCCATATGTTCAGAAAGAAATCGTGCCAGGTCTGCCTTGTTTTCCCCTAAGGCCAGGAAATTACTCCAGTCAGCTGGCAAGGGCACCTCATGGCTGTCAATGACTCTTCGAATGGGTCTGATGCCCTTGGCACGCCTCTTCCTCATCCCGGATTTAATGGACACCTTATAATATCTGTCGAATGCAACATCAATGCGGTCAAACAAATATCCTTTCTGAAGGACAGTGTTTTTGAAGACATCAGCCAGATCTCCAAATGTAGAAAGTGTGTGTGGCTTCCCAATGGCAATCACCAAGGCTTGTCCATCAAAAATAATGGTTGCATTGCCACCGAGCTCATCTCATGCCAGCATCGGTGGGCATGGTGTTTCTGCTGTCAGAACTTGAGACAGAATGGCTTTGGATCCTGTACGAATGTCACCATTCATTTCTGCCAGTGCAATCGGCACTGGCAAAAGCTCATGGGACAAAATTTCATCTAGATTGACCTTCCTTCCTGCTTCATAGGCAATGATCAGCCGCTGCAGGATTGATCGGTCTGCCTTTAATACTTTGTCTTGGCTTGATTTTGAGCATTGCCTTTTTGCATCAAAGAGGGATGAAAATGTCAATGGCTTGTTCTTGTGCAAAGGGTCACAAAATTTGACCTTCCGTTTCTCACATGGCAGAAGCCTATCCTCGACAAATGTGTTGAGTTGTGTTTGTCCTTTCTCTTTTTAGCATTCAGGAGATCATCTCCAATCTTTTGGGTGGCCAGGTCTTTTGTTGCGATGTTTTGCAAGACTGGAGACTTCATTCGCAAATACGTTGAATGATAGCAATACTGCCATCAGGTTGTCTTCATCTTGGCTGTCCTGTTTTTGTCTTCCTTTTGTGGATTCATTGTGCATTGGCTCTTCGTCCATGTTCAGGTGGTACATTTTTCTGGTTTCACATGACATGTGGGATCTAAGGTTGTACGACAGGGACCTGCTTAAGGCTGTCGTGGTCTTGGTGATACCAATGATGCCACCTCCTTTTTTTCCCCATCCCATTTAGCCATTCTTGGCTTTGGTCTGGATCAACCTGGTTAAACCTACGCTTTGATCTTTTCACTACAAAATTTCCATTTTGAAATTCATGTGGCACTTCTGGTGGAAGTTGGTGCATTTCATTCACATATATTGTTCCCCATCGTGCGTAGTTTGTGTGATCATAACGCATGAACAGTGGGAGCATAGACTGGAAAGCATACAAATGAACTTCCCAATTTCCATCACATTGGGCACAGGTGAACAAGAGAAGTGTATGTACCATCTGCATGTAACTCCACCAGAACTGGCAGTTTACATTGTCCATGGAGTTTATGTGCACTGTCATTGCATCCCTGAACTCATCTGTTTCGAGAAGCGAGATCAAAGAATCCAAGTCTCCATCACTAGTTTTGTCTGTTATGTCTTGCCTGAGTTGTGGGTTGGTATGGCCAATTTGATCCAGCAATTTGTGCATGATGATCCTCCAGAGAACCTGAAGGGTGATTTTGTGAACTCTCATGCCCCTGGCATATGCCTTGCCTGCCATCACTTGTTCTGCAGCCCTAGGACCAATGAGTTTGCTTTCCACCCATGAATCCAACAGTCCAGATGACTGAACGTGCTTACCTCTAACCTTGAGGAAATTCATTGCTGTATGAAGTCCTCCAAGCCGCACGATCAAGAATGTCTGGTATTCATCCTTTGCCCATTTCAGTTCCATCAGCTTACAGTAGAGAGCTTCGTCCACTGTTAGCACTACATATTATTGACCAAGACAATGAGCCACATGTCTGCACCGTTCGACCACAGTATTCAATGTGTCCAATTCATGGGCTGGTGCTTGGACAATAGGCATGTATCCAACTGTTGTCAAGGTTGGATCTACCGTACTGATTTTCTGATTGAAATGTGTCCAGCCTATTTTATTATCCTCTTCTTGAAGGGTAAAAAAAATGCCACATCAGTTGCTTCTGACCGACGTACTGCTGCTTTATTTGTTGATGATTCATTGTACCATTCCTTCTTTGTGTCTCTGGTTGATTTTGGTTCCACGACACCTTCTATAACTTCAGCAGGCAATAGTTCTTCCATCACTGCAGGCACTTCTAGAATAGTGTTTTTCTATGGCCCTAAATTCTTGAAACCCATATCCGATTCTGGACCCCGTTGCCACGCTGCAATTTGGGTGGCATGGAAGCTATCTTTCCCATCAAGACTGCTGTCATTGATATCTACTAGGGCATTGCCCGTACGTGGGTGCCCGTTCCTTGCCAAAAAAAAAAAAAACGCTACCCGTACGCTCTACCCCGCCCGTACGCCCGTAAACAAAAAAAACAACGCTCTTCGCTTCCGCCCTTCGCTCTGACTGAATTGGGAGAAATAATGCGCATAAGAAATCGAATTACGTACCGTAATGGCGGTCAGCTCGTAACGCGCTCAGCTCCGCTCGTCTCACATCGGCCATACGCAACAAAGCGTTCTGTGATTGGCTGCCGGAAGTTCGCAAATCGTCGCAGTTACGATGAATCGTTTTAATTTAATCGCAGTTTGAATTCGTTTTAAAACATAGTTTAACGGCAACATAGTTTTCCAACGTGAAATAAATGAATACGCTGTCAAATGTGCCGTCCGAGGTAGAGTCTGATCGCCACGTTCGGCACACGTGATAGCTCGCTGCTCTCTGATTGGTTGAAGCGTTTTTTGGACATAGCTCGGTAAGTACTTGTCCGATTAATTTCAAACCTTGAAAAGGCACATCCTCGGGTCCCCAGCAATATACCTGGCAAGTTAAAAGTATATCGGACCCGTGGTTGTCGAGAAACAGCGGTCACAGACAAACGTACAAACGTACAGAGATTACTGGAATTATAGATAGATGTTGTCACATGTGAAATGCACAAACCGATTTGGTACAAAATTTGGAGGTGTCACTGCTCCTGTTATAATGTTCATGGATTTCAGGGTATGTTCTGCCGCAGCTGTGTCAACCTGTAGAACATTGTCATAGCCAATGATGTGACCAGCATTGTGAAAGAGCTGCACCAGCTCCTTTGATCTAGTGGCTTGGTGTAATGTACATGCTAAGCCTACATGCTTGGGTGTCCAGCGTTTTCCACCACTGACATTGTAAACCAAGTCTTGTCCTATGCTCAGAATTATACCTTGAAGTTTTAATTCACCCTGGGATATTTCCTCTTCTTTGATTTCTTCAGTTTTATCTTCGATATCTTCAACTGCATCCTCAGTTTCACCAAATTCACCCTCGAGAAGACCCTGTCCACCAAAGAGCAAACGAAGAAACATAAACACATTATCAGGAACACAGGATATTGCTTCATCCTCACTAATGTTGAAGCCTTCATAGGAAGATTGGGACATTATTTCAGATCGCAGCTTCAATGCAACATGTACCATTTCCAGGAACGAGTCATCCACTGGCTGATAAGCAGGCATGGTATTGGCATCCTCATCTTCAGCTACCAACTTTGAAATTGGGACATGTCTGTATTTTGTTGGCACCAGCAATGTTTGTCTGTCTTCAACGGCTTGGTTGTGCATAACTACGAACTCAAAGAAGTGACTGATATATAGTTTAAGCTTTAACTTGAAAGATGCCCTCCTACTAGTGAAACATGGGGGAACGTCAATATCAGCTGTTTCAGCCAATTGACAATATCTTTTCCACACCTCATATAATTCGAGAACATGAGCTAGTTTTGCTGCACCCTCTAGTTCTTCTATAAGCCATTGCATAGGAAGATCTGTTTTTTGTGTGTTTTCCTTTCTTCTGGATGTATTGCGGAGGAATTGTTTGTAGCAGTTAGCATGGTATTTGCCCTCAGAAGCTATAAGATCATTCACCCCAGATAAACGTATACTGGTAAGTTGATCATGGGGAGAAGCTTCAAGGATCTGCTGGCTCATCTTCAGTGTGGTCACAGATGACAATTTGGTCTTAGTGCTGTCATCCTGACAGAACATACAGGCTGCCCAATCAACAGGCTGTGTGGAACTTCGAAGTCTAGAGGGTGGTCTAGAGGGCAGATCACCAGCTGAAGCGCTTGTGCCAGCTTCACACGATTCAGAGTAATTTCGTTTTTGTAATCTGGATATGTTTGTTTTGCTAGTAAAACTAGCATAGCAAGATTTATGCCATACCAAGGAATCAGGGTTGGTAGTTAGTATCATAACAAGTCTATCGATTGCTATTCTGTTTTGACTGTCTCTATGTTTCTGACGTATTTGCACAGACTCTTTCAGTTTGGTTAGTCCTTGTTCTGTAGCACCTAACAGCTTGTCACTTTTCCTCCCCTGACAGATGATGCATTGTCAGTAGATGATAAATGTTGTTTCTGGGACACTTCCATTTAACATGGGAAATCCCTATCTAATGTCATTTACCCCCTTGTCTTTTTTCAAAAACCATAAACACCTCTATTTCTCCCCCAATGTTCCTTCTCCCCCTATGAACCTATAATCCTTCTCACCTTATGAACCGATAATCCTTCTCACCTTATGAACCTATGATTTTTCTTCCTTTATGAACCTATGTTCCTTCTCCCCCTATGAACCTATTCCTTTCTCGCCTTATGAACCTATAATCCTTCACACTTACATGTAAATTTTTCTCTCACCATCACTTTTCTTCATTTCCCCTTAACATCTCTATTCCTGACCCCCTTGGTCTTATGGTACTCTTTCTATCAATGATCCGGAGTAGACCACTGAAACAATGACCCTACAAATATTTGTTTATGTGTAGGAAATAATTTAATTATCTTACCACTACCATCAACGTCTAATATATTAACAAAAAAAAGATGTTTGAGTTTGTATCAAGATATTTTAACTGAGCTAAGATAAAATGGTAAACCTCCCTCAATGTTCTTACACACCATTTTTTCATTATATACAGAGACTCAACGAACATGAATGTTTTACCAGAGAAACCAGTTTTACTCTTCTCTTGCCTGAAGCAAAAATATTATGTCTTAGTCAAGTGATATTTTTAAACATTAAATCCCATAAAGAATATTAATTCCCTTCCTTGAAGGGACACACCCGGAATTTTCAAGAAACTCATTGCCTCCATGATGTCATTAAATTTCCCCATTCCAGCTATATTAACTGAACCTCACTTGAGGTGGTTTCATTCGAAAAATGTTTTCCAACGTTGAAGATGACATTGAGTTTGACGCTTTATCGCAAGATAGGTAAGTTTTTTGTTTTTTTTGGTTTTAACGATTAATTAATTCATTGTTTTATATAGAACATGATTAAAAATTATTGTTTTTTAACAGCCTCTCAATAATTGTTTTTTTTTCTCTTTTTTTAACAGCCTCTCTTTATCAAAGTTGGTGGTTGATGTTGAAAATGAAGCCAATATTTATCACCAACAAGGGAGAATCTGAATGAAACCCTTACAGAATTAACTGAAGTTTGGAGTCATAATAAGATGGCTGGGTGTTTGGACAGCCTCTGTTCTGGACAGTTTGTCTCAACAACAGAACAAATGACTGGCACCGAATTTCACAACCTTGAAGTTCCGAGGAGTGCTAATGCATTCCCTACCCATGTCAGTTTAAAATTTCCATCTTGATAAACTCTATTTCTCTGTTAGATTCAACTTTACATATTACAAATTTTACAGTTTCTCGCTTTGTTTTCCAACAGAACATTACTTCAATAGCTGAGATGATAGTTGAGATCGATGATCACAACCGCGACCACGACCACGATCACAACTCTGATTGGGGTTATTTTGAGATCCTAAAGAGTGGTTATTTACTTCCAACCTGTGATACCCTAAATTTTCATCTCGACAGCATTTACACCAAACTCAACTTTTTAGAGGTATGTGTATGTGTGTGTGCGATTCATAATACTCATAATATTCATTATTTTAAATCGTTGAGGTATATAACATATTTTTCTCCTTGTCCCTTGTCTATAACATATATTTCTCCTTGTCCCTTGTATTTAATAGAAAGAGATTCAAAACCTGAAGACATCTGCTGAACCAACCTTTGACTTGTGCTGGGAAGAAATTGATGACTTGTGCTGGGGAGAAGTTGAATGTATACCTCAAGAAAAATGTTTTGTTAATATAAAGCTTTTGTTTTCAATATTATATGAATATATTTGCTTTGTATACAACTATTTAATAATTAATTACAAAAAGAGAATAAAGGAAAAAGGACGGGAAGGTGCGTACCCCTCCCTTGACCCCCCCCCCCCCTCATCCCACCCCTCCCCTCTCCTTGTGTGTGTGTGGGGAAGGTGGGGGTGGGATGCGGGGGGATCAAGGGTGGGGGACGCACTGGGGGTGGGGGATGATGGGTGTGGTCTGTGTGGGTGTGGTCTGTGTGGGCGTGGCTTATGATTTTTATTTATTTAATTTTTTTTTTATTACCACTAATTAAATTAGCTAATCTGGGTGGGGTGAACAGAAATGTTGTTTAATGAATTATTAGCTTTGTTTTTTGTAATTCTTGTGAATAAAATGCCCCTAATATTTCTTCCCCATTCATATCATATAATTTGTAAGTCCAAGGGACTGTATCCTTTACATTAACAATTTTAAATAATTCACGAGTCCATTTCTTTGTATAACCTTTCTCAAAATGACTTTTCCATCTGTATATTCTTACAATATCACCAACTTTGAACTTGGGTTTTCTCAAATTAATCTCCTTTTCATATTCTAATTTTGTAAATGATTCTGATGGTTTTGATTTTGTTGATGAATTAACAGTATTATTGTAATTATCTACAATATCCTGAATTAAATACACCCACTGTTGAGAACTGAGTTGTGTGAATTTTTTATATAATTTCTCTTCCAAAGTACGATAAAAACGCTCAACAACAACTGCCTTTCCTTCATTAAAGGTGCTGTATAATTTTATACCCTCTCCCTTAAGAAATTTCATAAATATTTTGTTATAAAACTCTGTTCCCTCATCGGTCCACAGTTTCTTTGGTTTTCTTTTATCCCGATCAAATATTAGCTTAAATGCTAACATAAGAGTATTACCCCTTTTGTTTTTCAAAGGAATAACCCAGGCAAATCGACTCCTCAAATCAATAACGGTTAAAGCATACCGAGATCACTTATCATTATTTAGTTCGATTAAATCAGCGGACCATATGTGGTCGGTGTATTTAGAATAAACTTTCCTTCTTTTAAACTTTGTTATTATAGGTTTATGTAATTCATTAGCCAAAAGCTCCTCAGTCTTGATGACATCATTAGAGCTTAATAGTTTTTTGAAGGTGAATAACCAAGACCAAGTTTCAATTTAGCACTTATCATTTTTTTCACAATAAACCTATCAACTTTCTCTCTCAACGTAGGATTTCGTATCAAAGACAAATTATACAGCATTTCTCTGTCTGCTTCATGTTTTTCATCCAATGTAGTGGTATTCCCACAAGCAATATCATGATTCATACACACTTCATCAACCCTATTTATAGGTTTCGACCAAGGTTTAGGATTGTCAGCCTCATCTAATCTTTTATCCAAGTTTGTTCTCGGACCACAGAAAGAATACCCTGGAAGGTGTAGTTCCCCAGGAATTCCAGTTGTTGTAAATTTACTTCCTGACAGAAACTTTTGTATGTCTCCTCCACTTTTAGGAGAGATGAATTGGCACTTTTTTGAGCCACACAATTGACATATTCCTTTTTGATAAACTCTATTATTTTTAGCTTTAACATAAGAGATATTTTTCGTATTCGTTTTCTTTTTACACTTGAGACAATAACTCGTATTTATTTATGAGAAATATTAACAGACTTAAATGAAGAAAATATTTCTTTTGATTTTTCTATTACTGTTTCTAATATAACCTTTAATATCATAAATACTTTAAGAATAGTTTTAAGATTTTCTTCCCCCATTTATTTAGGATTAAAATCAATAGTGAAATTTATATCTATATCTTTCCCTTTCCTTATAGCTACTACCTTTTCAAAATACTCCTTACCCAACTTGTCTAATTTTAAAGTTATTTCTTCTTCACTCAAAACACTCATCTTAATCTTAATATCTAACCTTGAAAATTCTTCATCTAATTTTCTCAATTTTTCTTTTACTTCCATTTCATTTAACACCTTATCAACCATAAGAGTTATATCTACATCTATTCCTTTCCTTATAGCTACTACCTTTTCAAAATATTCTTCACCCAGCTTGTTTCATTTTAAAGTTTTCTCTTCTTCACTCAAAACACTCGTCTTAATCATTAAATATACCCTTGAAAACTCTTTATTTAATTTCTCTAACCCTTCATTAGTTTCTTCTTCATTTAATATTTTAGTGTGTTCTTTTTCATCAACATCCCTTTTCTCTCTTTCCTCCTTCTCTTCTTCAACTCCTTCCTCATCCCTTGCTATCCTCGAGTTTGAGCCCCAAAGAATATTATACATATACTCATCTGGATTTTGAGATATTCTTGTATCTATAATTATTTTTCTCATAATAGGATACCAATAAGATTTGTTGATGATTTCTAAAAGAGTTTTATATTTCATAACTTTGAGAAGTTCATTTTTATTTAATATTTTAAACAAGTCTCTATTTGTGGGTTTATCAATATCAGTATAAGGCCAGTTTTTAATGACAAAATTTCCATGTATATGCTCCAAATCATAAGGTATGTAATACCGAGCACCCTTTTCTTGTAGGTATCCCTGAATACAAAAATTATAATTCTCTTGTAGTCTTTTTCCTGCCATTTATGTATCAGAAATATATGTGAGATTAATATTATGACAGGTAATACCACCCCATCTTCCCACTACCAAATCGGTTTGTATTCCTCGGCTTTCTATCCTTATCTCATTACCTTCCTTCTTTGGCATGCTAACCATCGCTATACTATCATATATTTTTCTTTTCTTAAAATCATGTATTTGTTGTTTACTAATTGTACTTCCACATAAATCCTTATCCTCACCAAGCAGATAATATTCTTCTTTACGAGACTGATTCAAATCATGTAGGTCTTCTAAGTTTATTGAAAAATACCAATTATACCCTAAATCAGGCATATCATACCCCCATTTATTAATTTGCATATTAACTATAATGTCCTTCTTTATAAAATTCAATTGTAAGCAGGTAGTTAAATTCAATGAGGAAAGGTGTATGGTCAGTATAACCAGGTGTTGTGGTTGTAAATTTTACTTGTTTAACAAAACGTGCTGTTTTATTTTAAAAATATATATTGTGATAAATCACTGAATCTAATTAAGTCATTCGCATCTGTAGGGTTTGGATAATTGATTAATTTATAAGTATTCTTCATATTAATATTTTTACTTATACTATATTTTTGTCGTTCAGCCTGTGCCTTTGTATAATAATTTGATAAATCAATATCCTGAGAGGATTCTCCAAAGATAGAACCATCTTTTCCAACATAAGTCATTTATATTAGATTAAAAATGATATCATAAAAATTTTCATTATTGTTGAGTTGAAATAATACATATAAACATAATTGGCCACAACATTTAAAATTAATTTCTTGAACTTGAAATGTTTGATAAACACCATTCTGTAAGAATTGTATTACTTCAAAAGGTGGTGGCATACCATAACTATCAAAATAATATTTATCCTGACTATTATGAATACAAACCCAATGAGAACCATTCTGTGTGTCTAAATTCATAATAATATTCTTTGTATTCTTGGACAACTTTGTTAATTCATCTCTCATACAGATTACCACGTTATCCATTTTTAGTTTTTTACAATACGTGGTTAGTTCTATATTTGACGTTGTATTCTTTCCAAATTGTTTAAACCATTTATCCATTTATTTATGAGAAAGATACAATCCATTACCCCGTTTATTTAGTTTAACACCCGCTTGAGCGATAGAGGAAAGCATATCTCCAACTAACAATCTAGCTTTATCAGGTAGACTTTCAAGTTTTTGAGCAAAATCTACAATTACACCACTTCCACTAATTTGTTTCTCCAACTCCTTGTTATGTCTTTCCAATTCTTTTTGAGCTTTTAGTTGTGCCTTCCTTTCGTTAGCAGTTTTTACCGCTGCTGAAATACCACCAGTCAATGCTCCCGCCGCACTTAAACCAGCAAATAAAAGAATTAGAAACGGGAGAAATCCTCCTCTTGACTCGTCTATTGAATATTTCTTTAACATAGGTTTTGTCATTTTAATTTTAAGTGAACCAGTATCATTTAGTGTTTTTACTTGTGTGTGTGTGTGTGTGAGTAAATCATCAATTCTTACAGCTCCTTTTCTTTGAATTGTATTAACATTAATAATACAAGGCTTTTGATTTTGAATACAAGATGTTAATTTATTAAGATTGATTTCATTCACATATACCCCGACCATTTATTTATGAGAAAAAAACCTATGTGATATTAATCATAACACCATTATCTGTATGAATTTGTAATTCTGTTTCCTCCAAAAGCAAACCATAAGCATTAACTTCTTCATTCTCTCCTCTTTCAATGTATAGAGAAGTATCCACTCTATTAGACTTTATAGTTTCCTTTTGAGAACTCAGGTCAATTGCGTAGATTGTATAAAGTTTTTGAAACGCAACCATATCCAAAATTTGATTATTATTACCGTTGCTTTCACACACCTTTTGGTAAGACCTGTAGGCTTCCTCATAATCATTTTTTTCCCAATCAATCAATTTTTTCCTATAGTCCACTCATCCCAACTCTCTCTTCCTCATATGTGGTGACTTCAACTGTCATCATGTCACCTGGTGGGGTGTGGGTTCCTCTCTCACCAGTCATGGCATCTCAGCAAAGGACTTCTGTGACTCACTGGGATTGACACAATCTGTCAATTTCCTGACCCGGATCTCAGCCAATGGAGTATCCTCTCTTCTAGACTTGGTTATGACAAACTTCCCTGCTAATGTCTGCTGCTCTTCTTCTGCTCCAATCGGTTCTTCTGATCATGTGCTTGTCAAAGTGGACATCTCTCTGGCCATTCTCAGAGAGCCTCCTCAGCGTCGACGAGTCTGGCATTTCACTCAGGCCGACTGGGACGGTCTTTAAGCAGCCATCAATCTTCTGGATTGGTCTCCCATCTCCACTGCCTCTGACATCAATTCTTCCTGGGAATTCTTCCAAAGCAAACTGATCTCTCTCATGCACAGATTTATCCCATCTCGCCTTCAGTTGTCTTACCCTTCCTCCCATCCATGGTACACTGAATCTTGTGGTGAGGCAGTTGCCCTGAAACAACTTGCCTTTGCCTCTTGGAAGGCTAATCCAACTGAAGGCAATCTCAGTTCCCTCCACCAAGTTCGGAACAAGTGTGTGTCCACCCTCAGGAGTGCCAGGAAGCACTATCTCTCCTCACTCAAAAATGAACTCTCAAACCTGTCTCCTTCCTCCAAATCCTGGTGGCGTCTGGTCAAATCCGTTTCTGGTGTTTGTTCCCCCTCCATCCTCTCCCTTACCTCAAATGGCCACACAGTTGACATCACACGTGACAAAGCCGAATGCCTCAACTCTGTGTTCGCCTCAAAATCCTTAGTCCCAAACCCATCTCTCTCTGTTCCCACCTTTCCCAGTCGAACCCAACTGCTCCTGGACTCTTTGTCCTTCTCTCCTGACAAGGTGGAGGAGTTTTTGTCAAACCTCGACTCTGATTCTGCAACTGGACCAGACGGCATCAGCCCACGGGTCCTAAAATCCTGCTCTGCCGCTCTATCTCACCCTCTCTCTGTTCTTTTCACCCTGTCTTTTGCTCAAGGTCATCTGCCAGCATCCTGGAAATCAGCTAACATTACGCTTTACACAAAAAGGTGCAAAAACAGATCCTTGCAACTACAGACCAATCAGCCTGCTCCCATTTATCAGCAAAGTCATGGAATCCATCATTGCTTTGGATATGAAATCTTTCCTCTTCTCCAATGGCTTGATCTCTGATCATCAATTTGGTTTCAGACCAGGTCACTCTACTCTGGACATGCTGCTTCTGCTGTCTCAACAATGGATGGAGGTCCTCAATGCCAAACAGGAAATCAGAGCTGTCTCCCTTGACATATCACATGCCTTTGATATGGTCTGGCACCCAGCTCTGCTCACCAAACTCTCCTCCTATGGTATCCATGGAAATCTCCATGCATGGCTTGTGGACTTCCTCTCTGGTCGTAGTCAACGTGTGGCCCTAAATGGATTTCTCTCATCTCCCCTTCCTGTTCAGGCTGGAGTTCCCCAAGGCAGTGTGCTGGGCCCTGTGCTTTTTCCGGTCTTTATCAATGATCTTTCAGACTCTGGAAAATCCTCTGTATCTCTTTGCTGATGACTCCACTCTCTGCCGCTCCATTCCTCTTCCCTCAGATCGGCAGTCTGCAGCCTCCTCACTCTCTGAAGACCTGGACAAAATCACAGACTGGTCAAACAAGTGGAACATGTCTTTCAATCCGGACAAATCTCACTCTCTTACTATGTCTCTCCGAAAAGATCGACTGGACAACCCTCCCATCTACTTTCTCAACAATCCTCTCCAAGAAGTTCTGTCGCTCAAGCTTTTGGGTCTCACTATCTGCCATGATCTTTCTTGGGAAAACCACATTTCCAAGCTGGCCTCCAAAGCCAGTCGCCGACTGGTCATCCTCCGTCGTGCGAAGTCCTTCCTCGGCACACCTGAGCTCCTCACCACATACAAGGCTTTCATCCGCAGCTCAATGGAATACTGTTCTCCCCTATGGGCTGGTGCTCCTGCCTCACACCTGGCTCGGCTTCACGCTGTTGAATCCAAAGCTTTCAAAATCATTGGAATCTCCCGCGATGAAGCTATCTCTGAGGGCCTTTCACTCACTCACCGCAGGCAGGTAGGTGGTCTTTCTGTCTTCTACTGACTCCTTTCCGGCCTTGCTCCCCCAGCTCTCTCTGTGCTCTGTCCCCCAAATATTCCTACAGGTCGCACAAGATTGCCAGCAACCCTCTGATGGTTAAACTGCCGAAATCTCGGCTCTCTGCTCACCTTCACTCTTTCATTCCTCTTTTCTCCCGCCTCTGGAACAAACTCCCACACTCCCTTCAATCCCACTCCTCCCTCCAGGTCTTTAAAACAGCTGTTCACCACCATCTCTTATCTTCCCCCATCCAAAACCTTGATCTTTTCTACCCCCACTAATTCACCCCAGATCCACTTTGTTTGAAATTCCAACTTCTTTCCTGGAAATCCTGGCAGTGTCCATATGTTTATATCTCTCCCACCCCCCGCCCCCTTCACATGCCTCCCCCCAAAGCCCTCTCCCTCCCACAGATCTCTCGATGTCTCCATGTCTCTCGGTCCCTGCTCTCAAATGTTGTGTTTGTGTCCTTCCCCCTCTCTCCCCATCTTGTCTACCGCTCCCGATGTTATTTGTTTTATGTGTCTGTTTGTCTTTCTGTGTGATTAATGTTCACTCTTTCACGAGCCTCGATCTTGGATACAACAACAACAACAAAAAAAAATTCCAATCTACCTCGCGGATAAAATATACCATCAAGAGAAACCCGAAGTTGTTTCACCTTGGCATTATCACTCGGTGCATTATTCTTATCAGTACCCTCCTCTCCATCTGGTTTCTTAAAAATGAGCCATAGGTATCGTGGTTTTCCTTCCAGAACACCCAAATTCCAAGTGTAGGTAGTGTGTTCAAGTTTAACATGTTGACAGCTTCTTTTAAGGTATGATACATTTTGCGGGGTCTTTGAGTTAAGTCTTCTATTTAACATCTCTTCCGTTTTAAGATTAGGAGTATATTCACTAATATACCAACACAAATCATTAATAACAAATTTATTATTGTCGCCAAAAGCATTTTCAGCCCCAAAAAGCAACCTATTTACATTATCATTCCTTTGTAGTTGAAATCTAATTTTAAGACCATACAAAACTTTATCATAATCACAAAATCCAAATATACCTTTCAGAGGTACCGCTACGGTAAAACTATTCTCTACTTCTAAAAAAAAAAAAAAAAAAAAAAAAAACGCTCACAAAATCCAACCATAACTTTGCCTTCAACATCGACGGTATCCCAGTATCCACCTCCCCTCACATCCGGAATCTTGGCGTCATCTTTGACCAAACCCTTTCCTTCGACAAATACACTAAACAGATCACAAATTTAGCCTTCTCTCACCTGAAAAACATTGCCCGTCTCCGCTCATCCCTCTCCTCCATGGCTGCAGAAACCCCCATCCACGCCTTCATCACCTCCCGTCTGGACTACTGCAATAGCCTCCTCTATGGTTCACCCTAAAAAATCACCAATAAACTCCAATACATTCAGAACTCCGCTGCCCGTCTACTCACCCATTCCCGGACCCGTGACCACATCACCCCCGTCCTTTACAAGCTTCACTGGCTCCCCATCCCCCAGAGAATCCAGTACAAAATCCTCCTCTTGACATACAAAGCCCTCCATAACCTGGCCCCATCCTACCTGGCTGACCTCCTCTCCAGACACACTCCCACCCGCAACCTCCGCTCTGCTGGTACCAACCTCCTGACCCCCTCCATCCGGACCAAATTCCGATCCTGGGGGGACAGGGCCTTCTCCATCGCTGATCCCACCCTCTGGAACTCACTACCTCACACCATCAGAGACTCCTCCTCACTCACCACATTCAAAACATCACTAAAGACCCACCTGTTCAACACTGCATTCAACATTCAACCCACAGCATCTAACCCCTGACTATCTCCTCTCCTTCTCCCTCCTTTTGCTTTAAATATTTCCCTATTGATTCTTGTCTTTTTGCAATTGTTGTTTTCATGTATTGTTATGCATTATGTTTTCCACTCTGTCAAAGCGCCTTTGGGCTTCTGGAAAAGCGCTATACAAAATAAATGAATTATTATTATTATTATTACTTTTGTTTCATCATTATACATTGACTTCCTTTGACTATAACCAGGGTCTGCGTTTGTACCCGTTGACATATCAGGAATAAAACCTTCAACAGCTCCCTTACCCATTCTATCACTAAACGAATATAGTGTAAATTTCATCATTTCAGATGTAGCAGAAACATTAATCAACCGCTTCAACCTCTTGTGTTCCAATATACAGGCGAACACTATCAAACATTTTCCAGAAGAAATCATTTACGAGTGTAGCATTAGTATTTTTCGCAGCCTTAGTGAATTTAAATTTACATAGCAAGAAACTATCAGCTATATTCAAGTAAGTTTGTTGAATATTTATTTCAAAACTTTTTATTCCGTTTGAATTCCAGTCTGTTCCTGTAATAGCATTTACCTTAAAATAGTCTTCCTTTTTAGTGGAGTTTGAAATGATAATCATATCATCCAAATCATAGATACTATCAATCGCTTCCATACTTGTGTTTATATGGTATTAAAATTGTTGAAACCATGACCCAAGTATTTTAATGATTTTTTGTCGTTCTTGTGAAGATAGTTGAGTTTTACCTTTTTTAATTTCTTTGATTGCTTGTAATTTATGAGACTCCTTTTGAGCATCTTTTATACTCTTTATAGCACCCGCAACTGAGCCCACGGCAGAAGCAGTTGAACCAATTAGGTCTTTATGTTTAAGGATGGTTGAACCAATACCCATTAGAGTATCAATTATCCCATCTCCTTTATTTCTAAATTGATGTCCCACACCCCGTTGTCTCTTTGGTTTATAATAACCTCTACCCATACACTTAAAGTATGGTGAAAGGAACATCCCATCCCCTGAAATTATTTTATATTTTCCCAACTCGTGTTTTCTCACAATAACCATTATTTATTTATCAAAAAAAAACTTCACGAAGGTGAATTCTGATGGATATAATTTCTTCATTAAAGGAGATCATACGATTATCTTGATCGGTTATCCTAAAATTTACTCTGTATATGGTTTTTCCTGACACAGGTAAATAGACAAGATTTTTTGGTTCCATATTGAATTTATAACCAATCGGGGTTGAGTATGCACTGAATGAAAATATTGTATTTGTTCTTATTCCATCGTTATAAGCACCATCGATCAAATCACAATGAATTAATACCAAATTTATACCGGAGGATATTTGAATGACATTATCACTGTAAAACGTCCCGTTAGTTTCAATCTTTTTTGAAGAGAAACCCAATAGCTCTCTAAACAAATTTTCAATCGTGAAATCAACTTTATAATTATTTTTAAGTTTAATAGTTGATTTTGAAGTGTGTTTTTGAATATCTATTACAATATTTTTTGGTTCATCACCTTTTTCTTTCATAAGGCGAGAGACTTCTGAAGATATTTGAGAAATCTCGTAAGCTCCGGTTGAAACGGTTATAGTTTTATATCCACTACCTGGATTATAACTAAACTTGTTGTTTTTCTCTGTGATATTAAAAAGGGTATTATAAGTTTCCATCGACAATAAAGATGCCTCATATTCTTTTGTGGGGTTAAGTTGTAGTGGGTAGGGGAATGAAGCTGTGTAATCACTCGTTGTGAAATTAAAACTAAGAATTGTGCTTCTCATCTTATTTAATATCTAATAAAATATCTTTGTATTGACATTTATTAATTATTTTCATATTCATCAACTGATCTAAAATGGCTGAGGATTCATTAAAACAATTGTTGTTTGCAGCCTTCTTGCTACCTAACAACAATAATAGCCTATTAATTGACTAATTGTGATGGGTCATTTGGAAGAAAACTAACACCCGAACCAAGCTTACTTAAAGCATCAATAATATGTTTCTCCTTCTCAATCTTCTTCCTTTTACCAGCAACAGAAACTCCATAATCAAGTGCATTTAGCAACTCAATATACTCTTTTTCTTCCTCTCTTTCCATATCAAGAGGTTCATCAAAATAAGGTGAATTAGCATGTCCATCTTTTGTTAGAAGAAACATTAATCTTGGGGTTAATTCAACATTTGGTTGGTCAGAACGTAAGAACACCAATTTATCATTAAATATCAATAACTTTTCTTTCACAAGATGGAACTGTGCTGGTTCTTCTGTTGGAATGAGACCTGCTCTGGTTTTTGAACCCTTCAAATATTCATTGTTTTGAAGAGCTTCTACAATATAATTGGAAAGTTTATTTACCTTCTCAAGATGCCGAAATAATCCTTCATCATCATATTCTAATTCTCCAAGTTCTTGCTCTGTCATTTGACTAAAATCTTTGATCATTTGAAGTTTTTTTGGAGTAAATGCTACCGTGGGGACTGTAGGTGAGTGTTGAGTTTTCAAAAGTGGTTTAAAAAATTTCTCTTGTTTTCTTTCAAAGGCTTCTTCACCAGTTAGTTTCTGTCTCCATTTCTTCTTTATCTCTTCCTGTTGCTTTACAACTTTTGAAACCAACTCTTGATGTTCTTTAAACTTTCTTGCTCTTTGTCCGGTATTCATTTAGTATTGAAAAATATCATTTAATGAATTGTAAAGGTCGATGGGAAAATTTTCCTTTTCTTCATCATTATAGTAAATCTGTTGAAATAAATCCTTTTCTTTAAATATTTCATCAAATTCTTTATTGGTATTAATACGAGTTGTTATTCCTTCTTCACTAATACTTGTATCTCTGCTTTTCATATGTTTGCGTTGAGTCTCCTCATCGATATCAAAACCGAATGATAAAATCTTAACTCCATCACCACACAATTGTTTAATAATTTGTCTCATTCCTTCAGGATTAGTTTCTAAAATCCCAAGACCATTAGATTTTACTTTATTTAACTCACTCTTACAATGTGAATATTTTGTAGAACCAAGAGAGACCTCCTCAAATATTTGACCTTCGTTCCTCAATCGCATATGTTCCTCCATTGAAATGTAGTAATAATCTTTCCCTTCTACTTCTCCTGGTCACTTTGCTCTGGTTGTAGTACTCACAAAACGAATCATAGGGTGTTTTTAAAAAAAACTTACAATCTTTTCATTTTTACTATTCAAGAGTTTAGATTTATGAAAGTTCTTTCCTGAAGCAGATTTACCCACAAGATTAATAATAATAGTTATCATTTATATATGTAATTATGTTTAAAATAAAAATACATCCTTTAATATCTCATCTTGTTTCACAACAATATATTTATATTTTCCAATCGTGTGTTTCATATAATTTTCAAATTCTTTTTTACTACATAACGTAGAGCAATTATCTCTCCAAAAATTATTTACATCTATTGAATTTAACTTAAATAAAATAAAAGTATTGGCATTGTTTCTTATTGAGCGTCGAGGGAGTTGAAAATATGATTGACTAAGATAAATACAATTACAAGAAGAAAGTCTCCCTCTTGTATAGTAGCTGTCCATTACTGTTTGGTTTCTCTCATTAACACAATCATCAAAGATGACGAGGTTCTTTTTTGATTTATCTAAATGTTGAGGTGAAGGTATATCATCCGTATTATCACTGAGAATACAAGTTATGGGTTTTGGTTTCGATTTTGATTTCTGTGTATCACGAAATAATTGTATTATATCTTCAATATTATAATCATTTAGTTTGTTTTGAAGTTTAAATAAACCGATACTGTCTTCCTTTTTAAGACCTGCATTAAAACCCTGTGAGAGTAGTTGATACTCGGGTTGAAAACTTGACTTTGTAAAAATTATTAAATTATCATAATCTAAAAAATTAGGACCAAGGAGCATCTTTAAAAGTAAACAGATTTTCCACATCCGCTTGAACCAACTATTAGACATCTCAATGAATTTGGAATGTTTTTATGGTTATTAAATTTTATCTTATTTTCCCAAACGGGTAAAAAATCATTCATTTATATATTTGGGAAACAAGTCATCTAACTTTTTTTGAGCTATTTTAGAAACTCTATATTTTATCCTGAGTTCGGGTTTAATTTCAAAATAATTCATTATTTTATTTATATAGTATCTTGTATTAACATTTCCATTAAAATTATTTTGAATAATAAATATCATTAAACCCCTATACATTTCCTCAATACAAATAGTCTCTTCCCTTGAAAGAAATGGTGTATTATCATCACAATACTTAACATTCATTTCTCTTATTAATCTTGTAATGTAATTCATTTTTGGTTCTAATTTAAAAGAGTTATATATATATATATATTTTTTTTTTATTATCATTAATTAAAATTAAATCACAGAAAATGCATTGTTTATATGAACCCTCATTATTAAGCCCTATTCTATCACAAGCCGGACAATTCTCTAATTTATCATATGGAGAGTCTGGAAATTCTAAATATCCTTCAGAACTGATCATATTTATATGGTAAATTTTTACTTAAACTAAACGCAAGTTTATTCATTAATTAATACAATGTTTCAAAGCACAAAAGACAAATTTCAATCAATCTCTACTTCGGTGAAAGATATAGAAAAATATGTCAAAGATGTTAAATTGAACAAAGATAAATATGGAAATTTTTGGGTAAAACCAGTTATGGAAAATAACATGAGCCCCTCTATTTCATTTAAAGGAAGAGCTCTAACTATACCTGGAAAGACATCAATTAAAGTAAATCTAACAAAAGTTTCTCCTCTACTCCTGGCAATTTATTCAAAGCTTGAAAAAGTGATCGATTGCGATACTTTGAAAAAGAATGATAAGACCATCAACAATACTCGTGGAGAAGTTTGTATTTACTTTAATAATCCAAAGGGTGTAGATCTTAGTAAAATGAATGATGTTAATATTTCTGGTGAAATGTCATTTTGTTCTATGATAGTTAGAGATTATTTAAAGATAACTTTTGATATTAAAAATGTAGAGATTGAATCTGTTAATGAAAGAAAGTATATAGATATTGATGGGAATATTTTTCCTGCTAATTAAATATGAGTCATTACAGCAGTGAAGATTTTACTATTTTATTGAACTCGGATGATAGTGATGATAGTATTTCATTGAACTCGGACGATGGTGATGATAGTATTTCATTGAACTCAGATGATAGTTATGATGCTAATAGTTTGTGCTCAAATGATAGTTTTGAGAGTAGCTTTATTGATGACTCTGAGTATGATTCTGAGTATTCATGTGATAGTTATGACTCAGATGATTCTGAGTGAAAAAGTGTTTTAGTTTAAGTATAGTTTCATATATAAAAAGCCTGTAAAAAGGCACTTTCTTCTATAAGTGTTTTACTTTAAGCATAGTTTCATCTTTAAAAAAGCCTCTAAAAAGGTGTTTTACTTTAAGTATAATTTTGCTATATAAATATGATCAAAGCAACGTATTGCGGCATTTGTGAACAAGAATATAAACAATACAAAAGACACCTTAAAACTAACAAACACACATTTAATCTACTTCACCTACTATCTCCTATTCAAAAGGAAACAAAACACTGTTCTGCCTGTCATAAAAATATCCTCAAGAAAGGCTTCGAAATACATCTTAAAACAAATCAACATTTATCAAATTTTATCACAACTAAAAACTCTGATGGTGCATTCAAAGGACATATTAAAATAAGAGTCTTTACCTTCAAACCTCCTGAACCAGAGTCTATAGTTGATGCTGTAGAAATAGTTAAACCTGCTGTTCAAACGTTGATTGAAAAAACACTAAAAGAAATGAAACCACTTAAATTATATATGGGAGTAAAATTACAAATGACAAAGGACGAAGGAGTTATAGATACACCATACATGAGAACTGAGCCACACTTTATATCTTCATATCAAGATTTTAAAACATCAGGAGTCTATGATGAACTTATTAAACAAGAGCAAGATGTGGATAATTCAATCATAGGAAGTGGATTCAATATAGGAAAAATTATTTACATAGACATTCATATTCTTAAATCAGATCCTCTAAAAGCTTCTTCTTACATTGATTTACCCAGTGTTATCAAAAATAGAAAAGCAGTTATCAATATCAAAAATAAAGACATTAAATGTTTTCTCTGGTCTATTCTAGCACACTTACATCCTCCACATTTTCATGATGAAAGAGTATCTCATTATAAACAAGTACAAAAAGTTTTAATTAAAACAAAACCCGCATCGATGTTACACAATGCCTAGATGCAGCTGTGCCTATAACGTCGATGTTATAGGCACAGGACATTCCTATTGATTCGATTACTTGATGTTATTTTTGTGCAAAGCGAAAATATATCTCGGCAATTTCCCGTGTGTGGCGACGAATTTTTAATATATCTCGGCATTTTCCCATCTGTTATTTCAGGCGGTGTATGACTGACCATGCCGCGATTGAAAAAAAAAAATATCTCCGCAATTTCCCGTGTGTGGCGACACGTGAACGAAGCTATGTTCCTCTCTCCACATTATTGTGACGACGTATAAATTAAATATTTCATCGTGACGATTGTCATCAAATGGACGAATTTTTAATATATCTCGGCATTTTCCCGTCTGTTATTTGAAGCGGTGTATGACTGACCATGCCGCGATGTAAAAAAAAAAAAAAATCTCGGCAATTTCCCGTATGTGGCGACGAATTTTTAATATATCTCGGCATTTTCCCGTCTGTTATTTCGGGTGGTGTATGACTGAGCATGCCACGATAAAAATAAAAAAATGTCAATGGACTTGAAGTTACAGGCCTTTGAGAATTCATTTAGTTCTATAAAGGGCAACTTTCATCGGATTTTCTTCCCGTTTTTTTTCAACCGAGTCTAAAACTATGTTGGCGACTGTGAAAAATGAAATGATATATCGAATTTGATTTGAAAGAAAACTGTGTGAGAGGAAGACACCACGGGCCTACAAAACAGGCCTCAAGGCTATGCAAGTTAATAAAATGGTGGATATTTGTTTATATGAAGGCTCTCCCAAAATGGGTGGAGCTATGGTTCCCAGAATGGGTGGAGCTTTGAGGTTTTGTCTTCTCTGCAAGAACAAGAAGAAGAAGAAGAAGAAGAAGAGGTGGTAACAACAACAACAGCAGAGTGCACTCTATGAGCAGCGTCTGCGACGCGGCTAAAAATATGAGAATACATTAAATACGAAAGATCTAAAGTTTCCGATGACTTTAAATGATATTCCTAAATTTGAAAAGTTGAATAATTTATCAGTTAATGTTTATGGTCTAACAGAAACAAACAACATTCAGGTTTTAAAGCTTTCTGACAATTGTAAACAAACATATTATTCTTCTATATTTTAATTCAGACGAAAATTCACATTATACATACATCAAAGATATTACAAAATTAATAAAACCACAAGTATGCAAAAGAACAAATAAAATATATATTTGTATGCGTTGTCTTAACTTCTTCCATACACAAGAAAGATTAGATAAACATTCAAATTATTGTGGTGAACATAAATCAACGGTAATCAACATGCCTAAAAAAGGCTCAAAGATCACATTCAAAGATGAAAAGAAAACAATAAAACATCCATTTGTTATATATGCTGATTTTGAAAGTATTTTAGAAAAAATTGATACTGCTTCTCCAGATCCAAAAGAATCATACACAAATAAATATCAAAAACATACTCCTTGTGGTTTTTGTTAAGATATCAAATCATCCGTTTGGTGATGAATATAACAAGTTAGAGGTGTATAGAGGCTCAAATACCCCAGAGGAGTTTGTGAAACGACTAGAAAAAGACTGTGTCCGATTAACCAAGATAATGAGAGAAACCAATAAACCAATGTCCTTAACGAGTAAAGAAAAAAGATAATTTAGACAGCCAAAGGTCGCCTGTCATATTTGTGAGAAGAAAATTGGTAAAGATCTAAAGGTTAGAGACCATTGTCATCTCACTGGTAAATATAGAGGTCCGGCTCATCAAAGTTGTAATATTAATTATCAACTCCCCTCTTTCATTCCTGTCTTTCTTCATAACAACGCTCATTATGATACACATATATTTATCAAGGAACTCTCAAAGACTTCTGGAAGTATCTCAGCAATTCCAAACACGGATCAGAAATACATTTCATTCACAAAAACAATTTACACATCTCCTATTACTCATATCAGATTTCTTGATACATTTAAATTCATGGCAAGTCCATTGGCTAACTTGGTTCAAATTCTAAAAGAGTTTCCATGTCTTTCAGAGTATTTTTTAGATAAAGATTTTCTAACACAAAAGGGAATTTACCCCTATGACTATATGGACTCATTTGAGAGATTCAATGAAACACAACTTCCTTCAAAAGAAAATTTCTATAACAAATTAAACAACAGTCATATATCTGATAAAGATTATGTACACGCACAAAATGTTTGGGAAAAATATAACATCAAGAATCTTGGCGAGTATCGCGATTTGTATCTCAAAACTGATGTGCTTTTGTTGGCTGATGTGTTTGAGGCTTTCAGAACAATCTGTCATTCTGGATATGGATTGGATCCTGCTCACTATTACACTGCTCTTGGATTGGCTTGGAGCGCGATGTTGAAAATTAAAAAACAAGCTTTGGATTTAATAACCGATGTTGATATGCTTTTGATGATTGAAAAGGCAAAGAGAGGAGGAATTTCACAAGTCTGTTCAAAGAGATATGCTAAAGCAAATAACAATCCTGACAAATCTCACACTCTTACTATGTCTCTCCGAAAAGATCGACTGGACAACCCTCCCATCTACTTTCTCAACAATCCTCTCCAAGAAGTTCTGTCGCTCAAGCTTTTGGGTCTCACTATCTGCCATGATCTTTCTTGGGAAAACCACATTTCCAAGCTGGCCTCCAAAGCCAGTCGCCGACTGGGCATCCTCCATCGTGCGAAGTCCTTCCTCGGCACACCTGAGCTCATCACCACATACAAGGCTTTCATCCACAGCTCAATGGAATACTGTTCTCCCCTATGGGCCGGTGCTCCTGCCTCACACCTAGCTCGCCTTCACGCTGTTGAAACCAAAGCTTTCAGAATTATTGGAATCTTCCGCGATGAAGCTATGTCTGAGGGCCTTTCACTCACTCACCGCAGGCAGGTAGGTGGTCTTTCTGTCTTCTACCGACTCCTCTCCGGCCTTGCACCCCCAGCTCTCTCTGTGCTCTGTCCCCCAAATATTCCTACAGGTCGCACAAGATCTGCCAGCAACCCTCTGATGGTTAAACTGCCGAAATCTCGGCTCTCTGCTCACCTTCACTCTTTCATTCCTCTTTTCTCCCGCCTCTGGAACAAACTCCCTCACTCCCTTCAATCCCACTCCTCCCTCCAGGTCTTTAAAACAGCTGTTCACCACCATCTCTTATCTTCCCCCATCCAAAACCTTGATCTTTTCTACCCCTGCTATTTCACCCCAGATCCACCTTGTTTGAAATTCCAACTTCTTTCCTGGAAGTCCTGGCAGTGTCCATATGTTTTATACCTCTCCCACCGCCCCCTTCCCATGCCCCCCCCCCCAAAGCCCTCGCCCTCTCTCAGATCTCTCGATGTCTCCATGTCTCTCGGTCCCTGCTCTCAAATGTTGTGTTTGTGTCCTTCCCCCTCTCTCCCCATCTTGTCTACCGCTCCCGATGTTATATGTTTTATGTGTCGGTTTGTCTTTCTGTGTGATTAATGTTCGCTCTTTCACGAGCCTCGATCTTGTATACAAAAAAAAAAGAAAGTACATTCCAAATATGATCCATCGGTAGAGAGCTCCTACTTGATGTATTATGATGCGAACAACCTGTATGGCTGGGCAATGTCTCAGGCTCTTCCTTATGGAAAACTTAGATGGGTAAAGGAAAAAGATTACAAAAAGGTTTTACAAGATGTATGTATCTCTACGCAAAAAGAATTGGATGATTCAAAGGTTGGTTATTATTTTGAGGTCGATTTAAAATATCCAGAGGAACTTCATAACCTACACAAAGATCTCCCATTTGCTTGTGAAAAGGAAAGTCTAAAGAAGGAGTGGTTAAGTGATTATCAACAATCATTTAATATAGGTGAATCAACAGAAAAATTACTTACTACATTATATAACAAGAAAAATTATGTTGTACACCAAAGAAATTTGCGACAATATTTATCAAAAGATCTAAGAGTAGAGAAGATTCATTGGGTTCTAAAGTTCAATCAAAGTCATTGGTTAAAGGGGTACATTGATTTTAATACACAAAGAAGAACAGAGTCAAAAACAGATTTTGAGAAAGACTTTTATAAATTGATGAATAATGCGGTCTTTGGTAAGACCATGGAAAATGTGAGGAAAAGACAAAATATCAGACTATCAACATCTTGGAAACAAGCATCAAAATTAATTAATAGACTGAGTTTTACTAGAGCTGAGGTCTTTACTGAAAACTTTTGTGAGATCCATTTGATTAAAGAGAGTATTGAAATGGACAAACCTATTTATATTGGAACATCAATTCTTGATTTATCAAAGTCATTAATGTATGATTACTTTTATAATAACTTGAGGAATAAATATCAAAATGATGTTAATCTACTTTATATGGATACAGATAGTTTTATTTTGCAAATTAATACTGATGATGTTTATTCAGACATGAAAAAGGACATTAATATCTATGACACTAGTAATTACAGTCCAGAGAGTGAGTTGTTCTCTTCTAAAAATAAAAAGGTGATTGGAAAGTTTAAGGATGAATTAGGAGGAAATGTCATGAGTGAATTTGTGGGATTGAGGTCTAAGGCTTATGCTTATAAATACATTGTGAATAACGTTGAAAAAACTGATAATAAGTTAAAAGGTGTAAAGAAAAATGTTATTAAAGAAACAATAAACTTTAAGGATTATTATAACTGTTTAACAACAAAGAAAGAAGAGTTTAGAAAGATTAATGGAATAAGAAGTTATAAACATAAATTATATTCAGAAGAGGTGAATAAGAAAGCATTGGGGGCTTTTGATGATAAGAGGTTTATTTTAGAAAATGGAATTGATAGTCTCCCTTATGGTTATATAAGTATATAAGTGATAAGTTAAAAAGGGGGGGGGGGGGGGGGGTTTTGTATACAAGATCGAGGCTCGTGAAAGAGCGAACATTAATCACACAGAAAGACAAACCGACACATAAAACATATAACATAGGGAGCGGTAGACAAGATGGGGAGAGAGGGGGAAGGACACAAACACAACATTTGAGAGCAGGGACCGAGAGACATGGAGACATCGAGAGATCTGAGAGAGGGCGAGGGATTTGGGGGGGGGGGCGTGGGGAGGGGGCGGTGGGAGAGGTATAAAACATATGGACACTGCCAGGACTTCCAGGAAAGAAGTTGGAATTTCAAACATCGTGGATCTGGGGTGAATTAGCGGGGGTAGAAAAGATCAAGGTTTTGGATGGGGGAAGATAAGAGATGGTGGTGAACAGCTGTTTTAAAGACCTGGAGGGAGGAGTGGGATTGAAGGGAGTGAGGGAGTTTGTTCCAGAGGCGGGAGAAAAGAGGAATGAAAGAGTGAAGGTGAGCAGAGAGCCGAGATTTCGGCAGTTTAACCATCAGAGGGTTGCTGGCAGATCTTGTGCGACCTGTAGGAATATTTGTGGGACAGAGCACAGAGAGAGCTGGGGGTGCAAGGCCGGAGAGGAGTCGGTAGAAGACAGAAAGACCACCTACCTGCCTGCGGTGAGTGAGTGAAAGGCCCTCAGAGATAGCTTCATCGCGGGAGATTCCAATAATTCTGAAAGCTTTGGTTTCAACAGCGTGAAGCCGAGCTAGGTGTGAGGCAGGAGCACCGGCCCATAGGGGAGAACAGTATTCCATTGAGCTGCGGATGAAAGCCTTGTATGTGGTGAGGAGCTCAGGTGTGCCGAGGAAGGACTTCGCACGACGGAGGATGCCCAGTCGGCGACTGGCTTTGGAGGCCAGCTTGGAAATGTGGTTTTCCCAAGAAAGATCATGGCAGATAGTGAGACCCAAAATCTTGAGCGACCGAACTTCTTGGAGAGGATTGTTGAGAAAGTAGATGGGAGGGTTGTCCAGTCGATCTTTTCGGAGAGACATAGTAAGAGTGTGAGATTTGTCAGGATTGAAAGACATGTTCCACTTGTTTGACCAGTCTGTGATTTTGTCCAGGTCTTCAGAGAGTGAGGAGGCAGCAGACTGCCGATCTGAGGGAAGAGGAATGGAGCGGCAGAGAGGGGAGTCATCAGCAAAGAGATAGAGAGGATTTTCGAGAGAGTCAGAGAGATCATTGATGAAGACCAGAAAAAGCACGGGGCCCAGAACACTGCCTTGGGGAACTCCAGCCTGAACAGGAAGAGGAGATGAGAGAAACCCATTCAGGGCCACACGTTGACGACGACTAGAGAGGAAGTCCGCCAGCCATGCGTGGAGATTTCCATGGATACCAAAGGAGGAGAGTTTGGTGAGCAGAGCGGGGTGCCAGACCGTGTCGAAGGCACGTGATATGTCGAGGGAGACAGCTCTAATTTCCTGTTTGGCATTGAGGACCTCCATCCATTGTTGAGACAGCAGAAGCAGCATGTCCAGAGTAGAGTGACCTGGTCTGAAACCAAATTGATGATCAGAGATCAAGCCATTGGAGAAGAGGAAAGATTTCATATCCGAAGCAATGATGGATTCCATGACTTTGCTGATAATTGGGAGAAGGCTGATTGGTCTGTAGTTGCTAGGATCTGTTTTTGCACCTTTTTTGTGCAAAGCGGTGATGTTGGCTGATTTCCAAGCAGATGGCAGTTGACCTTGAGCAAAAGAGAGGGTGAAGAGAACAGAGAGAGGGTGAGATAGAGCAGCAGAGCAGGATTTTAGGACCCGTGGGCTGATGCCGTCGGGTCCAGTTGCAGAATCAGAGTCAAGGGTTGACAGAAACTTTTCCACCTTGTCAGGAGGAAAGGACACGGAGTCCAGGAGCAGCAGGGTACGACTGGGTATGGTGGGTACAGAGAGGGATGGGTTTGGGACACAAGATTTAGAGGCAAACACAGAGTTGAGGCATTCAGCTTTTTCACGTGCGGAGTCAGCTGTGTAGCCATTTGAGGTAAGGGAGGGGATGGAGGGGGAACAAACACCAGAAACGGATTTGACCAGACGCCACCAGGATTTGGAAGAGGGAGACAGATAAGAGAGTTCGGTCTTGAGAACGGAGAGATATTGTTTCCTGGCTCTCCTGAGGGTGGACACACACTTGTTTCGGGCTTTGTGAAAGGAAATGAGATTTCCTTCCGTTGGATTTGCTTTCCAGGAGACGAAGGCAAGTTGTTTCTGGGCAACAGCCTCACCACAAGATTCCGTGTACCATGGACGGGAGGAAGGGTATGACAACTGAAGACGAGATGGGATAAATCTGTGCATGAGAGAGAGCAATTTACTTTGGAAGAATTCCCAGGATGAGTTGATGTCAGAGGTGGTAGAGATGGGAGACCAGTCCAGATGATTGATGGCTGCTTGAAGACCGTGCCAGTTGGCCTGAGTGAAATGCCAGACTCGTCGACGCTGAGCAGGCTCCCTGAGGATGGTCAGAGAGATGTCCACTTTAACAAGGACATGATCAGATGATCCGATCGGAGCAGAAGAAGAGCAGCAGACATTTTCAGGGAAGTTAGTCATTACCAAGTCCAGAAGAGAAGATGTTCCGTTGACTGAGATCCGGGTCGGGAAATTGACAGATTGTGTCAGTCCCATTGAGTCGCAGAAGTCCTTTGCTGAGGAGCCATGGCTGGTGAGAGAGGTACCCACACCCAGCCAACTGGCATGATGACAGTTGAAATCACCACATATGAGGAAGAGAGAGTTGGGATGAGTAGATAGAAGTTGGTCCATATCATCAGACAGCGAGATGTAGATGGAGTCATCACTGTTTGGTGGACGGTACAACACACATATGAACAAGAGGTGGGAGCGAAGGGGAAGCCGTAGCCAGAGGTATTCCTGGGGGTGAGGTGGAGAGAGTGCAGTGCAGGGCGAGTGAGGAAGAGAGTTTTTGATAAAGATAGCAACCCCGCCTCCAGGACGAGGCTCAGGTCTATCATACCGGAGGAGGGAGTAGCCCGGGAGAGATACTATGGAATCAGAGACATCATAAAGGAGGAAAGTTTCTGTTAAGCAGATCACGTCTGGTTTGACAGAAGCAACCTGTATGGAGAGATCAGTTAAGTTTGAACGAAGGCCCCGGATATTTGAGGTCCATACCGTTAATGAAGAGGAAGGGGGAGCATCAGATACAGAACAGGGGGGAGGAGGGGTAGGGTAAGATGTGGAAGAGGTGGAAGAGGTAGGGAGAGCTGTTGAAGGTGTGTCAGAGATTTCAGAATAGCTCGGAGAAAGGGAAGGATGGGGTGGACAAAAGGTTTGATGGTGATTGGGTGAGCCACAATGAGGTGTTATTTGAGGAGGGGGAAGAGCGAGGCAGAAGGTTGGGGGAGATGGAGGTGAGAGTTTGAAGGGGGAAGAAGCGGGGAGGACGCTTTGAGGAGGGGGAGTGAGAGGGGGGAAATTGAGAAGCAATGAGGGTGGGGAGATTTGAAGGGGAGGGGTGAGGGGGGAGTTTGGGAGGGAAGGGACAAGGGGAGGGATTTGAAAGGGATGGGATATGGGGGAGATTTGGAGGGGAGGGGTGAGGCAGGAGTCTAGAAGGGGAGGGGCGAGGGGGCGTCTTGGCGGGGAGGGGTGAGGGGGTAGTTTAGGAGGGAGGGGGCAAGGGGGGAGATTTGAAAGGGATGGGTGATGGGGAAGATTTGGAGGGGAGGGGTGATGGGGAAGATTTGGAGGGGAGGGGTTATGGGGAAGATTTGGAGGGGAGGGGTGAGATCGGATTTTTGAAAGTGTATGATTTATGGGAAACGAACATTTATTGCAAAATGAGTTTCTTGTGACCTTCGAGTTAAAAATACGTTTAAGGACGCTGGATGGAGGATGGAGTGCAGGAGAGTTTAGGGAATGTAGAAAAAAGGCACTATAGGAGATGGATATTTTTTTTGGGATGAATTGATTTGGTGAGCAAGTCGAAAGCAGCCTTTTAAAGAAGAAGAAGAAAAAGGTGTTATAAAATATGACGGAATACATAACTTGAGGGGAAAGTGTAAACATTGAAGGTTAATGAGTGAAAACTATCTGGGGAAATGGGGGAGAAACACGTGGTCGAAGAACGAACGAACGAATAAGAATGAATAAACGAATGAGAACAGAGAAGGAAATGTTTTTTTTTGTTTGTTTTTTTTTTGAGTTGAGATTTACACAAGGAAGTAGGCTATGGGTGAAAAGACTGGGAATACAGAGAACGAAAGTTATTGGATCACAAACGACGGACCGCTGAGAAAAACAAAGCCTCAAGGTTGTACAGTGCACACTGTACAAGGCCTCAAGACACGACACGGCAAACAGACGATCAATTTATGAAAGATAAACACCGAGAAACAACCAAAGTTGCACACAATAACTTCACACACCGAAAGATAAATACAGTTTCGACAAAATACAATTGTGAACAGACTTAACTTCGAAAAACGTGGAGACCGTGTGGAGCTTCGAAAATCCCTGCCACCGTCTCCAAGATCTCGCGAGATCTCAAGGTTAGGGATTTTATCGGGCTACCGCGGCCTTTTTACTATTATATAAATGATAGAACCAAGTACCAACCAGACTAAAGAGTGGAGGTGTAATCAACCTTGGTATATAAATGGTAAACATAACGAATGTGAAAAATATCAAATAAGACTGATTGAAAAGGAAACTGGTAAAAAAGTTCACAAAACAAATAAGAGAATTAATTTAAATACTGGTGAGTTGGGTAAAAAAAATGAAAATATTTTTGAGTGGACAGAAAACTTTGATGGTTGCCAGGAAAATATATACTTTAATTTAAAAAGGGTGTGTGGCACAGGAGGAGGTCAGACAAGAACATTGAGGGAGGTTTATCATTTTATTTTAGCTCAGTTAAAATATCTTGATAAAGAACCAAACTCAAACTTATTTTTTGTCAATGTATTAGACTGGGAGGAGAGTTGTCGGAGAATTAAATTATTTCCCACACATAAACAAATATTTGTAGGGTCGTTGTTTGAGTGGGTAAAAGATGATTCACCAGATGATATTAAGAGTAAAAGGTTAAAAGGTCCATAAGGTCAGAAGGATCACAGGTCCACAAGGGTAGAAGGACCATTGTTTAAGTTGTCTAATGAATAAGGATAGCATGTCAAAAGGTTAGAAGGTTCGTAAAGAACAGGGTGAGAGAAATATAGGTGTTAATGGGCAATGAGGTTCAGAGGAAAATTAACATGTAAGTCAATGGGAAAATGAGAGTGTCCCAGAAGCAACATATATACACTACTCCCCTCTCTCCCCATCTTGTCTACCGCTCCCGATGTTATTTGTTTTATGTGTCGGTTTGTCGGTTTGTCTTTCTGTGTGATTAATGTTCGCTCTTTCACGAGCCTCGTTCTTGTATACAAAAAAAAAAAAAAAAAATCCCTTTGGCGGCTGTCTTTCTCAGTTCTGCTCGCCCATAGCTGCGTTGCTGGCTGCTCTACTGTTTCTAGTCCCAACATATTCCGCAGCTCTGTCATAGACATTCCGCGTTGGGTGGATGTGATGCACCATCTTCTTATTGCATTGTTCGAGTGGTGAAACACTACAATGCCTCTCATCGGTGATGCTGCATCTCTATTGACTGTCTGTTCCAAAGTCAAGTCGATAGCTGATCGTGAAAAACTGTTTTCCATGCGTCTTATGGAAAAGGCCCCTGCCTGGAGTATCGCCCGACTCTGTGGGGCTGCCTTTGCTAGCTGGTTAAGAAACAGCATACACCAACGCGCGTAGTTTGGTCGATTTAGTCCAAAAAATATATCAATCATGGCTGGCAGTATGTTGATGTAGCCATCGACATCGTTGGTGCGTAGAGCTCACATCAGGTCCCTGTGGACTCTGTTTACCATATGGACGTACATGCTCCAGTATTGGGCAGTTGGGCCAAGGTCTCCATTCATTGCTTTCTTAAAATACATGTCGAATTCCCCCATATGTTGCTGGAAGATTGGACTGGCCTCAAGAAACTGTTCCTGGGTACTGCGGTCCTGAGGAACATTAGCAAGGAGGTCACTGAGGGCATCTTTCCTTTCCTGAGGAACAGTTGACAGGAAGCTGTCATACATTTTCCTCTCCATGACGAGAGCAAGGATATCATGGATTCGGACACATCGATTATAATATTTACAGCGGATGAAACCCATCAGTGATCCTTCAGCCAGTATCCCAGACTCTGTCAACAGGTAGTCAGCGCCACTTTCATTTATGAATGTCCCAATAGCACCGTAGAAGGCCAACTCCAGCTGAAAGTTTCCGAGCATGATAAGCTTATCGAACAGAGGTGCATCCAGTGCCTGGATCGAGTATGCCTTGAGAGCCACAGCCAGGTCCTAAGTAACAACACCATATTATTGATGAGTTTCAATGGCCACGCTCATACTCCTTTTCATTGTCTCACGGACGACATAGTCAGGTTCACTATGTTTTTTCGTTCAAAATCATGGTAGATTAGCAAACCTATACATTTTTGGAAACGTTATTACATGGAAAATCTGAAAATCAATGTTTACATTTGCCAATTCCGACCAATTCGATTCGACCAATTCGTCCAATTCGACCAATCGACCAATTCGACCATTCGACCATTCGACCAATCGATTCGATCGACCATTCGACCAATTCGATCGATTCGATTCGATTCGATTCATCGAATTCGATTCGATCGACCAATTCGATTTGCCAATCAATTTGACCGACCTTTGCTTGTGTGGAACAGACTGTGAAAACGATGCGGACTATATTGTCGGATACGACACACAGGACAGTGATGACGAACTCTAAATGGCATATTCTGTAATCGTGTATGTTTGATGCCATTGACTGCCTGTGTATATTTTGTCATTGACTGCCTGTGTAGATGTGAAGTTATACTGACTGCATGTGTATATATGATTTTGCTGACTGCCTGTGTATGTTTGGTGATATGAATTATTGTGACACATTTTGATGTTATTAACTGCCTGTACAAAATGATAACGTATTTGATTATGCAACTTATCGCGAATATAAAGACAGTATTTTGCAATTCAAAACCTTTGATTCGTGTCTTACCATTCCCCATAGCACTAATTTGATACTTTCATTGGATTCCTTGTCCCTGAAAATATAGGTTTAGTATATATTTTAAAGTTTTTAGGGTAATTAGAGGCAGAAATAGAACAAAATATGTATTTTACAGTGGCCATTTTGAAAATCCAAAATGGCCACCATACAGGTATCTCTCCAAATGTAAACATTGATTTTTAGTTTCCTTATGCTATAACCTTTCCAAAAATGTATAGGTTTGCTAATCTACCATGATTTTGAACGAAATATAATTTATTGACATAGTGAACCTGACTAACATCGTTTTTGGTTGTCGGAGCAGATATTGGATCCATGTAACAGGTTCTTTGTTGCGGCAGGTGATCATGGACGAACTGTGAATATAATCCAGGAAAAAGTGGCGATGGCTTGCCAAATTCGGACTGGAGCAACCAATAGAAATCGACTGCATGGAGTGATGCAATGATCTCTGTTTCCTGATATGCGGTTGGTGCTGATAGGTCAAACCGGGCTTTTTTTAGCTGCTTACAGTATGGGTCAATTTCACGTTCTTTCCATTCAAACTGTTGTCTTTTTCTCCCGCTTCGTATACCAGTAACAGGACGCACATCATCCGGTTCATTTGTGTTGGTGGCATCCTGCATGTTCTGGTAGCAGATCCCAACCATAGCGTGGAGGGTATCTTTTCCATCAATAGTATCCATGTTAACGTCATAATTATCCCATGCGAGCCCTGTGCCTTGGTTAGGATTCAGGTCTACACCATCAGGAGCATTTCGATCATTTACCTCAACCGAAAATGCGAACTCCGTCTCCAATGCCTTGACTTCATCGTAACTCAGGGAGTGACCAAGACGATTCAAGATACGAAGGATCAATTTGGAACCAGTTAAAGTCCCCAATCCCAATCCAAGTAATGTATGTTTCCAAGGCCGCACAGTACCCCTTGATGTGTTATACACTGCATCTGATGACATGCCTATCACTTTTCTATTCACTGCTTCTCTGTTATCAACACCTGAAGGTTCACGAAGGCCACAAAGGAGTGTTTTGTAAAACAGCAACATTTCTCCTGGCAGGTCAGGTGAACATGACTTGAGTGTCTCTACAGATGTTGGAGTCGGTGTTATAGATTTGGGCATTGCCTGTTTTGCAGCTCGAAGATGAAGTGCCGCAGTGCGAATCACATGGACGTACTTCTCATCATCCTTATGGAGGCTTGCTCTAGCATCAGCATCAGACATACTGGAACTGTATACAAAATTTCCTTTTCGATGGTCATACATAGATACTGAAATTTTGTCCCCAAATTTGTCCTTTATCTTCTTTATCAACGCCTGTGCCGTGTAGCTTTCAATCTCGTCTGGTGTCCCACCTGCACTTAGAAATTCAGACTTGGATAATTCAAGAATCGAAGTAGACAGCATTGCCTTGCGATTGCCAATGACTTCCATCTCGATTAGAGCTGATATTGTTCTGAAGGTAGTAGAATGCAGTCGCCTATTCAAAACGTCTTCATTCTTTGGAACAGCCCCCTCAACTTCTTTGAAAAATTCCTGACGGTATGACTTGTGATATTGGGCTTCTTTGGCGATCAGGTCAACTCCACTATGGACTAAAGCTTTGACCCGCTCGTTGCTACTTCTTGGAGCTGCTGCAAATATGCTATCACAACCGTCTTTTGTAAGACAATCTGACAATGGCTCCACCTTACGGTTGATGGTTTTACGCAGTACAGGACAAAAGATGCAGGAGCCTTTCAATAAACCTTTCGCATCCGATGGTGGCATCGAACTTCTGCGCCGAGTCTTTGGTTGATTTGAGGGAGAGTCGCTTTGTGAATTTGTTGATGGCCTTTTCACAGCAGTGTAATTTCTGTAGCATTTAGAGTGGTACTTTGCATTACCTGCTTGTTGCTGCATATTGACTTCTGTAGTTGTATCTATATAGCAATCCGACTTTAGTGCAAGTCTAAACTCTGCCGCCCTCTTGAATGCACCCCACGTTCTGTCCAGGAATATCTTCCGTGATTCATCTTGACTTGCTTTACAAATGATGCACACCAGATCGGCTTCACGATTATCAATGTCGGTTTTTTTTTTTTTTTTTTTTTTTTTTTTGTATACAAGATCGAGGCTCGTGAAAGAGCGAACATTAATCACACAGAAAGACAAACAGACACATAAAACAAATAACATCGGGAGCGGTAGACAAGATGGGGAGAGAGGGGGAAGGACACAAACACAACATTTGAGAGCAGGGACCGAGAGACATGGAGACATCGAGAGATCTGTGGGAGGGAGAGGGCTTTGGGGGGGAGGCATGTGAAGGGGGGGAGGCATGTGAAGGGGGGGGGGGGGGGTGGGAGAGGTATAAACATATGGACACTGCCAGGATTTCCAGGAAAGAAGTTGGAATTTCAAACAAGGTGGATCTGGGGTGAATTAGTGGGGGTAGAAAAGATCAAGGTTATGGATGGGGGAAGATAAGAGATGGTGGTGAACAGCTGTTTTAAAGACCTGGAGGGAGGAGAGGGATTGAAGGGAGTGTGGGAGTTTGTTCCACAGGCGGGAGAAAAGAGGAATGAAAGAGTGAAGGTGAGCAGAGAGCCGAGATTTCGGCAGTTTAACCATCAGAGGGTTGCTGGCAGATCTTGTGCGACCTGTAGGAATATTTGGGGGACAGAGCACAGAGAGAGCTGGGGGAGCAAGGCCGGAGAGGAGTCGGTAGAAGACAGAAAGGCCACCTACCTGCCTGCGGTGAGTGAGTGAAAGGCCCTCAGAGATAGCTTCATCGCGGGAGATTCCAATGATTTTGAAAGCTTTGGATTCAACAGCGTGAAGCCAAGCCAGGTGTGAGGCAGGAGCACCAGCCCATAGGGGAGAACAGTATTCCATTGAGCTGCGGATGAAAGCCTTGTATGTGGTGAGGAGCTCAGGTGTGCCGAGGAAGGACTTCGCACGACGGAGGATGCCCAGTCGGCGACTGGCTTTGGAGGCCAGCTTGGAAATGTGGTTTTCCCAAGAAAGATCATGGCAGATAGTGAGACCCAAAAGCTTGAGTGACAGAACTTCTTGGAGAGGATTGTTGAGAAAGTAGATGGGAGGGTTGTCCAGTCGATCTTTTCGGAGAGACATAGTAAGAGAGTGAGATTTGTCAGGATTGAAAGACATGTTCCACTTGTTTGACCAGTCTGTGATTTTGTCCAGGTCTTCAGAGAGTGAGGAGGCTGCAGACTGCCGATCTGAGGGAAGAGGAATGGAGCGGCAGAGAGTGGAGTCATCAGCAAAGAGATAGAGAGGATTTCCCAGAGAGTCGGAGAGATCATTGATAAAGACCAGAAAAAGCACAGGGCCCAGCACACTTCCCTGGGGAACTCCAGCCTGAACAGGAAGGGGAGATGA
Organism: Myxine glutinosa; assembly: GCF_964187855.1. Classification (NCBI taxonomy): domain Eukaryota; kingdom Metazoa; phylum Chordata; class Myxini; order Myxiniformes; family Myxinidae; genus Myxine; species Myxine glutinosa. The sequence goes on from NC_136261.1 coordinate 417,279,075, forward strand.
GAGAAATCCATTCAGGGCCACACGTTGACTACGACCAGAGAGGAAGTCCGCAAGCCATGCATGGAGATTTCCATGGATACCATAGGAGGAGAGTTTGGTGAGCAGAGCTGGGTGCCAGACTGTATCAAAGGCCCGTGATATGTCAAGGGAGACAGCTCTGATTTCCTGTTTGGCATTGAGGACCTCCATCCATTGTTGAGACAGCAGAAGCAGCATGTCCAGAGTAGAGTGACCTGGTCTGAAACCAAATTGATGATCAGAGATCAAGCCATTGGAGAAGAGGAAAGATTTCATATCCGAAGCAATGATGGATTCCATGACTTTGCTGATAATTGGGAGCAGGCTAATTGGTCTGTAGTTGCAAGGATCTGTTTTTGCACCTTTTTGTGTAAAGCGGTAATGTTAGCTGATTTCCAGGATGCTGGCAGATGACCTTGAGCAAAAGATAGGGTGAAAAGAACAGAGAGAGGGTGAGATAGAGCGGCAGAGCAGGATTTTAGGACCCGTGGGCTGATGCCGTCTGGTCCAGTTGCAGAATCAGAGTCGAGGTTTGACAAAAACTCCTCCACCTTGTCAGGAGAGAAGGACACAGAGTCCAGGAGCAGTTGGGTTCGACTGGGAAAGGTGGGAACAGAGAGAGATGGGTTTGGGACTAAGGATTTCGAGGCGAACACAGAGTTGAGGCATTCGGCTTTGTCACGTGCGATGTCAACTGTGTGGCCATTTGAGGTAAGGGATGGGATGGAGGGGGAACAAACACCAGAAACGGATTTGACCAGACGCCACCAGGATTTGGAGGAAGGAGACAGGTTTGAGAGTTCATTCTTGAGTGAGGAGAGATAGTGCTTCCTGGCACTCCTGAGGGTAGACACACACTTGTTCCGAGCTTGGTGGAAGGAACTGAGATTTCCTTCAGTTGGATTAGCCTTCCAAGAGGCAAAGGCAAGTTGTTTCAGGGCAACTGCCTCACCACAAGATTCAGTGTACCATGGACGGGAGGAAGGGTAAGACAATTGAAGGCGAGATGGGATAAATCTGTGCATGAGAGAGATCAGTTTGCTTTGGAAGAATTCCCAGGAAGAATTGATGTCAGAGGCAGTGGAGATGGGAGACCAATCCAGACGATTGATGGCTGCTTGAAGACCGTCCCAGTCGGCCTGAGTGAAATGCCAGACTCGTCGACGCTGAGGAGGCTCTCTGAGAATGGCCAGAGAGATGTCCACTTTGACAAGCACTTTGATTGTCCACGGTTGAGCTGCCCTCATCCATCGTGGGTGTGTCTGCAGCCTAGAATAGAACAAAGTATTAGGTTATGGGTTTGTAGCAGGCCCTAAATTTATGTGTTGGCGAATTTTAATTAAAATGAATAAACAGAGTTTGCTTTGTGGAAGAACATTGATGGCTAAATAATGAGGTGCTTCGTGAATATCATGGTCAATAATAATAATAATAATAATAATAATAATAATAATAATAATAAAGGAGTCTTATATAGCCCCATCATGCAGAGTAAACTACCCTCATGGCGCTTTACATTATCATGCAAACGCACACACACCGCACACACACACACAAACATACACACACAGACACACCTTCACTCTTGCCCTATTCCTCTCCCTCCCCATTCAAAACCCACAGATGTGTACTCCCCTTCCTCCTCCCCTCCCTCCCCCGCACAAGTACACAGACATACTCTCGATCTCTGTCCCACCTCAAACCAAAGGGAAAACAGGACTTAGACTTTGAAAGACTTGTGAAACAGATAGGTTTTGAGGGAGGTTTTAAAGGCAGGAAGAGAGTCAACATGTCGAACAGAGGAAGGCAAGTCATTCCAGAGCAGAGGTGCAGCAAAGGAAAAGGCTTTCTCGCCAAACGACTTGGTGCTGGTGCGCGGCGGCTCTTAGGTCATAGAGTCGTCGCTTGAACGAAGCCGTCGCCGAGGTACATAGAGAGTGAGCAAATCGGAGAGATAGTGAGGTCCCGCTCCACACAATGATTTATAACATAGTGTGCAAATTTTGTATTGCACACGAGCAGAGACAGGCAGCCAGTGTAAAGATTCAAGAAGCGGAGTAACATGGTCTGACTTCTTCGGCTTACAGACAAGACGAGCGGCAGAGTTTTGAACCTTTTGTAACTTATCCAAGAGAAACTAAGGGCAGCCAGCATACAAAGAATTACAATAGTCTAGCCTTGAGAGGACAAGGGCACAGACCAGAGTTAGAGCAGCCTGAGGAGTAAGAAAGTGGCGAATGGATGCGATCTTTCGCAGCTGAATGGTCAATGGTCATGGTACACCTCCACTTCAACAAGGATACATACCTAATTAGATTGTTCACCATCAGCAATGTTGTTAGGGCTGTCATCATCCATCTTGGTTGTGTCTGTTGCCTAAAAGAGAACAAAGCACACATTATATAGTTTATGGTTATTACAAAGCTATTATATCAATTTTGTAATTGAATTTTAGTTGAATGGAATGAACCAAGTACACTTGAACAAGGATGCATACCTGATTAGATTGTTCACCATCAGCAATGTTGTTAGGGCTGTCATCATCCATCGTGGGTGTGTCTGTTGCCTAAAAGAGAACAAAGCACACATTATATAGTTTATGGTTATTACAAAGCTATTATATCAATTTTGTAATTGAATTCTAATTAAAACGAATGATCCAAGCCCACCTGAACGATGCATACCTGATTAGTTGTTTAACGATCAGCAATTTCGGTACCACTGTCATAAATCGTTGTGGGTGTATCTATTGCCTAAACTAGTGGCTATTGCCTGGGTTGGTACAGACTGGTTTGGGATGGAGCACTTTTCAACATATTCTCCCTTATCTGATCATGAGTGAACGAGGTGTGAACAGGCAATTTATGCCACTGCCTGCAAGTTCACCGACAAAATTATGTACATAATTCTAAAATATTGGGAAGAGTATTGTTCCACCCAGAAAAATGGAACTCTTTAATAGACCAAATAAAACTAAATGCTGGGGAACTTGCTCAAGACTCAACATCTGAGGATCGAATTACGCGAGGAAGAAATAAGAGGGACAATGGTATATAAGTAACCTCAAAAAAAAAAATTGCCAGAAAAGAACGATTTGAGAACTTTAAACAAAGAAACCCAAGAATGGAATCAGCACACCTAAACCAAACCACGAAATATTATGTCAAATGCAGTAACAAAAATAAAACTCTATAAATTTAAACTAAGCATGACTAAACCATGACTAAACACAGTACCAAAGATAGTTACAAATTAAAATCAAAACAGCATTAAAACAAAGTCCAAAACAGTAAAACTCACTTGAAAGAATAGTTGAAGCTGAACAAATGTCTGTGGTAAAGCATAAGAAATGATCCTTCCTTTGCATTGCCAAGCTGCTGTCTAAATGTATCTACACACACCGTGGAGGTGACTGATCACACTGCCTTGGCCAAGGTTACACAAGAGGCTCCATTGTTTATTGAGATTCCCAATGTGTGTAAATGCGATCAGTAATTGATTCAGGGCATTAAGCAAGCTCATGGTAACTGGCCTTCAGAAAGTGAAGGTGGCAGGGTACAGTGTTTTTTTCTTATTTAACATTGTACTTTACTGATAACAGCTGATAGGAGTCAGAATGAAACTGGTGTTTAGAATTCAGGATTTTTGGCGAATGGGAGTTTCATGTATTGCTAACCTATGAGACTTGATGACACATAAATGGTATTGGGACCTCCATCCACTCTCCAAATTATCATGAACCTATGAGAAAACCTGTAGTACAGTGTAACTTGCAAAGCTGATAATACCGCCCTGTCTTGGTTCATATTGTTTAGTCTTGTTGTTTGTTACAAAATGGCTGCTGTTGAATTTCAGTCACAAGCACAATAAAAGAGTGTTGTGTTACTGGAATATTTTGTCCAAGACTGGTTAAACAACCTATGTCGATCAGGTAGCCTAATTGTGCAAAATTGCACATGCCTAGCTGAGCATAGCCTAGCCTAGGCCTATATTATATAGTAGACCTGCTTTCATTATCTGATCAGATACATTTAGTCACAAGAAACAGTTCCATGCCATTTCCATGACTTTTTAACAGAAGGCCTAATCTATTATGCCATTATTCTATTTTACATGTAAGCTCATAAGCCTCAATTTACTTACATTCATCTCGAAGAAGATCCTTCTATCTTTAACAACAAGACATGACCTTGACCATTGTTGACTCTCAAAGCAGACGTTAAAAGCTCTGCTGCCACCTATGTTTCATGACACATGCTGTGGTGCCCTCTTTGGAAGTGCAGACTCAAATTGTCTGGTACTCTCTATGCAGAGGAAACTTTGTCTGGCGGTGGTCACTCTGTGCTCTGTGAGATGTACCTGTTGATTTCCACTTGGTTTCATGTGGTACCCCCAATGTTTGATCCAGCCCATTATTTGGCCCCCCTCTTTGGGCCCCAGGGGCCCCACGCAGCAGGGGGTCCCCGGCAGACATCCATATCTGAATATGTTAGGTTACACAATAAATGTTTCTGTACTCGGATATTGGTACCTTGTTCGTTTGACCAAAATGCTCTGGGCTCCCGGCATAATAGTCATTGTCCAATTCAATCATCAGCATTCGGTGAGTTAGAGTTGATATGCAACTTCTCAAGTTAAATGACAGGGCCCATCTGCTTAATGCTGTGATTGTTCTGGTTATCCCCACAATGCCTCCACTCTTCTTCCCGGTGCCATTCAGCCATTGTTGTCTGTGATCGGGATCCACCTGGGTTTTATTTTCTTTGTATACAGGATCGAGGTTCGTGAAAGAGCTAACAATTATCACACAAAAAATCAAAACAGACACACAAAGTATATAATAAGGGGAGCGGTACACAAGATGGTGAGAGAAGGGGAAGCACACAAACACAACATTTGAGAGCAGGGACATCGAGAGATCTGTGGGAGGGAGAGGGCTTGGGGGAGGATGCATGGGAATGGGGTGGGAGTCCGAGAAGTATAAACCACAAGGATACTACAAGGACTTCCAGGAAAAAAGTTGGTATTTCAAAAAAGTGGATCTGGGGTGAAATTAGCGGGGGTAGAAAAGATCAAGGTTTTGGATGGGGAAAGATAAGAGATGGTGGTGAACAGCTGTTTTAAAGACCTGGAGGGAGGAGTGGGATTGAAGAGAGTGAGAGAGTTTGTTCCAGAGGCGGGAGAAAAGATGAATGATGGAGTGAAGGTGAGCAGAGAATGTTGCAGAGAGCAGAGATCAGATAATTTGAATTTGCAGAGAGCAGAGAGCAGAGAATGATGCAGAGAGCAGAGAATTTGAACTTTCGGTCTGATTCCTTCACTGCAAAGTTTCCATTCTGGAATTCCTGAAGGACTTCTGGTGGAAGGCGGTTCATTTCTGTCAGGTAAAAGGTTCCCCATCTCGCATAATGAGTGTGATCATACCTGAAGAAGAAAGGGAGAATCCTTCGGAAGGCATACATGTGCAGGTCCCATATACCATCACGCTGTGCTCTGATAAACATCAAGAGGATGCTCACCATATCCATAAATTGCCACCAGAACTGTGCATTTGGATCGCTTTCCTGTAGTTTCATACCAAACGCATCCATGTGCTGCCAAAACCTATCTGTAGATAGTATGTTCAGCAGCTCTGCAAAATCATAGTTGCTTGATGGCATAGTGCTCTGAAGTTTGTCTTTCAACTCTTGATCATGTTCATCTAAGTAACTAGAGTTGAGGAAGAAGTAGCTGCCACAGGGCCTGTAATGTGATCTTGTGAACTTTGATAGCACGTGCATATGCTTTGCCTCCAATGACATGCTGTGCTGCATTGGCTCCGAGAATTCCAGGTTCAATCCACACATCAGTTAAACCAGAGTCTTGCATGTGCTGTCCAATGACCCGAAGGAAGTTTATTGCAGTATGCAGTCCACCAAGGCGTGGAATGAGGATATTCTCATATTCTGATACTGACCACTTCAACTCCATTAACTTTGGAAATAAGGATTCATCAACTGTTAGTACGACATATTTCTGATTCAGAGCTTGAGTGATGTGTAACACTCTTTGAACGACAGTGTTCAAGGCATCAATGTCATGATCTGGGCTCATTTATTACTGAATTGGGTTAAATTATGGCGGCCATCATGGAATTCAAGATGGCACGCAAACCAAACTAGTCCTAACTTAGGCAACAGTATATCTCTGGAATCCGCAGTATCACAAACATTGGTGTTACAATTTTGAACCTCCTGTGATACATATAAGCCGAGCTACAGTGCAAAATATGGTAAAAATGGCGGCCATTTTGTTTTTGGGGAATTTGAGAGTCAAAACCCCAAAATTCAGCCTGGGAAACAATTTTATTGAATTCAGCACCCTCGATTTACCCTAAAAAACGTGTTTTCCGACTTTTAACATGAAACGCCTCCAACCCATCCACCCATCCAACCCATCAACTCATCCTGGGAATTCTTCCAAAGTAAATTGCTCTCTCTCATGCACAAATTTATCCGATCTCGTCTTCAGTTGTCATACCCTTCCTCCCGTCCATGGTACACGGAATCTTGTGGTGAGGCTGTTGCCCAGAAACAACTTGCTTTCGTCTCCTGGAAAGCAAATCCAATGGAAGGAAATCTCATTTCCTTTCACAAAGCCCGAAACAAGTGTGTGTCCACCCTCAGGAGAGCCAGGAAACAATAGCTCTCCGTTCTCAAGACCGAACTCTCTTATCTGTCTCCCTCTTCCCAATCCTGGTGGTGTCTGGTCAAATCTGTTTCTGGTGTTTGTTCCCCATCCATTCCCTCCCTCACCTCAAATGGCTACACGGCTGACTCCGCACGTGAAAAAGCTGAATGCCTCAACTCTGTGTTTGCCTGTAAATCTTGTGTCCCAAACCCATCCCTCTCTGTACCCACTGTACCCAGTCGTACCCAGCTGCTCCTGGACTCTGTGTCCTTTCCTCCTGACAAGGTGGAAATTTTCTGTCAACCCTCGACTCTGTTTCTGCAACTGGACCTGACAGCATCAGCCCACGGGTCCTAAAATACTGTTCTTCCACTCTTTCACTCCCTCTCTCTGTTCTCTTCACCCTCTCTCTGTTCTCTTCACCCTCTCTTTTGCTCAAGGTCATCTGCCATCTGCTTGGAAATCTGCCAACATCACCGCTTTGCACAAAAAAGGTGCAAAAACAGATCCCAGCAACTACAGACTAATCAGCCTTCTTCCAATTATCAGCAAAGTCATGGAATCCATCATTGCTTCAGATATGAAATCTTTCCTCTTCTCCAATGGCTTGATCTCTGATCATCAATTTGGTTTCAGACCTGGTCACTCTACTCTGGACATGCTGCTTCTGCTTTCTCAACAATGGATGGAGGACCTCAATGCCAACCAGGAAATTAGAGCTGTCTCCCTTGACATATCACGTGCCTTCGATACGGTCTGGCACCCTGCTCTGCTCACCAATCTCTCCTCTTTTGGTATACATGGAAATCTCCACGCATGGCTGGCGGCCTTCCTCTCTAGTCATCGTCAACGTGTGGCCCTGAATGGGTTTCTCTCATCTCCTCTTCCTGTTCAGGCTGGAGTTCCCCAAGGCAGTGCTCTGGGTCCTGTGCTTTTTCTGGTCTTCATCAAAGATCTCTCTGACTCTCTTGAAAATCCTCTCTGTCTCTTTGCTGATGACTCTACTCTCTGTCGCTCCATTCTTCATCCCTCAGATCGGCAGTCTGCAGCCTCCTCACTCTCTGCAGACCTGGACAAAATCACAGACTGGGCAAACAAGTGGAACATGTCTTTCAATCCTGACAAATCTCACACTCTTACGATGTCTCTCCGAAAAGACCGACTGGACAACCCTCCCATCCACTTTCTGAATAATCCTCTCCAAGAAGTTCTGTCACTCAAGCTTTTGGGTCTCACTATCTGCCATGATCTTTCCTGGGAAAACCACATTTCAAATCTGGCCTCCAAAGCCAGTCGCCGACTGGGCATCCTCCGTCGTGCGAAGTCCTTCCTTGGCACACCTGAGCTCCTCACCACATACAAGGCTTTCATCTGCAGCTCAATGGAATACTGCTCTCCCCTCTGGGCTGGTGCTCCTGCCTCACACCTAGCTCGTCTTCACGCTGTTGAAACCAAAGCATTCAGAATCATTGGAATCTCCCGCGATGAAGCTAACTCCAAGGGCCTCTCACTCACTCACCGCAGGCAGGTTGGTGGTCTTTCCGTCTTCTACCGACTCCTCTCTGGCCTTGCCCCCCCCAGCTCTCTATGGGCACTGTCCCGCAAATATTCCTACAGGTCGCACAAAATCTGCCTGCAACCCTCTTATGGTTAAACTGCCAAAATCAAGACTCTCTGCTCACCTTCACTCCTTCATTCCTCTTTTCTCCCACCTCTGGAACAAACTCCCTTACTCTCTTCAATCCCACTCCACCCTCCAGGTCTGTAAACAGCTGTTCACCACCATCTCTTATCTTCCCCCATCCAAAACCTTGATCTTTTCTACCCCCGCTAATTTCACCCCAATTCCACTTTTTTGAAATACCAACTTCTGTCTTGGAAGTCCTTGGTGTCCTTGTGTTTTAAACTTCTCCCACCCCCCCCCCCCCCCTTCCCACGCCTCCTCTCCCCAAGCCCTCTCCCTCCCACACATCTCCCTGCTCGCAAATGTTGTGTTTGTGTGTTTCCCCTTCTCTCCCCATCTTGTCTTCCGCTCCCTCTTTTTATATATTTTGTTTGTCTGGTTGATTTGTTTGTGAAGTAAATGTTAGCTCTTTCACGAGCCTCGATTCAGTATACAAAACCCCCCCCCCAAAAAAAACCCCTTTTTTGAAGCACAAATATTGAAATCTGGACATGTCTATAAGACGAATGTAAGTACACGTGGTCATGGTGGGGAGGGACATTTATTTTATATCAATAAATTATAAAAAAAACGGGGAATATAAATTCATTATTTTAATTATGGTACGGGGAAATATCAATTAATTATTTTAATTATAAAAGGGGGAAATATCAATTAATTATGTCATTTGTACCTCTAATTGATTGCTACGTCACATAATGTCGGATATGATTTTACATTGATCATTTCACAGGGATTCGCTGGATTATTGGATTCGATGAAACCTGTTATAATGCAAATATACAATGCATTATGCAAATGTACAATGCAAGTGCACTTGATGCATGTGTACACGTAGGGATGTTGTTGCAGGTGTGAACTTGTGGCATAACACATTAACACATACACCGCTTCGTGGCTGATTATGGCGTGCATGGTAATACGGCAAGGATGCACTTCCGGGCTGGACGTGGAACAAGGCTTATTTGAACTGACATCAGCTCCATGACTGCAACAGGTGGCGCCTCATCCCGTGACATCATGAACAGCGTGATGACGCAGTCTCATGGAACAAGAGCGCGATTCCCCACACAATCGAGTCTCACAGCACGTCACGTGATTATTTTATTAACATAAGCTCGATTTTTCAAGTTGTTTTTCGTTTTAAGTTTATTTCCTTATGAAGAATAACTGAATGAAGGAATTTCCGCGGGGGTTTAACACGGGACACACGGGACCAGGAACGTGGAGCCGAGTGCAATGCTAATAAAGCGGATATAAGGTTGAGTGCGTTCATTGGTCTGATTGTTCATGCTTCCAGACATCAAAAGTGGTGACGAGGTGAAGACCGTTCGTGTCTCGATGGCATCTATCGGCATGCTCCATGAATACTCCAATGGGGAGGATTGGGCGGATTTTGTGGAGAGGCTGGACCAGTACTTTGTGGCCAACAACATGGCGGCCGCTGGTGATGCCATCCGTCATCGTGCTGTGTTGTTGACTGTGTTTGGGCAGAAGGTGTATGGACTCATCAAAAACCTGCTGTCACCACGGTGACCTACCGACCTTTCCTAGGAGGAACTCTGTGAGCCTGTCAAGCTGCACTTCAAGCCGAAAGCTGGTCTCATCATATCAAGGTACAAGTTTTACACACACACTCGACGGGAGGATCAGGACATTCCCGGCTTTGTTGCTGATCTGCGCCGTTTAACAGCCATGTCCATTTGGTGCTGTACTTGATGAGATGTTCCGAGATTTCTTTGTGATTGGGGTAAATCACGATGTCATCTTACGAAAACTTTTTTCTCATGAAGACGACCTTGACCTGGGAAGAGCGGTGAAGATTGCACAGGTGTGTGTGACAACTGCTGAAAACCTGAAGGAGATCTCGTCAAAAGGGCAGAACTCTTCGAGTGCAGATACTGTAAATATGATTGCTATATCCTCGTATAAGGCTGTGCCTCGACAAGTTGTGTTTTCGAAACCTGCTTCCTTGGTAGCGAGAGGCCCGAAGAACGTGTGTTGGCATTGTGGGGCCAATCATGTGGCTCACCAGTGCCGTCAAATGGTACACATGCAAAGGATGTGGCAAGATTGGGCATATTCAAAAGAAGTATCTCTAGTCCAGCAGTGGTGATGGTACTGCCACTGCCCATCATGTGGATCATGGCGAGAATGTTGCTGGTGCTGATGAGTCATTGCTGCATGATGGGAAGTATGAGTTGCATTCGATTTCTGGCGGCCCCGCACCCATAAATAACGGTTGATCTTCAACTGAATGGCAAGCATGTGTCAATGGAAGTGGACACAGGCGCGAGTCAGTCGATTATGAGCAAGGAAACATTTGACAAGCTATGGGGCTGTGAGGCCGTGAAGCCTAAATTGAGCCCGGTGAGGGTCAAACTTCGGACTTGCATGAAGGAAATTGTTCCGGTGCTTGGCAGCGCAGCTGTCAGTGTGTCTTATGATGGTGTCATTTATGAACTGGCCATGTGGGTTGTGCTGGGCAATGGCCCTACATTGTTCGGGTGGAACTGGCTTAAGAGCGTAAAGTTGAACTGGCATGAGATTAAAGGGCTGTCTACAGTGGAGGCTCCTGGTTTTGCTCAAGTGCTGGATAAATTTCTATCTCTATTTGAGCCAGGAATTGGTTCCTTCATGGGGATAAAAGTTAAAATCCCTCTGAATCCGGAAGTGCAGCCCATCTATTGTAAAGCTCGTTCTGTTCCCTACTTGATAAGGGAAAAGATCGAGTATGAACTTGAGAGACCCCCAGAATGAGGGGGTCATCTCTCCTGTTGCGTATAATGAATGGGCCAGTCCAATTGTTCCTGTGTTGAAAAGCGATGGAGCAGTGAGGATCTGCTGGGACAACAAGGTGACCATAAATCGCCGCTCAATACAGGATCAGTATCCACTGCCCAAAGTGGCTGACCTGTTTTCGACATTTTCTGGTGGGAAGTCCTTCACCAAGTTGGATCTAACACCTGCCTACGTGACACAAGAGCTGGATGAGGTGTCAAGGAAACGCATGTGCATCAACACTCAAAAAGGGCTGTTCATCTACAATCGCTGTCCTTTTGGAATCCATTCAGCAGCGGATGTCTTTCAGAGAAACATGGAGTGTCCATTGAAATCTGTGCCAAAAACTTTGTGTTCCAGGACGACATCCTGATCACGGGCTGCAACACTACAGAACACCTGAGTATCCTCGAGGAAGTTCTGTGTCGTTTGGACAAAGTAGGGCTCAGACTGAAACGTGCATGTTTATGGCGCCCGAAGTGGTGTTCCTTGGCAGAAGAGTCACCGCCGCTGGAATCATGCCATGTGATTCCAATGTCGAAGCAATCAAGAACGCGCCCATACCAGAAAATGTGTCACAATCACGTTCCTTCTTGGGAACGTTCCTTTGCAAAACCATTTTGGCAGTTTCTTGCCACTGTTGAGCACAGTGTTGGAACCCTTGCATCAGCTACTTTGGAAAGGAAAAATTTGGGTTTGGGGCAAGGCCCAGGATGATTCCTTCAAGGAAGCTAAAGGTCCATTGTGTTCTAACAAGTTGCTTGTTTTTTTATGAACCGTGTAAGCGTCTTGTATTGTCCTGTGATGCCAGTGCCTATGGGATCGGCTGTGTATTCCATTTGCCAATGAGTCGGGCAAGTTACAGCCTGTTGCGTTCGCTTCCAAAACATTGACGAAAGCCAAACGAGCCTCTGGTATGATTGATATAGAAGCTTTAGGCTGTGTGTTTGGGGTAACCAAAATGCATCAGTATCTGTTTGGTCGTAAGTTTGAGCTTGAAACCAACCACAAACCGCTCACTTTCTTGTTTTCAGAGAACAAAGGGATCAACACCAATGCGTCATCACGTGTTTACCAGTGGGCCTTGACGTTGTCTTCTTACAATTATACTATTCGTTATAGGCCTGGCACTGGGAATTATGCTGATGCACTGACTTGACTGCCGGTGCCTGTTGCTGATCGCAACAAGACTCAACCTGCTGACCTTGTATTGGCTATGAATGCGTTTGAGAGTGACAGCTCTCCAGTCACTGCTGCTCAAGTTAGGTTGTGGTCTAACAGAGGCCCTGTGTTGTCTGTTGTCAAGCATTGTATTATGACTGATGATTGGTCTGGCATACCAGACTCGGAGGAGTACAAACCATATTCACGTCGTAGAGATGAGCTATCTGTCCAGTCAGATTGCCTAGTTTGGGGCAGATGTGTCATCATGCCAAAACAGGGGAGAGAGAGTTTGTTCTCTGAACTGCATAGTACCCATCCTGGTTTTTTTATGATGAAAGCTATTGCAAGGTTTCATGTTTGGTGGCCTGGTATTGATTCCGAACTTGAATGTTGTGTTCATCGTTGTGATACCTGTACGCAGCTCAGTAAGTCACGAGCGAAATCGCCACTGAGCCTGTGGTTGTGGCCTTCCAAACCTTGGTCCAGGATTCATGTTGACTTTGCAGGTCTGTTCTTCGGAAAAATGTTCCTTGTTGTCATTGATGCATTTTCCAAGTGCATTGAATGCTCTATCATGTCTACCAGCACTTCTGCTGCTACCATTGAGAATTTACGTGTCATGTTCGCTACTCACGGTCCACCAGATGTGTTGGTAAGCGATAATGGTTCGTGTTTCACATGTCAGGAAATTCAGGAATTCATGAGGTTGAATGGCATCAGACATGTCCTTTCTGCTCCATTCAAACCCGCTTCTAATGGCCAGGCAGCGCGTGCTGTGCAGATCATCAAGCAAGGATTAAGGAATGTTACTCAAGGTTCACTTCAAACATGTTTGTCACGCATGTTGGTCGGGTGTAGATCAGACCACATACCGTAACTGAAGAACCCCCAGCAGAATTACTTATGAAGCGAGACCTCAAAACTGCACTCTCTCTTGTTTATCCTGACGTTGGTGAAACTCTTGCTAACAAGCGTCAGTCAGAAGTTCTATCATGATCGCACGACTGTGTTTGCGTGACTTTGCAATAAACGATCCAGTTGATGTGCTAAACAATGGCCTTGGAGTGAAATGGCTGCCAGGTGTAGTTCTTAACAGGGAAGGCACCCGTGTTTTTGTGTCGAGCTGAAGGATGGGCGGATGTTTAGGAAACATACAGTAACTGGAGTGCCCAGCCCCATAATGTAAGCCCCCAGCCCCGTAAGTCACCACACCATAAAAAGCCCCAGAAAAATTAAAACTCACACTTTATTTAAAAACGTGCTCTTGGTAATCACCACACTATAAAAAGCCCTATAAAAATTGAAACTCACACTTTATTTAAAAACGTGCTCTTGGTAATCACCACACTATAAAAAGCCCTATAAAAATTAAAACTCACACTTTATTTAAAAACGTGCTCTTGGAAGTTACCACACCATTAAAAGCCCTATAAAAATTAAAACTCACACTTTATTTAAAAACGTGCTCTTGGTAATCACCACACTATAAAAAGCCCTATAAAAATTAAAACCCACACTTTATTTAAAAACGTGCTCTTGGTTGTCACCACAACATAAAAAGCACTATAAAAATTAAAACCCACACTTTATTTAAAAACATGCTCTTGGTAGTCACCACTCCATAAAAAGCCCTATAAAAATTAACTCACTTTATTGTAAAACCTGCTGTTATGTGATTTCTTTTTGGACGTTGCTAATTTATGCAACTTTCGGTCGGTTGGGAGTCCCAATATGGCGGCCGTGTAGCTTCCTGAGCAAACACACTCTCATCGGCTGGTCGTTCCTCCATATCATGGAGCTGTGAGTGGATACCATGTCGGACCTGTCATCTGTGCTCTGCCTGCGATTGACGTTATTGAGTGTCTGCGATTCAATACATTTTAAATCCTTTCTCTAATCGATTGGTGTATCAAATCAAGTAGCACAGCAACCTGCCATTTTTAAACGAATGATGAGCTACCGTATTCTTGTGTGATAAGCGATTGATGGATATAAAGTGAAGCGTTTCATATTATAGTGGTGGATCTGGTTATTGAACATTTTAATAACAAATATATTTCTCCTCAATCTCAGGGCCCTGGGCACGTGCCCAGTGTGCCCATAGGTTAATCCGCCACTGGGCATGAGGTTCGTATTAATAGAAAAAGCAGGTTTAGTAAAATAATAACTACCTTTAATGTATACGAATGCAACCATAACCACAACAAAAATTGTATAATTCCTAATGTTAACACTGATCGATACTATTTAGCAAATCTAAACTCTATTATATTGCACTGTCACAAAACACCCCCGATTAGTAAATGGACCAACCCGTGATCATGGCGGAACGTTGCGGTTTTTAAAACCAGAACACCTGTCCCAAGGTGAAACAAAACTACTCCAACGATGTTGAAAAGGAAAACACAGCTCAACGAGAACGGCATTCGTTAGAGAGATTACCTGCACCAGGTGAACACCTTGTGTTTTGTTAAGTCGGACACTGAAAGGTTGAATCTAGATTCGACTTGAACCAAAATCTAATCGCTTGTTCTTGTCGCTTAGCACTCAACTCATAGTTTTGTCATAATTCGTCCACAACTTTATGAGATATCGTGCTGTAATATATCGTTTTTGGCCCGATCTATCATTGGTGAAGAATCGCTTACAAAATTATAAAATTATCCGACCCGGATTCGGATTCGGACCTTCACCAAAATTTTATCGGTTCTTCCTTGTCACACACACAACTTGTCCACCAAATTTCGTCCGAATCTGTCCACAATTATTTGAGATATCGTGCT